>NC_072855.1:58111409-58423727 GCF_028858705.1 Grus americana
ACTACGGCTTGGCAGATGGGAAAGCTGGACCAGCGCACGGGGCCCCTCCTCCCACTGACTCTGCATGGATTTAACCAGAGAAGGACAAAGGTCTGTCTGTCTGTCTCTGCATGGGTGCCTGTATCCGCAAGCTAGCAGAAATAGCCACAGAGGTGAAAACACTGTCTTCCAAGGGAGAAAATTCCCTGCGATTCAAGAGGGCCAGGGAGTTTAGAGGAGGAAGGAGATAGCTGGGCACTCTGCACCCCAACCCCAGGGGAAATCAGCTTCTTCCCGTCGCTCCAGTGAGCACCCACAAAAAGCACCCTGACTCCGGGGGTTCATGCCACCACTTGCTAGTCAGCCCGTGCCTGTACAAACACCCCTCTGCTTTCAAAATGTATGCCTTGCTGAGGGTATGAGCTACTTTTTCAAAAGTGCCAAAATAATTCAGGATCCTACATCTCATCCCAAACCAAAATGCTCCTAAATGTCCATGTTCACTTTTGAAAATTATGGCAAATTCCTAAATGACTTCTTGCTCCGTTCTTACAAGTTTATTACTCCCACAAGCACATGGTGTTTCACAAAGTAGAAAAGATGCCTTCACTCTGAGAGGCTTAAAAATTAATGAAGCAACATGACGAGAGATGTGTTCATACCCTAGGGACAGGTTGAGCAAAAGGCCAATGTCTATGCTTCAGTGGTGGGCTGAATCCAGAAGACACCAATGTATTTATCTTCAGGATGACATTTCTGTCACACTACCTTTTTCTTTTCTTTTTTTTTCCCCCCCAAGCACACACACAGACAGAAAATACCCGAGCTCTGAAAGGACATGTTCTGTTATTCACCATACACTCTGTCCTTGTATTTTCAAGGAGCCAAAGCTCCAGGACACTCCAATCCATCGGCCTTTTGCTCAGAAAAGCCTGCAGGATGGAGAAAAGGCAAAGGAGCGGATATCCTCTAATCTCTGCAGCACCAAAGCTGCCGCGCACCGGTGGCCCTGTTAGCTTTATGGCCGGTTTGCACAAGAGAGCAGCAAAAAGCCCCTCTGGGGGATGAAATGTGGAGGTAGGCTAAATTCTTGGGCTGACTGAATTTTGCTTAAGTAAAACAGTCTCTCTGTGGTAAAAAGCAACTCATACATCTTCCCTTTGAGTCCTTGCTGCAGCACAGAGAGAAGGACAGGGTGACTGCAGCATCCCTTCCACATCCTTCACTGGCATTTAGCAAGAGCTCGGGGGGGAAAAAAAAAAAAAAAAAAAGAAGAGGAAAGAAGTAATTTACATCAGTTTTTGGCTGCCACGCACGTATGCCTGGAGAGATACACGCACAGCCTCTCACTCTTGATTTCTGCATGAGGTAAGAGTAGCTTAAGTGGATGAGGGAATCTTGTTCTGCATTTAGGAAACAAACCTGTCTAGGACGATGGTGCTTGTGTGAATTATTAAAAGGCAAGCGCATTTTCAAATCCAAATTAGCTGACCTCTGCTCTTCCACATCTACTTCCAGTTTTGATCAGAAAGAGAATCACAGCAAAGAATAAATTTCTCCCAGCAGTGGCTGCACTTTCTGCCTCTCACCACATAAAAGTTTCAGGTAACAAAAGGTTAAAAATAACTTCCTGCGGCAGGATGCTTTTTCAAATACACAAAAATTTATACTTATCTGAGGTTTACAAAGTTAATTTCAGAGTCCAGTTTGAGTTGCCAATGCCCTTTAAAGCCAAAAAATGCCAAGCTGCCCTTACGCAGTACTTCTCTCTCTACTGAAAGCTTATTAACGAAAACGGCCGCTTTCTGCGGCAGAGCCCCTCAGCACCTTTGGGGAATAACCAGCTCTGCTTTCATCCTGCCCGTCCTCCTCCGCTCCGACTCGGCTCCCGCTACTACCTGCGAGTGCGCTGCCAGCTGCCATGGGTTAAACCTTGGCTTTTCAGGGAGAAAAACAGGAGAGGAAAAAGCAAGGAGAGGCAGAAGAGAGGGGAGCGAGGGGAGCCTGCCCGAGGGCAGCGGCGCTAGGGGTAGGGATGGCCGGAGCTCTGCAGCAGCCAGCGGAGCAGCAGAGGAAAAGTTTCTGTGATTTTAGGCAAGCCCTCGCGTGACGTCATCTCGCCCAGATAATCTCGGCGCAGTCAGCACAGGCCTCCTGCCTCCCCATTGGCGAGCCCCTCGTCAGCAGACATCTGAAGATAATTATTATTGGCCAGACAATTATAACAGGAACAACTGTCACTTCGTGCTGATGCCCGAACCTGGTGCTCTGCAGCATGATGGAGAAGGACTCCGGCGGTCACCGCTCCGTCCGTGCATTTCTGTCACTTTTGCTTTCATAAGCACCGGCTGGTTTTTGCTACCTCACTGGCTGCAGCTGGGAATCAGGATCTCAGCGCTGCAACCTTTTTTGCGGTATGTCTGACTGACCTGTGAATTTTCTGCAAAAATAGTAAGGTATTTATTCACAAAAAATAAAGGACTAGAGCTGCATTAATTCTCATGCAGCAGTTTAAGGAAAACAAAAAATCCTCTGCAGATTATTTACTTAATCCCTGTTCCCTCTGAAGAAGTTTGGGAGGAGGTGCTGGGATTTGATTTGAGAAAAAAATTTAAGTAATTGTTTCAAAAACATTTGACTTAAGCCTTATCTTACTGAAATCAAACCTCCCATGGTCTGAGGATGGTAAGATCACAGCAACACTGTATCTTGCATCAAAAGCTACCTACCTGATGGCACTATACATAAACGCACATCAACAACAGCTTTCCCGCAACGTAAAGCGTAAGGAGTTTCATGAGACTGAATGGACTAGTTAGTTCTTTAACCTCCTCAAAAGCTGTCATTGCTTGTTTAGGGAAGACAACTAATCGGCAGCTCTCGCCCTCAGAGACCAGCAAGCTGCAGGTCTGTCTCTGCAGCCTGCAACCTCGCTCTGCCATTTGTGCCTCCCTGCGAGAGGACCAGGCAGTCCGGGGCTATACCATAAGGGCATGCATACACATAAAGCCAAGCATTCGGGGAGGCATGGAACCCATCAGCTTCTAAGTATCAGGGAACAGACTATTCGTTTTTCCTCTATGTCAAAACAGTAGCCTCTTTCCAGCGCTGCTAATCTAGGCCCAGGCTCTAAAGAGGTCCCAGCAGGATGCACACTGCAGGATGGGGGCCTCTCTAAAGTGAAGCAGGAACATCTGGCACAAAGCAAGGAGGACCTCATTCACTGCCGTTACACCTCTTCACTGTCAGACAGGCTCCACTCATGCCAGACTCAGAGGGAAGATTTCCAGGGGCAGATGGGACTGAGGAAACGAACCCTAGGATGGGGGTGTGCTGAAGAAAAGCCTGGGTGCCAGCGATCGGTGAGTGCAGAGGACACGCACTTGCCGCAGGGAGCGATGGAGCTTGGAGCAGGCTGGGAGGACAGAGGCAAAGGAGGGGCGAGCCTTGGCTGAACAGAACCAGCCACTTCATTCCTTGCACCATGATCCATCCAGACCAACCACACCGGGATCTACGGGTATGCCGCTACCCCTAGGCTTTGTGTTCAAGCTTTTCCAGCTTTGGGCTTACACAGTTATAATTAAAAGGGCTTGTCAGTGCTTTAACCAGCTCAGAACCCAGAGGATATGTAAAGGGATTCATGTCCTGCCTCAAACTGGGCTACGTCTTCATATGCAACCTGGTCAGACTCCAAAGATGCTTCTCAAAATCCAAAAGACAGGGTCAACTCCTTAGAGCCACTTAATCCCCCATAAAACCCTACAGCCTTTTTTTTTTTTGCCTTATAAGGTATCAATAAGCATTTCTGAGATGGAAGTAAAATAACTAATGCCACACCTACAGAATGTGTTTACCTCCATGTTAGGCATTGTAATAGTATTGCAACCTAATTTAAATGGCAATTACAGTATAAAATCCTGCCACGGTCCTTCCTGAAGCAAGTTCACTTAGTCCACCTTCCTGCCCAAAGAACGAACAACCGTGTTTATCCCTACAAACTACTACTTAACAACCTCATCTTAGGATGCTCTTGCGTTAATGATGTATACATCAAGGCTACGCCTACAAAGTCAAGAAACCACATACTGTGACTGATGTGTGCGTAAGTAAACCTATCATGTCATCCTGATATAAAGTAGAAAAGCCTTCTTTTATGGCCCTTAGCTGCTGCATTTTACCAGTTACGCTCCCCCGCAAAATTCAAGTGCTGGCACAGGATCTGTTTCGTTAAGCGAGTGAATTTCCTGAAGATAAAAACACACAGTTTAACCTGAAACTCAGAACTGTCTTCAGCAACATTTTCAGGAAAAGCCTGCCACAATAGAGACCTCAGTGGGCACGGCTCCGTTGTGTTTCCAGAAATGTTCCTGGGCCACAAGCAGATCACTCTCCTCCTCTACTTCCATGTGAATCAAAGGTATTAATTCATTAGTTCCCTTAGAGAGGGCAAAACTAGACTGAAAAGTGTGTGCACACGGATCATCGTGTCTCTTTAGCTGTACAGCAGCAGCGTAAAACTGACAGTCTCCTTCTTTGAGCCTGGGAAGTGGGAGCCTGGCGTTACGGGAGTCCCAGCTGGCGACCTCTGCAGCACATGAGACTGCCAGGGAGATTTTAATAACACTGCTCAGCATTTATATAGTACCCGACATCTTTGAGGAAGGCAAACATTACCTAAGTCATCAAAGCGCCTCATGAGAGCATTTTAGCATTACTATCCCCCACCCCCCCGGTCCTTCCCTACTGGGGAAACTGAGGCCTAGGAGAGGTTATGTAATGTTCCCAAGGTCATGTCATGAAGAGCAGGAAAGCTGAGAAGACGACACAGGAGTCCTGATTCCTAGCCATGTTCTTTAATCTAAACTGCATCTCTCCTGCGTTATTTGGCTATCGTATACACTCAGGTATCACCACCTCCATCCTCTTTTACCAGTTTGTCCTATTCTGATGACAATTTTCTTCCAGAACATGGACAAAATGGGAAGCATCCAACACTCCCAGCCCACGAATATCTATGTGGTCTCCTTTCTCCTGAAACATGAGTGACACTAGGCACCCCTCAAGAGCTAATGAGCTTACCTGCAGGAGAACAGAGGGAGACATACACATATTTAAATGGTCATTTGAATTATATTGCACTTAAAAGTCCCCAGACGAGTCACTGGAGGATTCTAGCAAGTCCCTGTCTGAGATCCACCTACGATCTGGGACCATTCTACCTTGCAAATGTAAGGACCAAAGCTTGGACACAGAGACAGTCCTATCCTGCCATCATCATGTGAGGGTGGCATGGGGAAGGTCCTCACTCGGGAGGTACGGGGATGAGGGACTCTGAGAGGGCAGACGGCAGTGCTGAGGGAAGGAGGGCACGCAAGCAATGGGAAAGTCAGGGGTAAGCTAAGGAGAAAGAACATGGGAGCAGCAGAAAGGGCAAGACTGGGCATCGGGCAAGGGTGGCCGGGGACGGTGCAGCAGAGAGGCACAGGTGAGTGCGGGCAAGGCACGAACACAAGGCCCGTGCAGGCGGACAAAGCCAGGGCGAGGACTGGGCAGAAGGTGTGGGCAGGCGTGATGGAGAGCGGGATCCCGGCCCCGAGGGCAGCTCAGGGTACCCGTGGGAAGGGGCTGGGGCAGCTGGGGTGCTCCTTCCACCCCCGCTTCCACGCGCCCGGGACCGGGGATGCCCCCGGGGCAGTGCGAGGCAGCGAAGAGGCTCCCGGCACAGCGCTGCCCTTCGGCGGGCAAGGCAGGGTGCGTGCGTGTGTCCGTGTGCGTGTCCGCGAGGCTCCGTCTCGCCGCGGCCCGGGAAGCCCCCACGGGTCTCTGCGCAGCCCCCCGGCACGACGGGTCCCGCCGCGGCTCGGCTCGCCCCGGCACCCCGGCCGCACGCACACGCCGGGAAAGTTAATAGCCGCACGGCTGCAAATGAAGTTTAATTAGGAGCTGGGGGAGGGGAGAGGGAAGGAAAAGGGGCTCCGCGGGGAGCGCAGGCACACGCGCAACTTGTTTTGCCGGGATGGAGGCAGGCCGAGGGCAGACGGGGGCACGTGTGCGGCTCTGCGCCGCCGGGCCAGCGGAGGGCCGGGGCACGGCGGGAGGGGGCGGTGGCGGGGCTCGGGGCCCGCACCGCACCGCACCTTGCAGCCGGCGGGGTGCCCCGGCTTTGCGTAACCCGGCGGGGCGGCCCCCGCCAGGGCGCGCAGGTAGCGCCGGCGGCAGCGCCCGTGTGCCCGCGCACGGCGGCGCAGAGCCGCGCCGCACCGCACCGCACCGCGCCGGCCGGGCGCCCACAGCGCGCACCCGGATGGGCTCAGCGCCTCCCCGCCGATCCGGGCGGGCGGGCGGCGGGGCCCGGGGGCGGCACTCACCAGTTCTCCTGCATCCACTGGATGGCCGCATGCTCGTTGAACTGCTTCTCGAATTCGTATTCCTGCAAAGTCAACACTGACATGTTCATTGGCCCGGTGGCTGCGGAGCCGCTCCCCGCGCCGAAATGCTGCCTGCCGCCGCCTCGGGAGCCGGGCCCCTGCGCGCCCGCCGCCAGAGAGCCCCCGCCTCTGGCCTGGCCCGCCCCGCCTCAGCGGTACCCCGGGTTTAGCATAGCTCCGCTCCCCTCCGCGCCTCTCCTCCCGGGCCCGCCGGTCTCCTCCTCTTCTGCGGCCGCCGCGCAGCGCCCGGGGGCGGCGCGGTCTTAGTGCCCGCCCGCCGCCACCGCCCGGGACGCCCGCCCCCCGCCGCCCCCCCTCCGCCGCACCTCGCACATCCCGCGCCGCTCCCCGGAGGAGGACGGGGCCGCTCCGCACCGGAGCTGCGCTCCGGCCTGGCACGGAGGAAACCCTCCCCAGGCCGTCAGAAATAACTACAAAAATAGGAAGCCCCCACCCCTGTGTTGAATTGCTACCGCAGCGCCTTGCCGCCCTCCCCGGCCACTCGGGAAATAAAGCACAAGCTGAGGTTTAGCCAGAAAAGCAAACGCATACAGACCCCCGAAAAACCTAACACACACACACCCTCGCCCCCGCATTTCCTTTTTGCATTTAAATTCAATATGCACCTGCTGTGACTGCCGACCCCCATCGTGCGTGGAGGCTGTGTCCCCACTGCCCGGCCAGGCCCCGGGGCTGCAGCTGGGCATCCCCACGCGGGGAGCACTGCCCTGCAGACAGGCAGCCCCAGGCTCCCCGCTGTGCACACACACGCTGCTGGATGTTATCCTATGGATGGGGCTGGTGCAGCACGGGGCAGAGACCCCGAGTGTAACTGTCACCTGCGCAGCTCCTCTCGCAGTAGGGCACACGGCGCTTAATTTTGCCTTCCCGTCTCATCTGCCACATGCTGATGTCTCCTGCTGAGTTCCTCCGACTCCGGCAGCACCCTGGACGTGCTTTACAGTACGAGCTGGGCTAAAATAGCGGTCCCAGCTTGCAGTCTGAAGGCAGGAAGAGCACAGCTTTCATGTCACGAAAGCCAGCCATAAATGAGCAGATCGGGCACAGGTCAGCGGGCTCTTGACTCTCATGGACTTCAGTTCTCATTGACATGGGGGAAAAAAAAAAAGTGAGCCCTCAAGTTGTGGGACATCAGCAGCTAACCAGTCTGATGTTCCTGCTTGCATTTTGACTATTGTGCTCTTCAGAGTCATGTTTTTCAGCTTTTTTCTTCTTTTTCTTGACAATTAGAACTTTTTTTCCTAATGAGGGCTGAGTTTCTCACATTGTCATCTGACCGGCAGTTTTAAGCACAACGCCAAACACCACATTGCTCACAGTGCACACTGCAAGGCGGTGCTAAATCATTATTTATTACTATTGCACCCAGAGGCCCTCAACAGGTCAAGGTCCCGTAGTCCTTTTCTCCAAGAGGTTACTGTCTGTATAGACAAGACGAAGGGGAAGAGAAACTGTCCAAGTCTAGCTTTCCAGATGGAGAAGCTCGGAGAGCTGCAGGGGTTTTCAAAACTGCTTCGCATCAGCTTTCTATGGCCACTGAACTGGCTGATGAAGTGGTGTCTGGGCAAAGCTGACTTTGTTTGCACTCCTGCTCCAAAAGATCTGGCCCTAAAGGTGCGTGTTAGTCTTCCAAATCTGCACCGGTGAGCAGTTTCAGTGGATGAGGACCCAAAGGCAGATGGGGGAAAATGGATGGAGAAGTCTCCAGCGCAGCCACAGACAACATTGTGTGGCTGGATGATGCACGGGGTGAAGGGCTCCTTGCAGCTGCAGTGCTTGGGCTCTGAGCCACGGGACTGCTCCTTGCCATCGTGCCGGAGGATAAATACTGCCCCACAGCAGGTATCTGCCTGTGTCCCCTGCTCCTCTGCCAGACACGTTTCCTGTCGGATTATACACAGATGTGCCACCCCCAGCTGAAATATCTCCTGGTGGTGCCCTCACCTCATCATGCATCCGCACTTGCTCCTTTAAAGGCTTCAGGTGATATTGCTCATCCATCTGAACAGTATCTTTAACACAGAGATGGGGACAAATTAATGTGTGATACAACAAATGCTGGTGTATGTCAACGCTCTTTGGTTGAAAATGGCTAGGAAATAAACAAGGAAATCTAGACACCAATCTTGAGAGAGTATTTGTGTGTAAAAAGTATTTACTCCTATGAGTGGCAAAATATTTTTTCTGTCTGTGGAGTTGTTGCAGAGAGACAGTTACCAGAATTTGATTTTTTTTTTGGGGGGGGGGCAGGGAGGGGAAATATCAATATCCCTTTTTTTGCATCTCTGAACTATTTTGGATTAGAAACTTGGGTGGCTTAATGGCTTATCCCATCTAATTATTTCATGACTATCATCTGGTGGGTTGAAATTTATGGTCTGGGAGTTTCTTTCCCCCAGACAACAGTTGTTCAGAACAGAACTCCCCCAAATGCAAAGTTTCCAGAGTGCATGGATGGACTTTAGAAACCTTGAAGCGGCAGATTAGCCAGAAGGTCTGAGATCTGCTCCCTTACACTGGCGGCTTCCTAAAGTCGGTGCGAGAGCTGGTGAGGTGCACAGGATGAAGCTGAAGGTTATAATATGCTATGGCAAGGTCTGCTCTAGGGTTAGGACAGCCACGGGGCTTCAGATGAGGTTGACTATTGGCCCCAGGGTTTCTGTCTAGAAATATCTACCCTGGGAGCCCTGCTGCTGTCCGGACTTGCAAAGCATCCGCGTGGCGTTCAGCGCTCGCTCAGGAGTGCTGACTGCGCAAGGCATCATGAGGCAGAAGTTAGGTCCCAGCAATGCTTAAAAATCAGCTGTAACAGTTTCAGGAAATACAGTAACAGCCTTGAACCACTAAACCCTACTAGGATTCATAGGAGTCTCAAGAGCTCACCAGGGATTTCTCCATGCTGTCTATAGCTCACAGGACGTCTACACAGGCTACACAATCTGCCATGAATCCTTCTTCCCTTCCTGTCCCGGTCTCATGGAGGCTACCTGAAAATTCCCCCCTAGCACCTGACTATCTGCAAGTTAATGTCAAAGCTCGGGGTCACTTACAAAATCTGTGTGGACAATGGAACAATGTATAAAATCTTCTTGGCCTTGAGGCTTTTGTAAGCCCTGCTTCTCGTTGCTTATATCAATTGCAGTCAAGAACAGTAAACAAAAACATATAGTCTATTTTAAGGGGAAATAACTTTTATGTAACCATTTTTGAAGTAATTTAATTAATTCTCACATAAAAGCAGGAACTTGAAGTGAAAGTTGTAAATACCTTTCAGGAAGAAGGATATGGGGAGAATGATAAAGTTTGAAGAGTTAGAGAACACAACCTTAGTCCCTCTGCGCACATTCATGTGCATGCCTTTATTATTTTTTTTTTCTATGGGGTGCCCATCTTGTTCAGTAAGTGGGTAGTTATTGAGCGTCACTTTTTATTCCCCTTATATAGCATGTCTCCTAAGGCTGTATAGAAGGCACAGCAGCTAAATGCTGCATTTTATACCAGATAGACATTAAGGCCATCTCCATTTTACCCAAGACCCTTTGGTTGAATAATGCAAGCAGGTTCATTCAGGATTTACAAAGAACTGTCTAATAAAGTCGAGCACTTTACCATTATAATTCCTGTTACTAAGCAAATACTTTTTCCTCCCTGTCACAGTGTTAATTTATTGCAAAAACCATTAGGCTTCTATTGCTGTAAGGACTAATTTTGAATAGTTTGTCGAACTGATGTGTAACTAAGTCTCAACTAAACTCTTAGCAGCTGCTGGGAAATGAGATGCTATATTGCTGACAAGTCAACATAAGGTATAGTAAGTGGCAATGAGAGTTGACATTGTGATTTAAACATAACATCAATTACTAAAACAAAAACTTGAAGGAGGCCTGTGTGCTTGAAAGCTTTTTTTTCCAGCTGTATCAATTAATGCATTAAAGGATTTAATCTCTCTGACTGTGATTTTGCCATTCTTGAAAGCAAAGCGACATACAAATAATGGAAGCCATGGAAAACTGGGTTCTCCTGTATACCCCATAATCTAGAAACAATTAAGTGGTGCCCTTGGATAAGATAATGGGAGGTGGAATGAAGAATGAATAAGGGACCTCCCTAGGACTACTAGCTCATTCTGACCGGTCCTAACAAAAAGAAAGGTTTCATCAAGTGCCAGAGAATAAAGAAAAAAATGACCAAGGGATGTTTATGGGCAGCCCAAGTCTACCTGGCGAGTCAGGCCTGCAAATCAGGTTAGTGTGTGCCACTGCGTTACGCCTGGACTCAACCACAGACAGCTGGGAAGCTGCTTGGACAGATGCCGCGGTGAGCAAACCCTACAAATAAATTGTTGTACTCAGGAAGTGTCAGTTCATAATAAATCAACAGCAAGCACTAATCAGAATTAAAATGCTATAAGGGAATTTAAAGCAGAATTATTGTGTCACCTTTCAGGTCTATAAAATAAACTATGTCTCAACGTACTCTCATTCCGTTGTGCTAGAGTACCCAGGGGCTTCAGCTTGATCACGCACATAAAAGTCACCCGTGTGCTCTGAAACCACCTAGATCTAAGCTCTTCTGCGATATTTTTAATGCAGCTCAGGCCAGTTTCAACAGAAATGACAATGGGCAGTAGCAAGCTGCAGAGTGCACCGCAGGGGCCAGGGAGCAGCTCCAGGGTGCAGCCTTTGTGGGTAGCTCAGACGGAAATCTGCCTCTCCTCGTTGTCGGGACTATGGCTTAGATTGGCTCGATAAAAGCTGTGGTTGTAAGCGGGGTAACTGTATCTTTGTCTTCACACAGTTCATCTCCTCACCGTCTCTCGGTATTTTCTTCACAGACATAAGAAGCAGAAGCGTTTTGCGATTCGTGCTGAAGCTCTAAGCCATGGTTTGTGGCAAGAAGTGGAAAATCTCTGTGGTTTTGAAGCTCACGAAGTCTTGTGCATAAAATGCAATCCAACAGCAAGACCTCCCTCATGATAGCCATTTCCATACACATCACAGAATTTGAATTTCCTATCTTTCAGTACACTAGTAGCAGTTCTAAGCATATCCCAGATGGTATTCATTCATAGGCAAAAGGCAGGATTATTTTCCTACATTATCTGCCAGTACATCTGCAGACCTGTGGAGTGCTTCATGACTAAAAGCCGGGGAGAGCATGACATTGACAGTGTACTTCCTTCCCTACAACATTGGCTTGGACGATATCAGTAAATCTGAGAGAAAATACATTGACTTTCATTGCTGAGAGGTCAATAAAAATAATCTGTTTTTTAAGGGAAGGAGGCGAGACAGAGAAGCAAAAGGCAAAAAGTTCAAAGATGGGCACGTGAGTTTGGAGCTGGATGCCTACACTGAACCACCTAAGTTTGCATGCTGAGGTCACACTAAAAGTCTATGGTAGAAGTTGGAATAAGAATCAGGTTTTATGGTGTTTGATGGTGATCCATGTATTTCCCTCACATTCCTACATATTACTTTTTAATTGAATTAGGTTAAAATGGGAAAGGTGGTTGAAACAATGGTGTCTGTGCAATCACGTTCTAAAGGCCAACTTAATTTTACGTTGCAGTACAAAAAAGCCACTGCTTTAAGTGATTAGTGCTGTTATTACAGATTTTGATTTATGCGTGGTTATGCGCATATTTTGAGTGATGAGTGGAGAGATACAAAGATAACCACAAGTGTGTGTACTTCAACCTTAACTTCCCATGTTTTTTAATACTTTGAATTTCTTGAAAGCCTGTTTCTATGTATTTCACGATCTCGGAAAGCAAGCAAAAAGCTGACAGGCCCTTTGATTAAGTGGCTGCAGAGCGAAATACTGGGCACCCTGAAAATCTTGTGGTTGGGTTTTTCTCTTCACGGTTTCAGCCTCTAGCATGGAGCTTGCTTGCCAACTGCAATTAGGAAAGTGTCATCAAGCAGGCTTGGACTCTTCCCCTGCTTCTTCTCTGTGCAGGTTTAGCTGCTTCCAGAGCCAGTATAACTGATACTGCTATCTCTCCTGAAGAAATCAGTTCACTCCCTTCCTTAAAAAGAACTGATATGCAACAGTGGTATTGCCAAATGGCTCATAGGCTCTACCCCAGCTGTCACAGCTCGCAGTACATACAGATCGTGATTCTGCTGCAGGGTTTTGTGCTGTATCTTGCAGTGGCCCTGGAAATTCCTACTGACCTCAGCAGGGATGAGATGTGATGGCACACTTGCAGTCTGAGGCAATGGAGCCAGGGATGGCGTTTGGAGATAGTGCTCAGTCCACCTGCTGCCCATTCGAAGATGAAAGCCATCACTTGGGCTCCTTCAGCAGGAAGGCAATAACAAGATTGTTTCCTGTTAATTGTCACTTAACTATTACGGTTAAGATTACTATTACTTACCACTGTTATTAAATCAAATGTGAATGTGCTACACAAATCCCATGCATAGATTATTTAAATGAAGGACAGGACTCAGTCATCAGTTATGCTGCACAATCTCCCTGCTGCTGACGAGATCATACAGGTACGCACAAAGGCTCACTGATTGGAAAGGGAAAAAAGAAGGTCTTGCTCTTCCCTGTAACAATGTAACATTTACCCATAAAAATATTGATTGTATTCTATTTTAGGGATTTACCAAAAAAAAAAAAAAAAGATGCCTAGGCTGCATCTGCAAAACTGAAAATGGGAAATGATTGCTGAGCTTTTCTCTTGTTCTTTTGCTTCATCAGTTGGACTAATCCTGCAGTCAGTGATGAAGGGGGTACAAAAGCTGAGTAAATCTTTACAGTCACCTGCTTTAAAACCTTTAGCTTTTCATAGCAAAGTCACTTGCTCCATGCCATCTGGAATCTGTGCAGAAATAGTCTATAAAAGAACTTTAGTTTGCAATTTAGAGTTGCATGTGCTTCAGAGTACAAGAAAGAAAAGTTGTACAGAAAAGTAGTTGCACAAAGAATCTGTTTTTAAAGGGCTGCCTTTAATTTTTAAACACATCTTTGAACATCTTCTGGACAACACAGGTATGTTTTGACCTCAGAAGTGTTTTTTGTTGGCATAAAAAAAAAGCTCTATGTTAGCATTAGATCAAATACATGAAGAAATAAGAACAAATTAAGATAATAAAACTATCAGGATTTTTGTAGGAAGTCAGTAGGGTCAAGGGGAAACTTTTGTACCCAGCTGTAGATTCAATCTGCTGTTACTGTTTCAGAGGTACGGGGAAGTCTGTGGGTAGGTTCTGCCACTGATACCCAGTCCTAGTAGTACCCCATCTCCCAGGTGGTTTTATCAGTGTGGCTGGAGCTGAGGACTCTGACATTAGTCACTTTGGTCTCAACCCATTTTCAGAGACGGCTGGCTGATAGTGCCACTTGAGATGTCCTCCAGTATCCCTCCTGGCCTCCAGAAGCCAGCAGCCTAAACTGTGTGTCCTGTCTGCCAGCCCCAGGGATGTGCTGGATACCCTAGCCCACCTACCCATGGAAGAAGACCCCTGAAGTTGGGTACATGACCAAGCCTGTGTGCCACAAGCTGCATTCCAAAAGAGGAGCCACAGGCATGACTTTTCTGGAGGCTGCTGATCATTTGGACGATGAATGCTATTTGGGGAGTATTCCAAAAGAACAGGACATTCTGCTCTCCATGCTCCAACTCATTGCCACATTAGCAGGCAGCGACTGCCTGGGTGGAAGGGCTGAGCCAGCCTGGTTGCCACAGAAGGGGAGTTTCTGCTGCCTGCTCTCCTGTTGGTCCTGCACTGCCCCTGCTTCCCCACCCCTGGCACTCCCCTGACCCCTCCGTCAGCTGACTCAGCTCACTACAGTGGGTGGGTAAGTCACCTAAAAAAAAAAAAAAAAAGGTCAATAGCTCATGTAGTGAACTGCATTGGCTCCCTGGAGGGTCAGGTCAGGCTCATGGAGGGGGCGAGTAGGGCGGCTGGTGGCGGAGCTGGAGCTGGGAAGCCCCTTTGCAGATTCTCTTGAAAGGGCCGAGTCAGCAGGCTGCAGTGACCAACTCTTGCAACAGTGAGCTTGGCCCAGGGGCTGCGGGATGGGCAGGGGAAGAAAGACCACCTGCTACGTACGGCAAGGGTGCTAAAACGTGAAGTGTTGATTCTCTTTGGGGTTTAGATATCCCTGCACAGACAGGTTGTTTCTCAGCTTCAGCTATCTGCTTGTTTTGATCTTGTTTTACTGCTTCAGTGGTCATCTATCTACCAATCTGTAAATTGGGAAATGCATATTGCTACAGCCAGGTGCTGTCCAAGGATAAGCCAGCAGCAGTGCAAGCTTACAGCAGAAGCAACTTCTTACTAATAGGAGCAGAGTGCTTGAAACAGGTTAACCCTAGGCCAGCTATTCTGATCAGAAAGAGGCAAGTTCAGGTTTGCCTGGTTGACTTGCACTTGATGTGGGAGAGGGCTCCGTTTGAAGTGATCTCAGTTTGGAAATTACGGGTTTCAGAGTTCTGGTGCTAGGGGTTAAGCCATAAGTTGTCACATGGACATAAGGTAGGATGTGAACATATCTGTTTGAGTATTATTGAATATGAAAAAAAGGGTGATAAAATCTGGAAGTATTATTTTGTCAGCATTTTTTAAAGGTGCAGATATTGGGAAAGATCTTTCCAGGGTTAAGAATTGCCTTCACATAGGAAGATAGAGAAATATACCACTGTCTTTGATCCCATACTCCTTTTCCCTGTCATTTCCCTCTCCCTCTTCCAGGACAATCCAAAGAAGAGAGATGAGTTTTCTGGCACACTCATATGATTATTGAAGGAAGGTTTGAATACGCAGAGGTCAGATATGATCACTGATCACCACGAGGACCTGACCAAAGGAAGATTCTTTGCATTTCCATCCAGGGCTCTTTGCTAGCTTCCTTAGGAAGGATGGTGAATCAATGCATTTCTTATCTGAGCACCTCATCTGTTCAAACCAATGCCCAGGAGACAGGAAATTTCATCACCTGCTTCATATGTGTATAATTTGTGTCACCAGAAACTCATGGCTTCAGTTCCAAAGGTCAAGTGCCTAATCTCAACAGAAATCAACAGAATATTTGTTGGACTTCAGTCAGGCTCCAGACACAGACACGCACAAACACAATTTATGGTTATACCACAAAACTGTGAACTTAAAAGATTTTTATTCATTGAGCCTAAATGGGTCCATGGCAGAATTTCCAAGATGCTTCTGACAAGTCACTTCTTTGCTTCAGTTTTTCTCTGAAGAGCAAAACTAACAACTCTCCCATCACAGCAGATACAGTGAGACTAAATTCATTATTGTTAAAAGTTTGGAGAGCCTTAGAAGGAAAGTTTTATTTTACGTACAAAACATAATTATTACGTTGCTTATCTGCTACATACGTTGTCCATAAAATTAAAATGTGTCATATTAATACTGTTAATAGTATATAAACACCTGTCTGTGATTTGTGGTCATCAGTGAAGAAAGATCTAGATGCCATAGTGCTGTAAGCTAGGTGTTGATCACTGTCATGTTGTATAATAGGAGGATTGCACTTGCCGTAATGATCTGCTGAGACAAATAGAGAAAACTCAAGTGTGCTTTTAATTACGCCGCAGAGGGAGAGCCCTGACTGGGGAAAATGCAGAGCTAAAATGAGCAATGGGAGGTTTTGTAGGAAGAAGGGCTCCCTGAGCTCTCTGTCGTACAAGGAGGGCACATCTACTGATTTGTACCTCCCCGAAGAGCATACATCAGTTCCCCTGCACACGCTGGCTCAAAAGGGGCGATGCTCTTCCTCTGCTTTGACTCCTTTGAAATGCTGTACAGTCTAATGGAGGGGAAGGGGGCAGAGCAGTCCCAGGTTAGAGAGGAAAGATCTCTGTGCCCTCCCTCTCAGTCCCACAGCTCACAGGTGGGCTAGGCACAACAACTACAAAAAATTATCGTCTTACAAGTTAGAGCTGCCTGGTCACCAGGCAGCTCCCAAATTAGTGGAAGTGTTTTATAAATAAAGAACAAGGGTATCATATAAGTGGGAAGAAATGGTAAGCCTCGCTTGTTACCTCAAGGAAACCTGCTTGACGCACATATCCAACATAAGGTCAAATGTAGCGCTGCCAAAAAGCACCGTTCTGGCTGTGCTAGCTTCCTTTCACCTGCCTAGACCAGGCTCAGGTGCCAAAAGCAGATGCTGCCCCTCTTTTGAAAGTGGCAGGGACCAGTGTGTTTTTAAAGGAGAACCCCAGCTCCTTTTAGGGTGCAGCTGGGGTCAGCAGGAGCCAGCCCTGCTAGTTGCTGGGGGTCCTCTGCTCCCAGGAGCATCCTCCTGCTGCTGCTGCCCCAGCTCCCCACTTCTGCTGGGTGGCTGTGCCCTCTGGTGGAACCTGCGTTTTGGACATTTCAGGGTAAGGACCAGACCCCAAACCAGGCTTGGGCAAAGGTGCCAGTCAGTGCTAAAGTCCAAGTCAGCCATCCACAGCTTCCCCCCCGCCCTGCTCCCACCAGTGTCTGCCCCTTAGGGCTGGCTAGGCTGTGCTTCCCCAGGCTGCTGCTTCAGGGATGGGGCCGGTGGCGGCTCTGCCACGCGGGCTTTAAAGTCCCCGTCGGTTGCAATGGTGTCTCTGTTGGATGTGGAATGGTCACTGGATAAACCCTGGGGCAGGCACCCGAGCTCCAATGCCCTGCTCCCAGGTGAGTTTTAGGCACAGAGTACAGAAACACTCGACTGAGGGTTTAATTAATTCCTGCAGTCTGCACAGCAATTTCCAGCCTGCTAGCGCACTTTCTTCCTCTGTGCCCACTCCATCTCTCTCGTGCGCCGAACAGAGGGAAGGTAAGCACCAGTCTTGGGACTGGGAAACCCCAGTAAGTGGGTCCTGCTGCTGAGCTAGCTCGTAGTGTTGCTTCCTCCTTGATTTGGCAGGGACAATCAAGACTGTTGCACCGGGAGGTATTTTGGAGTTTGGCTCCGTAAGATGCAGACTGTGGGAGGCTTTTGTCAAGGCTTCACTGGATGTTTAAGCCATGCTGAGTTCGTTACTCAGTACCATCTTTTGTACCATCCTGAGTATTGTTAGGTACTTGCAAGCTATTTCCTTCTGTGCAGAGAAACACAGCTCATACGAGTTAAAAGAAGTAGGTACAGAAAATATGGTGCTCTGCCCATGGGGATTATTTATAAACCTTAGGGGAATGAACCCGGTGAAATGTATCCTACTGAAGAATGTCCTACTATGTTATGTCGGAAGAGGTGGTGCAAGATGGATAAAGGTACTTCATGAAACTCATTTGCTAATAAGAGACAGATTTGGGTAAGAGTCAGAATTACTGGGGTAGATTTTTACTGAGAGGTAACCACTTTAGCTGTGTGGAAGTTAGTGGACGGCTGGTCCAGGTCTGCTACGAACTCCATCACCGTTTTTTCCTCTGCTGCCAGCAATGTAGGGAAGAACTCTATTTCACCTTCACATCCCATGCAAACATCCCAAATCATGTTTTCGTTAAATGGTTTTGCAAAGACCTCCTAGAGACTAAAATGAATAATAAAACGCGTTACTGGCTGCTTCTCTCAGAGATCCCTTTATTGACGCATGTGATCTGCATTTTGGGGATGGTTTCTGCTCTCACTTGCAAGAAAGGGTGTGGGATCACCTTGAATTTACCTTAGAATAGTTTAGTATTTTCAAGTATTTTCAATTTCCCTCAGTAGGGAAATTGTGTTCCATAAAAGTTAATATTCATGCACACACACAATTACTATGGTCTACGCATAGTGATGGGAGAGCTTTTGATCCACTTGCAGACTGATACTGGAAAATCCTCCCATATGAATAGCATTCTGGCATTTATAAACGAAAGCCTCCAGACTGACTTGCCATGGACAGTCTAAAGTGTCCCCTCAGGAGCCCCGAAGGAGGTGCTATATGTGCCCATACCTAGATAAACAGACCTTGTAGCTTATCAGGCCCACAGCTTATGTAGGTCACAGTCGCTGTTTCACTCAGGTAAATAAGAAGTACAGACATATTTTTTCCATATTTGTTCTTCAGTCCTCTGATAATAGCAGTCTTTTAGGATTTTTTTTTCTTGGTGGTTTTCTTCTACAGACTTTCCTGATTCATTTCATTTCCTGATTTAGTGGCCTGAAATGTGTCACCTCTCAATTTGCCCAAAATTAGGAAGCCTTGATCTTGGAATAGTTGAGGGAATAAAGATGACAAACAGCACTACACACTGTATAGAATAAATTATTACTTCAAAAATCTAATAAAATAATAAAAAAACCCCAACCAAATACCAAACAGAGCAGAAAGCAATCACATCTTTCTACCCATCTGCACACACATGCCCCAGAACCTTTCAACCGCACTTGGCATTTTGTACTTCTACACCACAAATTTTTCTAAGCACATTGGCCTAAATACATCCCTGCTGTAACTCCAGTGACATTAATGACGGGCTTTCACAAGGGCTACATTTAACCTCAAAGGCCTGATGCACTTGTTGGGATCAGCACTGCTCGAAGGAAAGCCTCATCGCTTTCAGTCTCGGACTGGCTCTGGGACTGTACTTTTGATTTGTATCGCCTGGCTGGACCCTTGGAAATTTCCTGTGAAATGCTGCACCCGACTGCATTCAGAATAAAGGCCTGAATTTCCATAAAAGCTCCTAGACTTTGTCTTTCAGCCCTTACTTTTGTGTTGTGATGATCAGGGAGATGATCTGGAGTCAAATCAAGCCCCTTTTGAAATCAATGGCAAAATTCTTCTCATCCATGTTTTCTCCACAGGGGAGCCTATGCTCTGAAGTAGAAGACAAAGACCAGAGACAAAAACTACTGAGCATCCATGAAGAGAGGAGAGAAAAGAAAGCGAAGGAAAAGCGGAATTATTCTTGGGAGAGTGTTAAACAACCATACTCATTCAACTTTGTGACCACTGATTTTGAGTATAGAAATACTTAATGAAGAAGTAAATTTATTTTCTTTTCTATGCTTGTGCTTTAAACAACCATGCCCCTTACTTTACCATACACCTTATTGAAGGTGAACAACATTTACTTTGAATATAAAATATCTCCTAGGTATTTTGTAAAATACAATGTAACACGCAATAATAGTATTTCGTATATCGTAACCTGTTTGTAACACTGAGATGAAGTAGGACCAGAGATGGATTGAGTGCTGTATATACCCACATATATCATGACTGACAGAGACGCGCCTTTTATTTTTGACAGCTGAAGCTAAGAAGAGTTTTCATACTGCCTTTCAAAAGGCATTCATCTGCAATTTCAGCTTGGATGGTCACCACTCTCTTTTTCTAATAGGACAAACCCTCTCTACAAAAAGCTGTGCGGTGGCTCAAACTGCAGGGAAGACTGAGTCAAAGTACAGTATGATGACGGAAACACAGGTTTCGGACTTTTATAGCGTCTCTGTAGCCCCTGTCCTCCTGCTGGCGTAACAATCACCACCTTGCTCCAGCATCTGTTTCTTCACTCTCTTCGCATTTTCAGAGCCTGGCTGACAAATGGAGACCTCAGTCAGATAGTAAGGAACTGAAGGCATCACCTGTTGGTTGATATCTCATTTATTCAAATAATTCATGAATAGAAGTGGCATAAGGACCTTAACTGCAGAAGACACTTCAAGGTCAAACTCTGCTGTATAGATTATAAGCATCCCTCACCCCCTGGGTAGAAGTATTTCATAGATATTCTGGTAAGATTTGTCTAATTTGACCAAAGCAAGTGCTAACTCTTTTGAAACCCATCTGTCTTTACCAAAATCAAATCTCCAAACATGCAATATGTCATTTTTATAACACCTTTTCTTCAACATCTAAAACTATTTCAGATCAGAAATCATTTTCATTTAAATAGAAAGATATAAAAAATAAAAAGGAGTGCAAATTTATGAGAGTAATGTTAGAGCCAGGCATAGACATGTGGGGTCTATCTAGACTACAGCATGAGCACAGCTGTACCATAAGCTTTAATTATTAAACAAACAAAAAAAGAGCAAGGCTGGATGAGATTTTGTTAGCAAATGCATTTAAGTGTAATAGAGAATTCAGTCTCGGGTGATAACACATGAATTCAGCTGAATGAGGTTGGATCCTGTGCTCCTCTCTGCCTCCAATAACATATTTTAGGATAATCCATAATTTTGTCTCAGCACCTTTGAAACCTAAAGGTTCAAATTTTCATTCTGAAAAGGTTTTTCTTTTCGCTTTTCAGCTCGAGAGTAAAATTAAAGGCTTCAGTTACCAGAAAACCAGAGAAATATTCATTTGTGGTTCCATTCTTTTGTTTTGGAGAGAAAAAAAAAAAAAAGAAAAAAAGAAGAAGGACCATTGTAGACCAGCTTCAAGCTCATTGCTTCTGCTCCCAACCTCTCTCAGGTCCTGCTTGCCTGCCCTGAGCTCCCCGTGGTGCCACCAGCACCCCTCTCCTGCCTTCCCCATCTCCTGTGCACGTCTCAGCCCCTGCTATTACCCCGGATCTTTCAGCCTGCACTGTAGATATTATAATGGGAAGCACCGACCAGCTTTAACCATAGGTTTCCTTTCTCGTTCTTCTGTTCTTTTTTATAAAAAGGAGTCCTTTTACTCTTTCTTTCCACGTCAGAGTGCTGGGAATAGGTACTGGCAGAGCCAGCACTGAGATGTTTGAGTTCCCATGTACACGAATGTACCTAATTAAACCCGCGTGCAGGTACAGCTATAATTTGTGAGGTGTGCACTGAAGCGTGCAGGCAATGATCCCGGCATCGTATTTGACAAGCAGAACAATAAGGTACAGCTTGGCTGCTGACAACTTTCTCAGCTCTGCCAGAAAAACAGCAACCCAGATTTTACAAAGCGGGGGTTTGCTGCCGAACGTGCCGGGCTTTTAAGAGCTACATGAAAGCACCTGGGAACTGGCGGAGTTGAGGTACTGTTATATTCCTACTGCATTATTATGGGGTACTCAGTCTGTAAGGGTTATGGTTATAAGGAGCCGTAGAGTTAAAAGGTCATGGGGGAAACCATGTTTTTCTCCACTGAATGTAGGAGCTGAAGCAAGCAATAGCTTTAATGGGCACCTAAATTCCTCTTAAGTGCTGAAGGAAGCAAACATATTTTCCATTTCATTTAATAATAGTTGGACCCTGTTGGAATTGGTCAGTATTTCCTGAATTTCAACTTTAAGGCCAAAACGCTAAGTGGTATTTGAATTCTGGCACAGGAAGTGTGTTTTAACTCACTCTTTAAAGGTCTGTGGTTATTATTTTTTATAGCCAGATTTCTGGCATCCTTGCACATGAAGTGGACTCCTTCCTCTCACTCCTATTCCACCGGCAATTCCTCTTCAGCGAGGCAGTAAGGTGTCCTTTAGAGCCTTGGACTTCAGGACCAAAGGCCAATCATCTGTCTGCAGAAGAGAAACAGCAAAAGCAGTGTGCACGATCATACTGGCCTCTAGAAGGGGAAAGGCAAATCAGTTTCCAGCTACAACCCTTCCTTGCAAGCACAAGTAAAGCTAGTCACGGCGATCTGCAGGATCTGGACGTTCATCTCATCAGAGCTGGTCTGCCAGCATTGGCCGTGTGTGCCAGCAGGCAGCTGTCATCAGTGATGTGTTCTGGTCACTAGTGACTAGGATTATATTTAAACCAACGACCTATAATGGAAAGATTTTCCCTTCTGCTGTCCCCTAAAATGACTTGAGAAACCTGAAGTTTCATGAGAAACTTCACTGACACTATCAAGGTTCATCAATGGTGAAGTTGAGGCAAAAACCTTCAATCATTAGTTATTCATTCTTTAATGAAAGCTGGTCACTGTCCTAGGTCCTCCCTCCTCCTGTACTTTGCACTGTGCACTAACTGTTGTGCGTGACTTTGTAGGGGGGGATCAGTGCATTGCCAAAATGCTTATTTTGTTTATAATTTCATTAAGGTATTCTGGGAACACTTCCAATCCATTTTCTCTATCTGTTATCTTTGCATTCCCAGGTAATATAGTTAGTTTCAGCAATGTCACTGAGAAGAAAAAGATCAACCATTTGATCTCAGTTTCTTTTATCAGGCTCAGAAATACATATTCTTTCTAACCTACCTCTAAGCACAAAATAGTAGCAATTAAAGGCCTTGGTAGAAAGCACAGTCTGAAATACACTCTGTCCCACCTTCTGCTCAGTGGGGAGAGCGGAGGTCTACACACCACAGTTGCTATTTCAGTACAAATCACACTATTACATACTGATTTTAGCAACAGCAACAAAACAAAAAGCATAGTAATCCTATTATACAAATACAGCATCCACATAACTTTGGCGATAAAATGATCAAGACTAGCAAATACCCTTTATGGTGACTATGGCTGATCCCTGATAAATAATCTAAGTTGAAGTCTCCTGCCTCATAGGTATAGGATATTATTCTTCTGAAGGAGAAATTTGTATTTTTTCACATACCTAAGTCTCAACATTAGAGGGACTACTGCACCTACCTGACTGTGCAAGCAAGAAATTGGGTCTGCACTCTTAGGCAAAACCAGGATTTTGCTTCTTCCTGAATTCCGTCAGTCCCAGGTCTAGTAAACAGCTGAATGGAAATGATTGGCAAAGGAGGATTTCCGTCAAGAAATGTGGAGGACAGCAGCACTATTAAGATCGTAAAAGTCTGTATTCTAGTTTCAGTATCTCTGAATTTTGCACAATCCTCACTTAACGCCTTTAATTATTACACTTAAAAAGCAAGCTAGCAAGACGTACGGTGCTTCTCCAGGAGCAATGGTAGCTGTAATTGCACAGACACAATTTATGCACTTATGCATTTGCAAAAACCTTTCAGTGGTTCTGACAGGAGACAGGCGCTTGGATTCTGTAACGAGGCAGAGGCTGACGAATATTTATTCTTTTCCTTTGGTACCTATCTTGTCTGCTTTAATTGGCTGCTTGGGAATGCACTTGGAAACCTGACAGCAGAGCACTGACACGCTGTCTCCTCCACTGTGGCGCTCTGGGGCACGGATGGATGCCATCAAAAACATTTGTTTTTTAAAGTCAAGTGGCAGTGGGCGTAAAGCTGGAAGATGACTGTAAGAACCGATAAGGCCTATGCACATGATCCTATGCAAGAACTTCAATTTCCCTTCCTCTCCTTTCTCTGCTCAGGATGTACCTTCTTTGAGGTTGGGGGTATTTTTTCTTAGGTGCTCTTATATTATCTAGCACAGTGGAACTGCCATATAGACTTAAGAGAAATAATAATAATAATCATAATCATAATCATAATAATAATGACACAAGGCTGTCCTGGAAAAAAACATTGACCTCCCATGAACCTGAGTTCTCCCGCAATAAATACAGTTACTTCCTCCAGAGCTGAATTTGGTCTATTTTGGAAGATACTGAAACAGGAAAATAACCTAATTTCCTGGAGTATGAGCATTCCAGTAGGAAAGTTTGCAGTCATTACCTTTTAAAAATTAGGCTATGAATTTTTCTCTTTGACATTTTCTAATGAAAGTTCATAATCAGTAATTTTAGCCATCTTCTGGTAAGCTTAGAAACACTGGGAGGAGGGCAGAACAGAGAAAACTCTCTTTTTGCTACAAGTTGCTGAATTAACTGAACCTGAAATACTTTGCAAATGTGTGCCCATGCTAGCAAAATTTAGAAAGAAAGCAAGCAAGACTCTTCGTCAGGTTTCTTGCCTGTCCCACTTCCCAGTCACTTGGCAGCTCTCTTCCCTGGGGAAAAGAAGCCAGGGAAGCTAGTCTGCCTGGCATACAGATCTCTGGCAGGCAAAAATTTTGGAGACTTCCAGGACTGAAGGCTCTAGCAGAGTCTGCTATGCAGATGACATTACTCAAGGGTAAGGATGCCTTCCGTGCTGACATGGGGGACTCAAAATGTTTTGGTTTTCTACCCGAATTAGGGCAAAACCAAAAATCTCAAAATCCTCAAAAGGCATAGAATTACATTTCTCTGCATAGATTTCTAGTTTTGGACAAGTCGCTAATTACATTAATAAGGAATTTCTGAATGATGGTCAGAAAGGCAATTAGAAATATTCTCCAATGGTAAAAGCTTGGTTTTCACAATGAAAGGCTCGCCTGCTTGTCAGCAAACCCCTGCATGCGGCATTTTGTATTTAAAAACATAGAGTGCTTGTATAGGTCTGATTTTTTCCCCCATTTAAAGGTTAATCAGCCATAGCAAAACAAAATTTCACTTCCATAACAATGGCAACAAGATGACAACATCATTTTATTTTCCCTTGTTATTTTCTTCTAGTGGCAAAGCTGTTAGCACTGCCTGGAAAATAAATACCAGGATTTATTAAACTAATACTAACAAAACCTAATAGTTACAGGCAAATTGCTGAATTAATAGTAAGACCATGTAAATATTACCATTAATGGGATATTCTAGTTGCTATAGAATTTGAGAAAAAAGACATACGATTGTTTTACACAGCCTCTGGGCAATTGCTAACTGCACGCTGTAGTTATAAGGATGCTTCCTTAGCTAGTCTAGAGAGTAGGTACATAATGAGACTGAACTGTAATGTTAACTCTGTGCAACAAGTATGCCACATCTTTTTATTTCAAGGACACTTGCATCTTGCAGGTGTCCAGTCGATGGCTGCATAAACTGTCCAGTGCCGGTGTGGATGCGTCCGTCTGCTGCAGCAGCTGCAAACAATCGAGAGGCAGCGCAGAGACCTGTGTAGCTGTGAATATTACCGTGCAATGGCTGAATCTGTGAATAATAGATACCGTAACTGTTTGTGGCAGATCTGAAAACTGATGAAATTGTGACTGATGATGCGATTGAAGTTACTGCTATGGAGGGAGCAGCAATTCGGCATTGTGGTCCCATGACAAGTTTGTGGCCTCGTCAGTATGTAGGGCAAAGCAGTTGCTGTAATCGCAAATGATGGCTTGGGGTTCCTCAGCTCCTGAGGTCTCCGAGAAGACTTGCAATTCACAGGCTGGCCTAGTTTCCCCCTCTACCAGAAAGGAGGAGCTCATACACCAACGCTTGCCTCAGCAACTGTCGGGAATATCAACCCTGAAGCCTCCCAAGTGATGAGGAAACTCCTCCCGGTCACTACTCACCCCAACCAGGAGGTATCGGGGTGATACATTAGTGATGTTTAAAAAGGCGAGGAAGAGCCTGGGCTGTGCACTGTGCTGCTAGGGGTCACGTTCATACCAAACCAGCACAGGAAGGCTGTCTGCACCCTCTTGCAGGAGGAAACAATGCTTCTCTGTGCAATTACCGTCAACCTCAGATCACACGTTCTCCTGCTTTTCCCTCCCGGAAATCAATTTATGTATCATATACTTCTTTTAACTACTAATCATTATGGACAGTTTGAAAATACCTACTTCGTTTGCTTTTCAAAGCACTTGCTGCATTTTCTCACATATGTTAGACAGGCAATAGGTGGCAGTATGGACTGGACACTTCAGCATGGGGCAATGGGGATGATATTCGTATTCCTGATTCCAGTTGTAACATGGAAAGATTCTCTAAACTTGCTTTTCTGTCTGAAAAATGGAGGTGTAAGTAATGATCCACTGACGTCCTGTGAGGATTAATTAGCTAACGTCTTGAGCGAGCTCTGTGCATAAAAAATGTCCTCTGTGAGTAGAGAAATAGTCAAGTAGAGAATTTTTCTTTGACATCAGTTTAATGTCACACATTTTGTCCTTGGTTCCTGCAGTGACACATTTGATCCATAATTCAGCCCATACATTCTCAACTATTCTATTTTTAGATTTCAGAGAGACTCAGATAGGAATTTATAGCTAAATCTAACTTCCCAAACCATAGTCTGACAGGACTGATCAGAGCTAAGTACACAGTAGTTAGTGAAGAGCTGACAAAGTGCTTTCATAAAGTCATCGCAAGTTAAAGATGGAAAAAGTCTAGTGGGTCATCTAATCTATCTCCCTGCCTCTGAAAGGTTTTTCTTTATTGCACAATTTTGCTAGTGCTGTATATAAGCTGGCGAAAACGTCATTAGAAGTTTTCTAGGGAAATCCCCATCTGACAACCAAGGAAGGCCCAGATTTCCAGATCAGTTTCAGCCTCATTTTCCCCCAGTTTCAGCCCACAACTTCCAGCAATGTGCCTCAATCCAATCTGTGTCACTTTTCAATGTGCAAAGGGGAGTTTGGCTAAAGCCAGTCAAATATCAAAATACCCCAGCTAAATTCTGATCCAAATGTACTTTCACCCACATCTAAGTCCTGCTCAAACTCATTTCAATGACTCCAAAATTGCCTTGTATTACTGATATTTCAACTTGCGGAGGGGTATTTCTGTTCCCAGGAAAGCAAAACGTTAGCAGGGCAAGTTTACCTGATGCTGTGCCTGGGAACTGGCAGCAGACCTTCCTACAGGTAGAGCCTAGACTCCAAGTTTGTGTTTTTACATCTGAAATCCAGAACTAATGCCATCTTTTATGCCACCATATCACACTGCAGACTCATTGCACTGCCACTATGCTCCCACCTTTGTGTGTTTCTTATCTTTCAGCATAGCTGCTCTGTACGATTTTTCCTTCCTTTGGATTATTTCCATCTTTTTCTCTGCCTCAATGAGTTAATTTACATATTTTTCACCCCAAATCTCACACTGTTATTCTATGCCCATGTTGTTATCCTCTACAGCTTTTTTTTGTCTCTTCTTTTCTATTTCCTCCAGGGCAGTTACTTATACTTTCACATCATCTGCAGTTTCCCTTACTCTCACATTAATGAGGACACCTGCATAAAAAGCGAGCCTAACACAAATCCCTACCTCATCCATTTTCCTTTTAGGATTCATTTCACCCTCATGGGTTTGTGCAAAACCCCGCTCTTCCCAGACCTCCTTGCATGGCAGAAAGTTACTTGGCTTCTCTGCTACTCTTACGCCTTACCCTTGCTACTTGCCAAACCAACCCTTTTCCCTTCCAATATTGGATTACTTTTTCATTTTAGCTTCAAACACTGGAACCTTCTTCTGTCTCTGATGACAGCCGGTGTGCTGCAAGGTGCCTGTTTTCTATGTACATGTGAGCAGTCTAGAACAATTTTGTCAACTTTCAAAGCAGTGTAAAGAATTGATTTTAGGTCAGACCCTGACCCCATGCTTGTATTTATGAGTGTGAGAACGATCATGCAGTTAACTCACGTATTGTTTGAGATACTCTCAGTAGTTTTCTCAGATTCATAGCTCCCGAGGCCAACAGGGATGACTCTCGAGCAGCACTCCCTGATGTTTACTCTCACTTAAGTGTAGCTGTAAGAAAAAAAAAATATAAACAACAAAAAAATAGTTTTACAAATTGCTACCATAAATTCTAATGAGAGCCTCACTGTTAAATCCTGTGTCTTATTTCTAATCCCATTTTGCTGGCTTCAAGACTGCAGAGAGCCATCATCAAAACTTTCCTCCCTTGTAAGCTCTTATGGGCTGAAAATAAGTCACCTTTTAACTTTCATTTTATAAAATAGATGCTAGCTCTTAGATCCAGGATTTTCTGCCCATAATAAATATTTTCCAGCTTCTTAATTGTTCTCATAACTCTTCTCTGAACTCATTTCAGTTTGCCAATATCTTTCTTGAATTGTGGATGACAGCACTGGACACCGTATTCCATTAGTGCTCTCTCCAGTGCCAAACACAAGTATCATCACTCCATTGCTATTTGAGCTGCCTCTGTTTATACATCCAAGGACTGGATTAGACACTACCCTGTCAAGGGGAAGCTTATTACTCAAGCAGCTCAAATTAACCTTCCCATCCTTTACAGAGATGCTGCTTTCTGGGATGCAGGAAGCTTTCCTCCCCTCATTTTTATTCTAAATTGCACCCAGATCATCTATTTGTGTAATAAACTTCAGGTTAAGACCTACATTGTTGAGCTTATTCTCAGTTTATCCAGAGAATCACATTGTTCTGTACAGCTTTCAAGCCCAGCATTGCTGACGTTGTAAACCTTATTGGTTTCTGGCAGTTAGTCAATGGCCAAGAAGCAGTTATCAGCTGACCACTCTAGAAGAACATGTCCTTGCTGATGGTTATCTGCTTGTAGCCATGACTGCAGATCTGTCATCCATCTTGCTTTTAAGACCTGCTATGGTAATTTCATGGCATCCCTATTTATTATCAAAAAAATTATGTAAGATCTAGTCAAATTCTTACCAGATGTCTAAGTACATCATATCCCAAATGCTATCCAAATTTATCCTATCTTTATCTAACAATCTATTTCAAATATGAAAGTATTCATTTAAGCTCTTTAATAAATCGTAATAATTATAAACCCATTAATTCTCCCCTCTATTTTCATATTGTATCCCATTTAAAATATTTCACCCAGAATGAATGTCAGAATGAGAAAAAGCTGTTGAAAGCAACTGGGTCATGCCAACTTCTGATTGTAAACATTGGCATACTGCTGGAGATTCCTCTTTGTCTAAAGAGTTATTTTAAATTCATTCTAGAAATACCGATGTCCTCAAGCAGCTCATTTAAAACTCCTGGGTGTCGAGAGAGCAAAATAGTTTCTTTCTCTCATTTTAATGGCGATTTTTAACAAAGTTTTTGTCTAAGGTGTTTCAGATTTGTCTGGGAACACAGTGAGACTGTCTAACAAAATTATCCCTGATGGCTCCATGTTTCAGATAGGTGCCCTCAAGATTTATCTGGGCTGCCACCTACCCCTGGAAGCAGTAGTATCCCCATTGTATCTGTATTTCTCTTTCTGGGACTAATCCCCTCTGAACAATCAAACTGGTACTTTTGCACGTGTCTCGTACTTGCAAAACCAGCTCTCGCAGGTGTCCTCTGAGTGCACACACCAGGCATCTCCCAATGGTCCCTTTAGTCTGGGCCTTGCACGAACTTCAGCGGGGGTCTGAGCCCCCCATACACCCTTTCCAGGGAGGTGACCTGTGGTGTGAAAGACAAAGGCTTTTCAGTTTGATTTGGTGAGATGGGAGCTAGCTGTGGTCCTTATCTCCACGGGATGTTCCTGCTTGGAGTGTCCCAAAGGGATTCCCACCAGCCTGGATTTAAAATGAGGTGAACTCTCTGAGGCGCACTCCCTAAAGCATCCGTCTCCACAGCTGGGGCCAAGGCCTAGCAATGACCCCCTTCCCGCTGCTTACGGCCCAGCTCTCCGTGCGGCCAAGGATGCACGCAGCCCCGCCGTCAGCGTGCTCCAGGCACAGCCCCTAGGACCCCTTCTGGGAATTCAGCCAGGGGAGGGCATGTTTCCTCACCTGAACTGCCCCATTTAATGCATGTTTCCTGGTGGGAAGCGCAAGCAAAGGATGAAAGAGAGACATAGACTTTTAAGTTTATGGCTCCAGATTAAAAAAAATAATCAAAGGTTCAGATCCTGTTTCATACATGGCCTGGCCTCTGACTTTATTCAGTGACTTCTGTGTTAAGAAAATGTTCAGCAGGCAGGGGAAGGGGCGAAGAAGGTAAGGAGCTTAAAGATGTTTTGCTCCTACAGAAAGGGTGGGTGAGAATAAATAATCCACCTAAAAAACTAAGTGGAAAAGTAATACTAATCCTATTTAGATGTGGAAATTCTCACTATATGTTTTATTTATGGAACTGTAATCCTAGAACAGTAAATAGTGCTATTCTTTACCCTCCCATGAAGATAATGTGGTAGAAAGAAAGGTATGTAGTGTGCAAAAACAAAAACACACTAAAGGAAGAAATTGATCATGTAATTAAAAGAGATTTTTTTTCGTGGAGCTTAAGAGTGTTTTAAAACAGTCTTACATAATGGAGATTTATAAGGGATTGCTTTCACAAAACGTATAGTACACTAAAAATGAGGAAAAAAATTACCCAAACATGTTACGTTTCAACTATTTGACATTGCACAAACAGCCTTTGTCAACTGTAAAACCAGACGGTTTCAGCTGAGACTTGTCAGCAGGAATAACTGCAGCTACTGCAACTGAGGACAGGCTTGTGTATGCCTGCGTGAACACGAGCCACACAAACTCCGCATTTGCTCCTCAGTTCTTCTTTCTGCACTGGTTCCCGAGGAGTGTTTAGCAGTCCTGGTCACCCAGCAATCCCTCGCGGTTTCCACACTGAGCTGAATGCCGTATGTGGCGCCCGAGTCTCGGACCATGATGCGCTAACTGAAACTTGGCTTGGGGAAGGAAAAGAAATTAGGAGAACTGTGCCTGGGTCAGAAACCAAAGGTGAAATTTCCTGGAAATTTCCAAATATCTGAATGAGGTATGTCCTGATTTTGTGCCAAAACAGGGCTCTAAGTTGAGCTGGAAAAAACCAGAAATACCTACCATGGTTTTGGTCTGTCACCTCGCAAAAAGCACATGATTGTTTTATACAAGTAAAGATCCTGTTCTTGGCTTTATTCACCCAAAGCTTGATTGCACCCTGTGAGGCAACAGTTAATGATGGCACAGAATTAAGCAGATTTGACTTGTAAATCCAGCCATTCCAATAGCTCCTGCTCAGGGCTCCCACTTTTATTTATTTAATAGTCATGATTTGGGTTTGACATCTCAACCCGTGTGGTGAGGAACACTGTAAAAACACCTTTTCTAATGAGATGCACCATGTCCCTCTCCTTTGCTGTGATGGTGATATTCTGGCAGTGGGATGCACAGATCTCTTACTCTCTTCCTGGTTCTGCAGGAGAACACTGGCGGCTCTTCCACAGCCCTCTGCCTCAATTTCTTTGGGGGATATGTTCAATGAGACCACCACCCATGACTGCCTTGCTAAAGCCTGACCTGTAGCTTTCTGCATACATGTAAATGTCATTGCTGACTGGGTCTACAACTCTCTGATGTCCTGTGACAAAGGTACAATACTTTAACCTACTCCTGCACCTGTGAAATAGAAACTCCTCATTCCCATGGAATGGCAGACCTCCCCCAGCCAGGATGCTGTGAGAAACAGCTCTGCTTCAGCTTGGTCCCTACGGCTTGATGCTTTTATTTTTCTGAATCTTGAGCAGTTCCCACAGCTATCACAAATGCCAGCTATTCTGAACGAAGCATTTAATGCTTTTGTTATTCATTTTCTAAAATGTATTAAGGAATTGAGTAAAGCAGTGTTTAACTTAGAAAATAGCATTATCACATTCTGTAGAGATTGAAAATGGAGGACTGAAAAGGCACAGGAGTGTATGACAACACAGTAATCGACATGCATTGATGTGAATATGTGCATATGTATCTGTTCAGAACTAGTGCTACTCATTCATGCTTTGTGTAAAGTGGCATATTTCTGGCAATGGCAAAAAACGGGTGGTGATTTACTTCAATGAAAGATGTGACCCACAGTTACAGGACATACAAGAGCATTTCACAAGTCTCTATTGATGGTGAAAGGCAAAATCCATCAGTATTTTGGTCTGACTTTTCCTTGAACCTGGAAGAGAAGCTGAAGACTATTCGTGCCATCTAATTTGAAGCCAACGATTCCATCAAATTTCTTAGTGTGTTTTCAACTCTGCCCTTTGCTGTGAATCTCTGAAGGCTTTAAGGTAACTGCTAATCTGTCAGCATTGAGGAAAAAGACAGACAAGGATAGCTCCGGGTACCTCAAGCATCCTCCTCCTTTCAGCACATCTGCTGAATGCGCACAACCAAGAAATGCTATGTCTCTCTCCCAGCAGCACACCACGTGACACACACATGGGCTCACAAGCATCCTTTGCCTTACCTGGAGTGAGGAACAAAGAAATAGCCCTTGAGCAAACTGAATGATGAAATAGCACACCTATTCATCCGGGGTACCTGGCGCTGCTGTGGGAGGTAGTACTGCGCACTCACATACACATGTGCACACACAAACTGATGTCCCTCAGCTGCAGCAGAGGCAAAAGTGAGATGGGAGCAGAGAAGGATTTGGGATTCTCTAGACATGAGGGAATCAGTGGGAGGAGGACTGAAAGCCTTGTGCCACTCTGGCACTGGAAGGGCAACTTCTAACTGGGGCTGGAACTACCTGGAAATGCTTTTCAGCATCCGGTTCCCTGAAACAAAACACAGCTCCTTCCAGAGCAGTCCTGTATACACTCCTATTTTCCACGTACAACAGGGTAAATGTTGAAGTGTAGCATCAGTATCATTACCAATGCTGAAAGTTGCACAACTCAGTGATCAGTTTCCTGACAGTGACTCGGATGAGCTGGGTTTTATTCCTGCCCCTGCCACTTGGGCAGGCACCACTGCCACAACAACAGAATAGTGCAGACATACCTAAGTTAGAAACTCCTTAGGTTGGCTACTGCTGCAGCAGTTTTACCACTGCAGCGTAAGCCTCAGCGTTGAAGTAACCACTCTGCTACTCATTCAGTTTCTCAATCCTGTTTTGCAGCACATTCTGCACTCCATGATGTTGTGGGTACAACACACAGATGTTATCCGCTCTGTTGCAAACTGAGCCCTCCTGAGCCAGATGGAGACACCACTACCCTTCAGTGCCTGTTGGAATTGAATGGAGAACCTCTGTGATTAAGAATTCATGCCTCTATTCTGGCTCTGTACAAGGAGGATGCTCAGGATTGTTGCTTACCTTTGTAGTGCTTTGTGGATAATAACGTAAGCAATTTTCTACTCATCAATTACATTACGCCTTAGGAAATCATCTGGTGCACAGAGAATCTGATTACGCAGGACTGGAAACAGTGTCTGTCCACAAATCGGAAATAAAAATCTTGACCTTATCTTCTTGCTTCTGCAAAGGCCATCTGGTGGTCAATTGGGCATTGGTTATGCAAGTGATGATGCGCACACACTACAGAGAGGCTTCACGGAAGAGCACAGCACTACAGCAGAGCTCCTTCAGCCCCTGCTTCACAGCTTCCAAAAGAGTGGAGCAGAAGTCTGCTCTCCAGACAGTAGTCAAGTGGATGCTGGCAGTATTTCCAAACCGGCAATATCCGCTTAGTGCCCTTGCACACATACATGTGAACTTCTGCCAGCCATTTTCCAAAATTATCCGGTCTATTACTTTAAAAATCTGTACGTCAATGGAGGCCAAAATACTGCCTGCAGTCATTAGGATGACTGGGAGCAGAAAGAGAAGGGACTGAGATTTGCTCCTAGGCTAACCCTGGCATACATGATGCTTGGTGAAGAGAGGGGGCTGTCCAAATTAAAAGGAGAAAACCTCCTTTTTTTATATAATATAATTGAAGTAACCTGTGTGCGTGAATTCCAAGCAATCCCAGTTTCCATGCAATTTTCTCCCTATTGCAACCAGCCATTCATATGTAGCATAACAATTTGCAAGCAGCACTGAACTATCACAGAAATTTTGAGACTCCTGAGTAATGTATAAAAAAATCAGGCTACTGCTCAGTTTTCAGTCTGAAAAAAACAGCAAGCCACCCTACACTAGGGGAATTTGGATTGCATGAGGCACGTGCTGGCTACTTTTGAACTACTGCACATTTCAGTGTAGAAGCCCCATCAGCACTTTACAGTTTTCAGTGAGATGCCTGGCTAAGAATTAATTCCTGAACTAGACAGTTCTCCCTCATATGCCTAACTATATGGCAATCAACTTCTCTGCTCATGGCCAGTCATAACATCAGTATCAGTCCCTGCCGATAAAACCTCTTCTTCCCTTTCTGCACGCTGGGTTGTAGCTCCTGGCTGGAACAGTGCACCCCAGAACAGACATTACAAAGCATTTTGCTGGAAACTGGGTGGCTCAGGGAAATGTCAATGAGTGGCTGCCTTTGCTTTTTGAGCACTAGTAAGACTCCAGCTGGTCCCTTCATCTCCTGGTTAAAGGCAACTGAAAGCAGCTACCATCTGCTTGCATAATGTTTCTCTCTGAAGACTTGGTATCACCAATCAGTCATAAAAGCCTGTGTCCATATAGACTACATATTTCATTTTCAGCAAGCAGTTTAAGCAGTCTAAGGGCCACAAGACCCCTGAGTTACAGTTTTAGTCTATGAATAAGTAGTGATTTTGCCTTGGCAGTAGCTGTATGGGAAAAACGTGGTGCCAGTTATACAACATAATACTGACATTACTCCATCTCCTGTGTAAGTAAGTAGGGAGAGAGGACCATGGTCTGGGCAGAAGCCTGCATGTACCACCAAACTGAATTTGTCATCTAAGCACAGGAAGAATAACACTTTGGATCTACCAAGGACTTGTCCCATCTTTCCAGTGGAGCAAGGAAGCTGTCATGGAGCCCCGTCTGTGCCTTGCCAAGAGCAGCATGCCAAGAGAGACCCCAGCCCTTTCTTACCTGTTCTTGAGGTAGTATCTAGCAAGCACACTTCATTAGCTATTTAGAAATGTATATGCCCAGCACTTCGCACCAGCAGCTTCTTAAACAAAAAGCTGATTTTTGCTGCTGTTGGCACAGCTCCATTCCCATTTCCAGGAAAAAAAGTAAAATGAATATCACAGGGTAGATATTCTGCTCCAACTTGTACTCGAAAATAAGGGTTTTTTCACAGTTAAAGCAGACAGCTGAATTTAACAATCAGAACTGGGGCTGCTTTTGCAGGACAGAGCCCATAGCTGTCCCTGTGCTCATACTGATTATCCCTGGGTGATCCCAAATAAATGGTGGCTGGAACTCAACATTGCTGCTAATTACAGATAGGCATTTTGGAGCTGATCCAAATGCTTGTATGTTTAAGATGAATTAGAATACTAACTGAAGAAAAAATATATGAAAAGATTGAGTAATGAAAGGGAAATTACATTGCTGGAATTGTCGCCCACTTTTCTCCTCCCAAATTGCACACTGAAATTAAAAAAAGCCCAATATACAGCTGGATACTGTATACAGCTGAAGGATGCTATATTAGATCACTGTATACTAGATACAGCTAAATGCTGTTTCATTCCAATGTCTCCTACAGTGTTTTAAGTGGAATGCAATTAACTATTAACTATTGGCTAGTTAAATATTTTTAGTTGAAATTAAATCAATTACGCATTTCTTCTTTTCCCAGAGTGAACATGCTATGCAGTACGAGTGAGTACCTTCTTTGCTTTAGGTCAGTTGGATATTTACATCTTGATTCAAGTATGCAAAGAGCCCTTTTGCTGCCATAAGTCCTACTCCACTGTCCTGACAAAATCATGTCCTGACTCTTATTATATAATGCCAGCAGGGAAGGTGGATTTCACCCATGTATGTGGTAGTGTAAAGGAATAAAGTAGTGATACTTTGGAAATGATAGTATCTCCTACTTCCATTACAGAACTTGGCATCAAAACTGGTCTGACTCAGCAAGCTCTTTCCATTTAAAAGTTGACTATCAATCTTCTTCTTCTTTAAAAAAAACCTCCAGAGATGCTTATCATAACATTTTATCCATAATCAGTAACAAGGTGGTTTGCTTTTTCCAGGACATAAATATATTTGTGGTTAAGCAACTTCCAGGTTTCATTAAGAAAAAATGTCTGCAAAGTATGATGGAAATTTGTACCAGGGCTAATTCCTTGCACACTTCCATCGGTGTGAATGACAGGGAGCCTGGGAGGTCAGTGGCCTCAAACAAACACAAGCTCCTCATGTCTTCCCCCCCCCACCGCATGAATGGTTGTTTCAAAAGTTTATCTGAGAAACAAACACTTCTGCAGTGGCAGAAATGAATGGGATTAAAAATAAAACCAAATTAATTTTGCGTTCAGAGCTCCTTGACCGAGAGTCTGAGAGTCACTGGAAACACACAAACTTCCCCCCACACTTTCCCATAAATATGCCTCAACACTTGACAGACCGCATAAGTAAATGGTGGATTTGTGACCTTGAATATCTCAGCTTTAAATCAGTGCCTAGCAGTACTAGCAAGCTTGTTTTATATAATCAGATAACAATAGGTGGCAAATTCTACTTACTATCAGACAACTAAGTGCGAAAGGTATGAAGAGTTACATCTGGTCTACTCTGTTTCCTTGAACAGGTTTATAGGACTGGCTAAATGCATGGGTGATTCCAGCACCCGCACTATATCAAATCTATGGAGACCTATTAAAAAAGCGATGGGAAAGAGCATGGTAAAATATTTGGCTTTGTTTCTTTCTGCCTTGCTTGCATCTCTGCAGCCCTCCCTTGTGACCAAAATTGTGCCACTGCCTGGATGGAAGCACAATCTAAATTGAAAGAGTGTTTCCTGATCAAAACTGCAGGGCTGTGTTTTGAATATTTAAATTGTGGGGATTACATTTCTTCACAGCAGCCTCTGACTACTAACTAACTTGCTGCTCTTTCAGATTGCTGAAGCTTCTCATGAGATTGTATCCCCCTTGAAAACCCAACTCAAAACAGAAGAGTACTGCTCAGCTGCTAAAAATGGATGTAGACAGGTAGCAAAGACCTTCTGGTACAATCACCGGGCACAATATGCAGGAGCAGACTAAAATGTAGGAATTTATTTGAGGGAAGCAGGAAGATAGCGCTAAGGGACCTGTGGAAGCATTGCCATTCCAGGCTCTGCAATCTCACTGAACATTTCAAAACCATCTTAGCAATTTCTTCTATTGTACTCGCCTGACAGACATGCTACCTTTCTGTTAATTCAGTGGAAGGAGGAGGATGGCATTTACGACTACCACTGCCTGCCTGCAACTCTGCCATCCAAGAGACAGAGAAAAGATAGAATGGCTTAAAATAAACCATTTTCTCTAATAAAGCAACTTAATCAAAAAGGGGCTAGTAATATGCTGTCTCTAGCCTTTTTTGCCTGTATTTCTTTAGATTTTATCCTATAGCCTGCCTATAAACCTTGCCAGAATATCTGGACTCCCTCTTTATTTGGCAGTAGATAAGGCAGAGAGGCCCTTAGATTTAATATAGCTTAGAGATAAGAGGTGATAATGCACCTAAATGAAAGCGCTGTAGCTGAAGTTTGCTTACCTGCCCTGACTCCCTCCAGAACTCCAGACATCCGTAGCACAGTTACGTCCCTAGCAGTCCCACGGTGTGGGACACCAGAAGCACATGATGAGGGACAGCCGCTGCCCCAAAGCAGGCAGGACAGGGTGGGTGGGAGGAGGAGCTGGCTGACCTGCTGGAGGAAGGCACCAGAGCGGGGCAGTGGGAGCTGCTTTGGTCACCTCCACATCCACCAGTGTCTGACACTGCTACGCCTGCCTTTGCGGAGCCTACAAAAGACCCCGATATGTGTTTTGATTATCTGCTTTCTGGCACTTGCCATGAATCTTTGATGCTAACACTTGAAAAGTAGCTGCAAGTCTGCTAAAAAAAGTAATGTTTTGACAGTGCTGAAATTCAAACCATATGCTGAACATTAACTTTTACTACTACTTCGTAAATAACATTATCAAAGATGTTGATAAGAAGAAAGCTCTGACGATGACAAAGTTGATCACATACTGCAGCACCAGCTCTTCTCTCAGCTGCTTTTTGAAAACTCTGAGAGTTTTGGTATCCAAAAATAATGTCTCAGGAGTTGACATAATAGCTGTTTCCTGCAATGACCTATTTTCACTGTAAGCTTAAAAAAAACCCCACACCAACAAAAACCCCCACACCTGCATGAGCCTGGTGAAACTTAGGAGAAAGAAACTTTGCACTCAGTGAAAGAGAAGCCCCTCGGTCTGGTGCACCCAGGGTCAGGTGCTCGCCATTGTACGGCTCCTTTTGCCAGCCTCGAGGGGCAGAGGCACAAAGCACAGCAGTAGCTCTCTGCCACCGAGGCAGCTGCCGCTGCCAGCTGGGCTGTCCCCGGCAGCAGGTAGGAATCGGTACGGCAAGGGATGATGCACGACAGCTTTTCTGCTTTCTCCCTTGTGTCTTTAAAGGCCAGCGATGATGCCAATAGCATGCTGCCTTTCACAGCTTGAACATATTTTTTTCAATCTGCTACGCAGTCAGCTGAATTGGTGGAGGCCTCCTTCCCTCCTTTTGCTGTTTCCTAACTCACTTTTCTCTTCTCTCTCTTTTCACCTTTACTCTTTTTTCCTTCAGCTTTCTGCTCCTATGTCACTTGTCTTTACCTTGCTGAGCCCTCTTAATAATGAAATGACAATTTAGATAGTTGTAAATGGCAAAGATAGGCCAGAATATTACGAATCCTTGTCAGATGTGTTGCTAATTTAACGTTGTGTGATACAGTTATCAATTCATTCTCTGTTTTATTTAATTAAAATTTAATTCCCACTAGTTGTAAAAAATAATATTTTTCTAACTCAGCTTGTGTTCTCACACTAAACTATATTTTCAGGTACAGTTTTATTCCATTTGCAGAAATCCCAAATCTCTATGTTTGTCCAAACGAATCCAGTTTAGAATACAGCTTCAGTTCCTTTTGCAAATATGCACTATACTAGCATATTTTAAGAGAAAGAGAACTGTTCTTTATGGACAAAAGCACAGTCAATATCTTTGGGGTACTTTAATGAGATCTAGTCCCAGCTGAATAAATTAAGATTCAAGAGATAAAATTAAATTAAGATTCACTACACCAAGCTGAGTGGTGTGGTTGACACGCCTGAGGGACAGGATGCCATCCAGAGGGACCTGAACAAGCTCGAGAAGTGTGTCCATGTGAACCTCATGAGGTTCAACAAGGCCGAGTGCAAGGTCCTGCACATGGGGCAGGGCAACCCCCCGGTATCAACACAGGCTGGGGAATGAAGGGTTTGGGAGCACCCCTGAGGAGAAGGACTTGAGGGTACTGGTGGATGAAAAGCTCAACATGAGCCGGCAGTGTGTGCTCACAGCCCAGAAAACCAGCCGTATCCTGGGCTGCATCAAAAGAGGCATGACCAGCAGGTCGAGAGAGGTGATCCTGCCCCTCTACTCCGCTCTTGTGAGACCCCACCTGGAGTACTGCATCCAGCTCTGGGGCCCCCAACATAAGAAGGACATGGGCTTGTTGGAGTGAGTCCAGAGGAGGGCCACAAAGATGATCAGAAGGCTGGAGCACCTCTCCTGTGAATACAGGCTGAGAGGGTTGGGGTTGTTCAGCCTGGAGAAGAGAAGGCTCCAGGGAGACCTTATAGCAACCTTTCAGTACTTGAAGTGGGCTTATAAGAAAGATGTGGACAGACTTTTCAGCAGGGCCTGTTGTGATAGGACAAGGAGTAATGGTTTTAAACTAAAAGAAAGTAGATTCAGACTAGATATAAGGAAGAAATATTTTACAATGAGTGTGGTGAAACCCTGGAACAGGATGCCCAGAGAGGCAGTAGATGCCCCATCCCTGGAAACATTCAATGTCAGGCTGGACGGAGCTCTGAGCAACCTGATCTAGTTGAAGACGTCCCTGCTCATTGCAGGAGGTTTGGACTAGATGACCTTTAAAGGTCCCTTCCAACCCAACCATTCTATGATTCTATGATTCTGAGTGTGAGGAATGGAATTTTTTTCCTTTCTTGAAAGTTAGAAATTTAAGAAATGGGTTTAAATATCCAAGTGTTAATATAATCCTTTTCTACCTGCTATCAAGTTAAAAAACCAACAATGTATCTCAGGCTTTCCCATTTAATTGTGCCGAGAAGAGAATAAATCTCAAGGAAGTTGTAGGAAAGAGAGTCAACTGAATAAGCACAATAGCTGCAGCAGCAGTCATGTAGCCACATTTTTGATCACTCATAAAGTAAACCTTAAGGTTTAATAGCTTAATTTGTGAAGTTACAACAGAGGACAATGTTGATTCAGCTACAGATTCAAAGCCACCAGGAACGTCTTCACTTAGAAAGGCCACCTGTCTTCAGTGATCCCTTCCCAGGCAAGGGCAGGATCTGGTCCACCAATGAGGCTGAAAGAGTCCTTCTTATTGGAAGAAACCCAAGTTCCTTGCAGGGGGGAGTCACAGCATGTCTCATAAGGTCCCAAGTTCAGACTCCAGGACACTGCAGGATTTGCCTACCCCATGGTACTATCTCAACCAACACGTCCCAAAGAAAGCAATGCAGATAGGATCTGCAGAATGGGCAGCTATAGTCCTGAACAGTGACATCTTAGTTTTGGCTGACTTGTATTCCATTTAGAGAGGTTTTGAGGGATTCCTGAGGTCTTAGCTGTTCTTAGCCATGGGGACAACCGAGAGAGGAAGGAAGTCACTGCTCTTAAGCACAAAGACATGGCAGGGGTAGCTCCCGCTAATTTGGTGGGACCATGTGTCTCTGCTTCTGACCTGTTTCATGTATGAAAACTTCACTCAAAGTACCTTTACCTCTTCAACAGACCTAGGAAGATCAGCTAACGAAATGTTTTGTTTCTGGGGTCTTGTTTGGGCCTCCCAATACATTGCAGTAGGTGCCCCAAAGGAAATAATCACAGGGAATCACAAAATCACAGACTGGTAGGGGTTGGAAGGGACCTCTGGAGATCATCTAGTCCAACCCCCCTGCTAGAGCAGGATCACCTAAAGCAGGTTGCACAGGATCGCTTGCAGCCAGGTTTTGAATATCTCCAGAGAAGGAGACTGCACAACCTCACTGGACAGCCTGTTCCAGTGCTCGGTCACCCTCAAAGTGAAGAAGTTTTTCCTCATCTTCAGATGGAACTTCCTGTGTTCCAATTTGCACCCCTTGCCCCTTGTCCTGTCACTGGGCACCATTGAAAAGAGTCTGGCCCCATCCTTTTGACATCCACCCTTTAGATATTTATAAGCATTGATGAGATTCCCCTCTCAGTCTTCTCTTCTCCCGACCCTCAGCCTTTCCTCATACGAGAGATGCTCCAGTCCCCTAATCATCTTTGTAGCCCTACCTACAATAAGTAGGTAAAGATAGCCAAACTTCCCTGCAAAGGCAATGTCTATGGAGGGAAGACAACAGAGGATCAGCACTCCCTGGAACTACTTGAAGCTCTAGATGTGTTTGAAGGTTGTTGCCTTTGGGACAGTGGAAGTTGGCTCTATTAAGAGGCATTGATAGAGCTTAGCCCACTGCACCGAGCACTTAAACTACATTTGCCACTAGGGAGTTGGATGTGAAAGAGCTGAAAGCTCAGCACTGTGCAGCGAAACCTCCTGTTAAAGGCAAATACAAAGACAGGAATTTTGCTGCATTTGTTTTTAAAGGAAAATGGTTTGAAATGGCCTCCCATGTGGCACGGTTTGCTCTCAGCTTACTTTTTCTTGGAATTCCTTTTTTTTTTTTGACTGCTCCAGGCAGATGACTAGAGCCAGAGGAGTGATCACACTATGCAGATACTACAGAAAACACAGAATAAGTAATAGTTAACACCTACACACAGCTTTTATCTGCAACATACTTGGCAAAGTCTAACCTTTTGCTTTGCAGTCAGCCACCCGTAGGCAGACCCCCACAAAACTGAGGAGAGGTTAATGCAAAAAAGCAGCAAAATACAGCCAATCATTATGCATTAACCATTCCCAGAAACACAGCTATTCACAACAAGGGAAACACACGTGGCTAAATGAAGTAGTTTGAAATCCTGCCCCAATACTGCATGTACAAAATTACTATGAAGTTGTAATAATGGTGACAGCACCATTTATCTGGCTGGGAGTTACCATTTTAGCAAACAAGTAATACTGCTGAAAGAAAGAGATCTGTGCCCCAAGATACTATAGTGGAAGTGGCAATGAAGAGTAGATAGCACATTGCCCTCTTTAAGATAAACACAATTATATAATGTTATTATGCAGTGATATTTTTCACAGCCTGCTTTTGCATATATGCCATTTTAGAAACACAATAAATAACTGGAGGTGTTCTTCCTGATAGATTGGACTGCCTGAGGTTATTCACATACTAGAGATTCAATGCTCAGAAAGCTTTAAATAAACTGAGCCCAAAGAAAGGAGAAGAAATCGAATGCACCATTAGAGGAATAGAAGAGGATTTATTTTCTCAAGACAGTACTCTATAGGAGTTGTGTATCAATTGCAGATGTAAGTACAAAATGAAAACAGTGGCTTCCAAGCTAAAGGGTGCTGCTAAATGGGAACTGTTAACAGTGGACTAGATGCACATTGCTTCTCACCTGCTTCTCTTTCCTTCACAAAGCAAAAAGGGACAGCTTTTCTTCTCAGTTCCTCTCAGTCTCACAATCCTTTCTCTTTTTCATGCTAAAGACAGAAACAAGGATAATGGAAAGAAAGACGTAATAATCACCTGCACTGAATTTCTTTCCCTCAGCTCTGTTGTGATATCTGACTGCAGGAAAACAGAGGGTGGAGAGTAGATTGATAAAGGGGATTGATTAGTTTTGATGTGGGAATCAGAAGAAAAATGCTGGCAACTAGTAACAAAAGTTTCCTGCTTGATTTGTAAACTAGGAAAAGGATGAAAAGTCATGAAAAGCTTGCAAGAGAATTCAGAGTGTGTTGGTCTAGTCAACCGTACGAAATCAAAACAAGCATAGATCATCACAGAGAAAGGGAAAATATACAAGTAGCGCCTTCAAAATAGACATTTAAAATCAGGATATTTCAGATAGACCCCAAGGATTTATTTTTTAGCCTCCTTCAATAAATTCACAGTTAACATCAGATTCTTCATCTGTATGAGTCTATTCTGAGACTTCAAGTTTAGACTGCGTACACTTCCCCAGTTTTCAGGAAACTGAGTGTCATTTTCTATACAAACTCTAAAGCAGTATTCCTTAAACCTTTTGCAGATGCATCTCCTTTAGCAGTGTCTTCCTTTCTAAGTGTTTACACAAGCCAGTAGAAAAGCCGCTTTTAACTGCTGACAGGACATCAGTCACACCAAGATGGATATTAGCCTCAATTGTAAAGATCCCAGGCTCCTCCTTGTTGATACCCAGTGACCAAAACACACTGTCTGAGACACAGGGACTGGGAGTAGAAATAAGAAATAAGAGGGTTATTTGGCCAGCTGCTGGTTTTTTCTGCTATTCATAGAACAACATTGTCCACATGAAGTCCATCGTTTTGAGATAGCTATAAAGAAGATTTAAATCATAACTATAACCCTCCAGAAAGTCCACTATTTCTGGGAGAACTATGAACAAACCCGAACTCCCAGACAGTTCTGCTCTTTGAAGAATTCTATGAGAATTTGTGGCACCTTATTAGCAGACAACAATTATCTTCACTAAAAATGGTAGACCCAGATATGGCCCTGTTTAGCAGGAAAGCAGGAGACAGATTCTGTCACCTAGTGAAAAGTACTAAAGAGTCTTAGTCCTTGCAGAAGCTTGCACAAGAGAACCAATCCAGAGCAGTAGTGTGTAGAGGGAAGACACTGCAGTGTTTAAAGAGCGGTACTGTATAGTTCACCCTAGACCGTAGATTAGATCTACAAGTGAATACATTATAAACAAGAATTTTTAAAGCAAGAAGCAAATGTTTACAAATGGGGAAAAAAGCGTCACTGAACTACTCTTCAATATGGAGGTTGTTTAATGAACTGGGTGAAGGGATTTTCGGCTTTATACAAGACATTTTTATAGTTGGGCTATGTTTGTTAAACTTGCCTTAAATTCATCACTGGTGTAATCCCAATGACATTAGGCATGGGAATGCAACCATTGGTTAGGGCTATCCAATTACTACAACTTCAGCTAGACTAATTTCCTCACCCTGAGCCTAATCAAGGAAGCACACAGACCCGGGTCTCAAAGAGGGAAAAATTCAGATAAAGTTGAGTGAGGAGTGAAGTGCCATTTAGATGCCTACACCCAAAATTAAAGCCCTGAATTTGCAATTAGATACTAATGCTAGAGGTACGTTTTATCTGTAGATATTTCACTGTTCCCCTAGTCTTGACATAGCTGAGCAACACAGCTCTAGACAGTGCCCAAGTAAAATCAGGGCCCAGAAATAAGCAGTTTTCTGGTTAAAATGCTCTGCAGACCTCAGTGCAGTAGATATTTGAAGATTGCTATAGAAAACCTGAAATCAGTCACCACAACAGAATCTGACTGAAGAATGCATATATATTTCATACCATTAAAACTGATTCTGTTGTGGAGGCTGATTTCAGGATGTCTTGCAAAAGTCAGTGTGGGTTAATCATATGGATGAATGATAGGGTTTGAACACCTATGGACAATCTTCAGATTATTTATGGAGGAGAGAAAATACTGCTGTGTAGAGCCATTTTTGGGATTCACACCAACACGTAAATGTGTGTTATTTCTAGAATCCAAATAAGGGATACCATATAAATAACTTATACAAAACAAGAATTAAATCCAACGATCAATTTACTGCCCTCCATTCACATTTGCATATTTACCTTGATTTCACTTGTGTTCAATCTACTGATTGCATATGCCTTCTATCTAGAGGTTTATTACATGAAATGTATCATGCCATTCATTTATACTGTACTTAGAAACAAGCTTTTCAAATAAAAAAATGCTTTATGACAAAAACACTGACTATATGAAGGTCACCTGAGGTTAATAGGTACTCAGCTGGGAGAAAAGAGACAGGTGGGGTTTTCTTCCAGCTTAGGTAGCTGCAGAAAATCAATTCCCAAGCCAAATCTTAAAATTTATATTTGCATGTATGAACAAAAACATTTTCATAAACTAAGTGCAATGATGTTAAGAGATCTGTTCTTATTTCTTTTCCATATGATAGAAAAGAAATCCACAGCCCAACAGTTAGGATTCCAAACGTAATATAAAATCCCCATTCTGGCATCAAATTCTGATTTCACCACTTTAATAGAACTTAAGTATCTTAAATGACTTCAACACAAACTTAGATTGCCTTCACAAGTATCTCTTAGTTTCTTTAATCACGTTTCAGTCATTTATATTATGAGAACTGCTGAAGTATGTTTCATGTAAATTCAGACTTGGCCTTTTGTACAGATTTATAATTGGAGACGAACATTCAGGAGTGATATAAATAGCCATCGCAACCTAATTGAGGGCAGCCTCAGTGTAAAAAACTGAAAGATAAGAATGAGACTACACAGAGATCCTTAAACTTCTGATTTAAAAACTAATTAATACAATTTATTTTGAAGGAAAGAAAGAGAGTGATAAGAAAGAAAAAGCTCTTCTGAAACAATTTCAAAGATTGCAGCTGAGAGAACTCTGTCACCCAGACAAAACAAATGGGGTTTTACAGTCAGGAGAGGAATTCAGTAAACATGAGGAGGGTGTCACTTGGCCAATTAGATCAGCCAAAACTGTAAAATCTCAAAGGTCATGCCAATTATAATGACAGTGCTAGGAGAATTAATTAGAAACTTGAGAATTGATTTCCTCAAAGAAGCAAAAAGTAAAGAAAAGACAAGAAAGAAATTACCATCAGCAAAGATATATAAAATTTTAGGGAAGAGAGAAAAAGAGCACACATTAAATGTAGAATGCACACATTAATTGATAGCAATTAAGGAAAACCCAAAGAGTTTGGGAAATGCACACTGACTTTGCAAGAGAGATTCATGATTTACTGCTTTGACATCAAAGCCTTATCTGTCCTGAAGATGATATGCTTTAGAAGTTAATCTTAGGCTAAATGAAAACTTAGTTATTCTAAAAGACAGAACACTTAGTGGATGAGAATTTCATTCCAGTTCCTTGCAAATAAAGTTTGGACTCAGAAAGGGAGAAATTCCTCATAACCACTAAGGATTACACACTTGGTGGTTGCTATTGATGTGGAAAGTGATAAGACACTAAGGTGAAATGTTGCAGTGCAGAAGCATGAGACTGATGGATTTTCTCCAACAGATTTGCAAAGAGGATTTTTTTTAAAAAGAACATTATTTTTTAAATTAAAAACTAGGTTGGTTAATTCTCTGTATCTTTAATTACTTTTAAAATATGGTTTACAATTCTAAGCTATTTGTACTTGTGAGGAAGAGATGCAGTGTGACTTTTTTATGTGCTGGTGCTATAAAGGTTCACTAGTTCTATCTACAAACATCGTTTAGGTACAGATACAGAATATTTGGGTGTTGAACCCTGGCAGCAACTAGTGGATGAACTCTGGAGATCTACATCACTGCTTGCCTTTTAAGAGTCTGGCAAGTAGGCTTTTAGATATTTGAATGAGATTTTTATGACAATTAAAGTGACTTCAGAAAGAAGTCATATGCTTCAGAGCGCACTCCGAGGTTATGGGCCAAATTCGTCCCTGGGAAGTCTAGCAGAAGCCAGCACTTTTATTGCCAGCAGAAAACTCCAGCTAAGCCTTAAGAGGTGACACTTAAGTTAAGCACAACAATGAAGAGACATAAAACCAGAGTAGTCCAAAGAGAACTGTAGCACCTCCTTTGTGTTTCAATGAAAATAATTCTCACAGGTTTCAGTAGGTTTTGATCAAGATTTACTGGAAGATATGTTCCAGGACAAGGTTTGCAAGGAGGAAGAGGAGACCCTGACTATGAGTATAAAAGGAAATACTACTATTAGTTACTATACCTAGTCTTAGATCTTACAGAATCCCCCAGAATTTCCCGTTCAAAATAAATCATATGGAGCGCTGGTTGAAGCAATTTCTACCAAAGGTGTCATACATTTGTAAGATGTATAACTCCAACATGAGACTATCTGCGAGATGAAGCAAAGAACTGAGCAGTATCACAGGTCAGAGGTAATTTCAGATTCTTAATTACATCACCTCAATTCAGTCAATACAATTGTAACGGCTCTAGAAGGGAAACAGTGACCCGGTAAATGAGATAATATTTTTCTCAGTTTCATGATTTTCAACATTTCTATCACAACAAACAAAAGGCAAAGTGTCCCTACCCAGACAGAAATGCAGGAGAATATCTCATGTTTGTCTATATCTGACCTACATACTGTGTTACATCTTTCTAAAGTTAAGCAGCAAACATGGATACTTCAGAGCTTTTCTTTCAGACAGAACATTCCCAACAATCAGCAAATGCACCATATTGTTATCACTGGAAGCTGGACTTTCTAGTATGGTCTCCCATTAAAACTTACCAGAGAGGTATGAGCCTGAGCTTCACTGAGTGCTTATATGTCAATGAAGATAAAAAATACCTATTTCTTGCAGAAAACCAGCTAACATTAAAGGCCTCTAACAAGGGCAATAAGTTGTGACATTCCATAAATGGCCCAGTCCAACGTGCAGGGGTAAATCTATTGACTGGAAGGTGCTTGCATTTACACTGAAAAGATCATCTGCGGATTCTTTTGTTCAAGAACAGTAGGTGCTTCTGGACTTTTTTTCTCCCCTAATAAACCTTATGGAGGAAGAAGAAAATGTTAGGAGCACTGGTGTAGAAGAGACTACTGCAGTAGTCTAAAAAAAGAGCACTGAAGAATGGGCATGATAGTAGCCTCCAAGTATGTAAATGCACTTCATCTGCTCCCATTCCACAGCGGCTGCACAAAACACACTGAGCTTACACTGATTTAGGAGGATGGACTAGATAACCTCTCAGCCCTCAGCCCTATTATTTTCTATGAATCAGCAGAAAGAGAAACTCCCTTCTTGTACAAATCTCAGTTCTTGAGGCTCCAAACTCCCATTTTTCTTTTCAGGTGTCTAAATTACATAAACACAGGAATCTTATCATTAGACATAAACCAGACCCAACATAATTACAACACAGATCAGTTATCAGCAGATTCTTGGCCCTGCCCCTATTGACTTTCTTAGAAGTGCAAACATATAAAATACACGATGCAAACCCTGTCACACCAAAAAAAAAAAAAAAAAAATTAGGAATCATTACTGTGGTGATTCTGCTTGTTGGATTTGATCATGTGTAGTTTTGCAAATTTTTGTCATCAAGGGAAGTCTGTTTTGTTCATACATTATCAACATGAGCTAGGAAGCTTTCAAGGTATTTAACAGTTACTGCAATCCCAAAGTGTCTGAAAGACCATTTATTTCATGCCCAACTTCATCTTTATTCATCACACAGTACCCTATAATTACACATACTCAGAGATTTTAATAAACACATTTTTACTGCCACAGCCATCTTCACCATAAAAAAGATGTCTAGTTGGGCTGGCAAGCTTCCCCTTCCTTAGAACTGTTTTTACTGCGTATTGAAAGTGAGATTGTAGGACAGCAAAACCAGGTGAAATGGGCTCTTGCGGAACACCTACTAAACATAAATGTTTGCTCCATCTTTCCTGACATTACCAGCTTTCCTCAGGCTGTGTCATGTGATCATTTATGAAAGTCACTTTGTGATCATTTCTGGAAGTCCCAAATTAGCCTCTGCTGTTTTGTGCTGGAAGACAACCTGTCAGTTCCTTGGAGAAGCAAACCAGCAGCACCATAAACGATAAGCTCTCCAAAGTCAGACATATACTTGTTTCTTGTTTCAGCCTTGTCAGACAAGCTACAGAGATCTTTAGCTTCAATTATTTGTAACTGCCTGGAAATCAGCATAAACTGTCCATATGGGAAACTTGACAAAGCTGTCAATAATGCCTGTTTCACTGTACATCCATGCCAAAGAACCTTCTGCTCGTACAAAATTAGACAATGATTTTAATTTTTCATTTCAGTTCCCTTCTAAGTATTTTAGGAAGAAAGAAATGAGCCTACAGTTAGGTAAAAATATAAGTCAAGGATGTATGCGTGAGGAAAGTATAGACAGCAATAAACTAGCAAGCATAACATTGTATCCATTACTGAGCCCCTGGGCATATATTCGACTGAAGCTACTTTTGGCAGCTTGCACATTTTGCACACAATTTATAATTGAATTGTGTGTCACTAGTTTTGGACTTTAGGCAGATTAAGTTTGGCATCTGATTTTCAATAATATATAGGAAACACTGGAATAATTTACACTCCCATAGCACTACTATAAACCCAGAGTAATGCAATTTAAACCAGTAAAATGTATGAGTTTGCATCTGGGATGTTGAATTCATTTATTGCACAGCTCTGCAGTTTATTTCTGAAGTAAAACCCAGGCTCTGCTGAAGTCGATAGGCGTTTTACCACCTGCTTCAGCATGGCCCAGATTTTAGCCTTATGATGTATGCTTGCACAGCAGAGGGAAAGAGACAAAAAAGAGATCAATAGGGGTTTTTTTAGTTTCATACTCTTGGCTGCAACGGTCAGAGTTTGGAGAGGGAGACTCTTTTTAGACACTGCTAATTTTTAAATTTGGTCAGGAGGTCTAATTTGGTATCCTGCGGCTGTGGCTGTGGAGGGAGATCCTCTGCAGCCAAGGGAAGCTCCAGTGGCACGGGAAAAACATCGGCCTCCTGGGAGCAGCTGCTGCAAGGCCTCCTTCAGGCTAGGAAGAGCTCAGCGTGTGCTACCAAAAGAGAGAGAAAGGAGCCATTGCCAGCCTGGACCCTTCACGCCGGGCATCTGCAGGCCAGGAGGTGGCAGGCTGTGGTGCTTTCCAAGCTGACCGAGGCCCACTTCTCACAGCCCAGATTTGGCACCAACTGAGTGTTGTTCCTTGGCAGTGTCCGTACTGATTAAGATCACTGAAGCGAACAGGCAGAAGAAGCTGTCCTCTCCTCCCTGAAAGCAATCTCTGCAGTGCTAGGGTTAAGCAATGCAGAGAAGCTGGATCCCGTGTGCTTTCTTCTGGGGATTACCAACACAGCTGACTGAGTCTCATGCCTATTCGTGACTTCTCACCAACACACAGCTTGTGTAAATTATGTGGAAATACTCCTCCCTGTGCGATTACGGCTCTTTTAATCACTGTGATACAAGCATTTCTACGCAGAAAACACTGGAAAAGCTGGTATTACCCAGAACATTCCCTGTGAAAAGTCAGCCATGAAAGCTAAGCCATTTACAAGTTTTGTCCAGAATGGGATGTGTTTTCCTCCTGGGATGTCTCGCACCCACTTAGGACTGCAGAACATACATCGTTGTACTAACCAGGCTATTGCACATCGAGGAGCTTGTGATCCATGCACCAGTTGCCCTGAGCAGGCGCAGGCACGCGCTGTGCTGTGCCGTGCCGTAGTGTGCTGCATGTATTGCTTGGCCTTCAGGACCGTGCTGTGCTGTACGTATCCCTTAAACCTAAACTTAACCGGTTAATTGTAATGGAAAAACCAGGAGATCACTCTCACCTGGCACCAGTGATGACACCATCAGCATTTCTTTGTCTTTATCTTGAAAGGAAGCAGCATATTTTACTTCTAAGAAAGTCCTATAAAAATTTGACGACCACGATGCCAGCAAACCTCGCCAATGATGGGAAGTCTGCGCAGTGTGCTGTGCCCTGACCGTACGTCAGTCTGATGCTGCATCAATCTCGGGGCTCCCAGCGTCAGAACAGACACAAGATTTTGTAACTTGCTGTCACCTTCAATGCTGAACCAGCAGTCCTGGTGCAAAACAAGGCAGAAGAGTGATTTTGACATCCTCATTTTCTCCTTCTGCCTAAATACTCCTGGGGGTGCATCAGGGAAGCTAATTAGTGCTATTTAGTAGAGGTAAGAACAGGAGGATTTGACCCTAAACACTGCAAAATAGCTGAGTGTTCAAACTGTTTTCCCCCTTTACATCACATTTCCATCTGCTTCTGTGAAAACTCACATGCTTATATCCAACCAGCCAATAATCCCACCCTGCACTTGGACAGCTGAAGCTACTAGGTTAGGCACTCAGGTGGCTCATAGTTCACTGAGATCAAGTTTGATGCAAAAGGTTTTCATGGAGTCAGATTGCAGGCTGCAGCTGGAGAGCTATCTTCTTCTGAAATATATCCCACTGAACTTAGCAATGATACAGAAATACAAACAGGCCTTTGCTTGCTGAGGAGCGCAGTGTTTGTTTAATTTGTCACTTGCAATGTGGGGGAGAAATTGCTGTGAGCTTGTAAGAAGAAAGGAAAAGTCAGAGAAAAATGACGTCAGCACATGCAAAATTAACAGCAGATATGAGCAGACAGCAAACTCATATCTTCCTTGACTTCCTGGCAATCTGATGTCACTCCTAGTTGCAGATCACTTTAGTCTGCTGATTTAAAATGCTCCCCTTGTATTTGGAAAGGTTCTCTAAGTCTCCAGTTCAGAAAAGACCCTGAAATATCTTGAGATGAGAAATTCTCAATTCCTCACCTGGGCAGCCGAAATGTGGAAATTCAGGCACTTGTAAATGAGTTTCTGTGTTGTGCCAACCCTCCAGCCCCTGCAGGCTGTGATCTGGGGAGCTGGCAGGATACTGCAGCTGGCAGAGCTCCTGCTCCCTGAGCATGCGAGCGAGCAAGGCACACGCTGTCAGCTTCAGCACCTGCTAACTGGGAGCAGAGCTCGTCGCAATGATGCAATATCCATCCCATCGCTTGCAAAAATACTCATATCTATATCCGTGATAAAGCAGAAGTCTTGGGTTTCTTTTAGTCGGTTTTCTGGTGACAGCTAATGCTGCTTATCATCCCTGTGCACCGCATGCCCTAAAAGGTCTCTGAACAGCAGTTGAAGTGAACTGCAAATTCTCTGTTGCAAGTGCACTGTGAATACCTCGCTGAAGACCTTATTAAATAATATTACCTATGGTGGGAGAGGTACCAATTTGGAGAAATCTGCTTTCCATAACGGGCTCTCAGAGGTGCTTTAAAGCAGAATCTAAGACTATTACTTTAAAACATTGAGAGTTTATTTGTTACTGCCTAGGTTTTCTTTATGCTTTTTGCATGGAAGTGCTATGGCACAAACTGTAAGGAATCCTATTTTTGTCAAAAAAGAGCCTGAGCAACAGTTACCACTTCTCAGCAAATAGGCCCATACACCACTCTTGGCTATAAAAACAGCCATGAACAGCAAGCAGTTGGCCTTAGTTTATTGTTCTTTAATAGAGTGTATCTTGGAACAAATGGCATTTCAAAAAGCAGGGGTTTCAGGAAACTTGAAAGTCTTTAAAGCAGGCTTTTCTATTTTCCATGTTAAATACAGCACTGCATTCCTGCCCAAAAAACTTGTTAGCACAGCTGAGAAAAAATGCTTGATAGAAAGGCATAAGTCATCAACTCTGAAGATGGGATCAGCTCTAAACATATGGAACTGAATTAAGAAAAAAAAAAGCTTCCAAAAATATTTGCGGGAGACACTGACTTTCTGTTCCTACTCTTCTTTAAAGGCTTATTATGAATCTTTACTTTCTTGTTTGTTTGCATGTCTTTCTCTCAGTAATTTCCTCTCTCTGTCATCTAATTGTCTGCTCCATATTATTTCTTTCCCCTTTTTATTCACCTAGTTTTTCTTCTTTTATTTCCACTTTGTCCTTGCATTTTTAAATGTTCATAAGACTCCTTGAAGCTTTATTCTTCCAGTCTGCTCACACCCTGAAATGGTAGACCTGACAGTTCAATGTGCCTGCAATCATCCTTCTCTGGGAGAAGATGGGTTTTCTTTTCCTATACTCCCAACTTCCCCATGGATACAGACCATAGTGGGTCTTTTCTTATTCCCCTTCAGAGAAGGAGCAAGACAGGGCTTTTTTTTTTTTTTTTGAGACAGATGGAGAGAGAGAGATAACAGGTACTGCTTGTGTTTCTTCAGATACCACTGCTTCTCCCCCTGTGATGAGCATCCCAGCAGGTCCCAAGTCCTTCAGTCATTTTGTCATTTCTCTTGTGGTCTCCACTGCCCGGTAAATCTTCCCTTACTTCAGTGCTGAGGGAGGAGACACTTCTCTTCACAGATGGTCAGAGAAAAAACCACAAACCACAGTGGGATTAGAACTACTGCTTCTTATTTAATTATTTTAAGATTTGAGCAGTTGGTGCTGCAAGAAATCAGCCACATGACCCCTTGCCTGTTGCTTTCCAAAAGAGTTTCCACTTGGGTGCTGAGCACAACCACCTCATCTTCAAGCAGGAGTTCAAATTGTCAGGTTTTAGTGGAATAAAAGTACTTTAAAAATCTACCTTTTGCCTCCTAGACTCTCAGGTAACAGTGTTTTGCAGAGGTAGGTGCAGAAACAAGCAGACGCTGAGTAGCTCTGTACTGCACTATTGTGGAACAACAGACGGCTCTTTTAGACTTTCTAATCTATCAATCTCTCTTGCCACACACGGACACACATCACAAATACCTGTAGGCTAACATCACTCCTAGTACCACGAGGCAAATGCATTTATGCATCAACTGTTGAACAGCGTGTGTTAGGCAACGTGACACTACATACAATGCCTGAGAGAAGAGTTCAGAGCAAGAAACATTTTGCAATTGAGACTTGTTTCAGTTGAAGTGGCAGAGCAGTGAGATCAGCAGAGCCATTGGATGTAGCTGCACAGAGATTGCTTGTGATCCCTGTGACTGGCCAGTCGGGCAAACTCCTGTGGCACTTCTCACTGAGGGACAGGCACCACATCTAGTGCAATGTATAGCAAGAAGCATTTTGTTATGGCAACAATGACACTCTTTGGTTATGACATTCTCCCCATCTGCTTGGATCACAGACATCATTGGCTGCTTTACATAGACGTACACATTCTCTCCCACCTTGCCTTCTACTTAATTTTCCCACTAATATCACCCTGGGGACTTCCTTTTCATAGGGACATATATTCAGGGTTCAGAAGAAGTCTTAAAGCTAAAACATTGTTGTGTCCGAGATTAGGACACTGAAGAGATGAGGCTGAGATAAAAGTAACCAGTCCAAAAGTCCTATGTAGCAGATCGAACCAAACTTTCAGGTTAGTAGGAAACTGTGCAAAGGACCAGGATTTAACAACATTATTGTGATGGGAAATAGACGGGAAAAATTAAATTGGAAAAAAAGCTCAGGGCACAGGACATTCCCATCTTAGGCAAACTGAAATACATTACTTAATATAGTGTCACGCAGCTGGATGCACACCTAACTCCTTCCAGGCTGTGTTGGTATCCTGTTGCTAGCTGGTTACTTGTCATTAAAGATAAACAAAATACATGGATGGTATTTTTAATGCAATGCAGTCATGATGGATTAAATGAGGTAGGGTTCTGGTCTGTTCTGCTGGCTTTGCAGTTGTCACAGTGTTACCCCTGAAACGTCACTGCGCCCTTTGCAACGTCCTCCCTGTCCCCACGATTGTCTAATTGCAGGCAGAGAGCACTGTGGAAAAGGATGATCCAGGACTTTGTCTCACATCAGCTGCTTTCTATCTAGCACAATGTAGGCCTTCTCTTACTTCAGGTCTCCTGGTATTCCTGGAGAAAATTGAAACAGAAATACTTATAATTCTAAAAATCTCCAGACTTCAGGGCAGACCTAGCACGGAATGAAACCATCAGCATACTGACTGAAGAATATGTTTTACACCATCTCTGAAATTGAGGATCATAAAACTGACAGGAGATGGAGACCCATGGTGTTAAAAATAGGATATTCATGGGTGCTTTGAAGAGTTCAGATGTACATTTGAAAAGCCTAAAAAGCCCCTAAGCTCATGATTTTCTTCTTCATCTGTAATTCCTATTGTTTACGGAGTATTTTAATTTATTTATTTTTTTAAAATCTTGCTACCTTATGAACATAGCTAGATCTGAAGTTAACCTTTGGAAACTTTACTAGCATCTAAATGCTTTCAAATTTCAGAAAGCACTTCATCTTTGTCACCATGTTTCTATTTTCCTGAAAGTCGGGTTGATTTTTTTTTTTCCCCTGTGTGATAGATACCAACAATTATCTTTGAGAGAAAGATTGCTTTGTGGTTAAAAGTGTGGCCCAGGACTCTGGAAATCTGCATTTCTATTCTGCTGTACTACAGGTGATCTTTGTGGTGTTGGGCAATTCATTTGATCTTTCCTTGGTCCTTTTTCCCTTCTCTAAACTGAAGAAAATAATATTTCCATACTTCATAGAAGAGTTATGAGAATAAATTAATTCATATTTATGAGGTACTAAAGGGATTCTGATGAGTACCATAAAAAGGCTGACTTTCAAATAAAACCCTCTCTGTGTTCTGGTTTTCCACTGATATAGCTGTTTTTCTCTACTTCTTAAAGCAAGGAGGTTTGTTTTTTTTTTTCAGAGTAATATTTTTCACTTGTGACACTTCTTGATTTTACCTCAGAACAATAAGTACTTGTACATTGCAGTTGCAGCGATTATTTTTATGCATGATATGCTATATATGAAACTTTCAGTGTCCTTTATAGCCAAACAGAACAGAATAGTTTCTTTTAAGATTTATTTTTAAAGCCAGTGAAAAAGCACCAGAGTTGCGGCTGACAAGGCTGCAGCATAGCACCTTTACATGTAAAGCAGAGGGAGGATGGGAAGCAGAGAGAAGAGGATTGCTTATGATTGTCCTAGGGAGGATTGACTCATGGGTGAGACAGCAGAACAACATCCAGTCTGTATAAACTCTGCCTTCTTACAAAACAGAGGTTTGTAGTGTGTCACTCAGGCTATTTTTCAAACCAACAAATAAAGAAACTAGTCTGAAGTCTCTCAGAAGAAAGCAGAGAACACTTATTCTGTTCTTGACCTTTCACAGGTAAACTTGAACCACTTTGTTGCCATAAAACCCAGGAAATCTTTAGCAGAATCTATCACACAAATATTAATCCCTGCTGGTAATTTGGGCAATTGCCTACTTCTGCCCTACCTGAGGGTGGGGCTGCCCCTGTGGGGAATAAGCAGTCTTGGTGTCCCTGCCTTCTCCAACTGACAAAACCTATGTGGTGCTTGGATCGATCCAATTCTCTCCATGCCTCATCTCAGGGGTACAAGATGTCAGTCTCACCTGGGAGCTACTTCAGTAATTCCTTATGGAAGATTGTCCACAGATCATGGTTGATAAGATTTAAAAATCAGGGACCAATGTCATCTGTTTATGCTCAGTGCATTGCCATGAGATCTAACTAAACCTTAACACTGTCATGTTGGGTCAGCAGAAAGGCTTGGAAAGTGTTGCAGCAATGCAAAAAGTTTTTCTTGCTACCAAAAAAAAAGAATTTTAACACCAGCTTTGCAAAGGAAATCTTGTGCACAAGTTAAGTTTCTTTTGCTGACTGAATGTACTTATTTCTCTATGTATATTTATGATGACACCCAAGCATTATGTAGAAATTAGCTACGCAGCGCTATTTCAAAATTCACAAAGAAAATGAAAGCCTTCAAAATATGCAGGGGAAAGGAATTTTTGAGTACTATAAAAATCAGCTTTAAAACAACTTGAGAAAAGAAAGCAATCCAAAATCTTTCCTATGCTTGAGCAGTATTAGGAATAATAGGGAGCTGCACGACACCATTCAGACAAGAAGACTGTTTAAGTAAGCCCCTAGTCAGGGGAATTCAGTCAGCCCTCCAATTATCCTTCGCTCTGAGTATCATCGAGCTGGATGAGAAAGAGCTATGGAAGAAGGAAGCATTTTAAGCCATATACTGCCACTCGCAGGTCAAACTAAGTCCATGTCAGCTGCATAAGGCAAGGATAGAAGCAGACAAATCCATAGACATGTAACGCAGGGCTTCAGTGAGAGATTTGGTAGATGCACTCTGGAAGAATTTATTTGACATCCTCTAGAAAGAGCAAGTTTGAATAAAGCTAGCTTTGCTGTCAAGGAGGAAGCGCTTAGCAGCAAGCACAGCTCTTAGAGTAACTGGGGTTGCGTGTTCAGGTGACTGGCGGCACAGCAGGAACCCCCAGTTTTCACAACGCAGACGTGAGTGCACGGAAACATCAGGATGTTGAGAAAATGCTCTTAGATGACAGAAACAACTGATGACAGAGGCACACATGCTTTTAAGCCATCTCGATCTCTCCTCAGGGCCTCTCTGGCTCTTGGTGCCAGTCCATGCTGCCTCAGGACAAGTCTACGCTGCGCTGAGAGCAACGTTTCCTGTGGGAAGCTGCCCCCCGAAGGAGGGTGTTTGATGAGGGTGCTCTGCTTGTACCTCATTCCTCCCCTCTGCTGATGGAGAAGCCCTCGTAGATTTGGCCATTGTAGGTTTAAGCTACTTTTCTTTAAAAGAGGTGGCTGTGAGGCTACCCCTTGTCTGGAGGAAAAGCAGCAGTTCAGGCTGTGGAAATTTCCTGCAGGCACTGCATGCAGAGGAAGCAAGGGAGGACCAGCGGTCAGGAGGGGAAGGAGATCAGTAGAACTGCCATTACCAGCCCGCCACGATGCCTGGAGCCTCAGAATCAGGCAGAAGGGCCCGGAGGTGGCAGAGCCAGGGTGACGCTAGTTCAGCGTGTCCCATTTGGCGCGCTCCCCAGGCTGAGGTCCAGCAGAGTTTTGCCTCAGGCAGCACTTTGAAGCTGCCGGCTGCATTTCAGCAGCCACGCGGGGCTCCTGTGCTCTCCTGGGCTTCAGAAACAAACTACAGCAATGTTGGCCTCTGGGCCTCCATCGCAATGTATATTTGAAGGGAATTCACAGACTTTCTGCTGTGTTTGGAGGAGTCAGGGAGAGACAAAACCGAGTTTAACACTATGTAAGAGGGAGCCCTCATCCTGCAGCAGGGATGCATTCCTGCTGACATTTTAACTTAATAACTCAGCGGAGCCTGAATTAAACCGTAAATGCATGATTTCATCAATAAAATCCTAGCCATAATTTGGGGTAATGTGAAAAATAAAAGTGGTAGTAAGTGTGAAATTATGCAAATATGAATTACTTTCCAATCAGTAGGGGTGACCATGCTCTGTACCCCTTCAGCAAGGGAAGACAACCCAGGATCTGTGCTCTGACTTATACACTGCTGTACTCTGACCCACTCAGACAAGTGGGAAAGATAATTTTTGATCCTGTTGAAAGGGTGACTGAACCTTCTTGTCTTTGGTTTTTGGGTGCAAGGCCAGCTTATTGCACTACAGGGAAGGAATAGCTCTGTCTACTGTTTCCATGAAGTATTTTGAATAGCTGACAAGCTAGAAAGCTTAGATAATGGTGTTCACTGAATTAAGCAGAAGTGAGAAAAATGCTGTGGAATTAATTGGTAATGGTAACTGAACATGCTCCTTTATGCAAAACTTAATTGCTCCATTTCAGTAGTAGATTATACACATTTCACTCATTGACAAAGAGATAATAATCATTGAACTTAAACTCAAAGTCATTACTCATTATTTTCAGATCCTTTCATTCTTGCAATTTTTGTAATTAGGGATTTTCTCTTAAGCATCCTAGAACAGTTATAAATTGTTTACATTTGTATAGGATTCTCCCTGACAAATTTCTGTAGAAATTTGCTAATTTGTACCATGGGTTAGAATCCTGCTGAAAAGAACTGAACTTAAATTATTTTAAAAAGCAAATGTGCTACATGTATGTGCATACAACTTTAACTTAGGAACTCAAAGCATTGTGTATCTCCAATATTTTTGTTGCTGTTGTTTATTATGACTGTAGTATAGTATTTATATTTCTAAGTATTTTGGCAACTCTTTATTAGCACAACTACAACAACATCTTAGGCAAAATAACAGTGTAGTCATATTCTAAATTTGGGCTCTTCATCTTTTTTATTTTTAACCTTTCTAGAAAAAATATAAACTTGATCTCTTCTTGGAATAAATGTATTAAATTGGTTTTTAAAAAGTCTTTCAAGAGCAGATGAAAAGGATATTTGAATTTAAAAGTCTGTACATTTTCAAGCCAGACCTTACTTATATTTCTGTGTCAGTCAACTCCTCAAAGATATAGACACCTGTCACTGCAGCAACTAATGGAGAGACAAGAGCACCCTCACCGTCTTTCCCAAGAAGTGCTGTATGTAGCCTGGCTGTTTGTGACTCACTGGTTAAGAGAAGAGACGAAGGTTAAGAGGGACACAAGCAATATGAATAGGAATGGATTGAAATAGGAATGGATTGAAAGCAGCCCCGAGGAGAAGGACTTGGGGGTATTGACTGATGGGAAGCTCAACATGAGCCGGCAGTGTGCGCTTGCAGCCCAGAAAGCCAACCGTGTCCTGGGCTGCATCAAAAGAGGCATGACCAGCAGGTCGAGGGAGGTGATCCTGCCCCTCTACTCCGCTCTGGTGAGACCCCACCTGGAGTACTGCGTCCAGCTCTGGGGGCCCCAGTACAGGAGAGACATGGAGCTGTTGGAGAGAGTCCAGAGGAGGGCCACGAAGCTGATCAGAGGGCTGGAGCACCTCTCCTGTGAGGACAGGCTGAGAGAGTTGGGATTGTTCAGCCTGGAGAAAAGGCGGCTCCAGGGAGATCTAATTGTGGCTTATCAGTACCTGAAGGGGCCTACAGGAAAGATGGAGAGGGGCTGTTTATGAGGGAGTGTAGTGACAGGACAAGGGGTAATGGGTTTAAGCTGAAGGAAGGTCGATGTAGATTAGATGTTAGAAAGAAATTCGTTACTGTGAGGGTGGTGAGGCACTGGAACAGGTTGCCCAGAGAGGTTGTGGAGGCCCCATCCCTGGAAGTGTTCAAGGCCAGGTTGGATGGGGCTTTGGGCAACGTGGTCTAGTGGAGGGTGTCCCTGCCCATGGCAGGGGGGTTGGAACTAGATGATCTTTAAGGTCCCTTCCAACCCAAACCATTCTGTGATTCTATAATGTAAACACATTTGTTCTGCACACCACAAGGCTCCATTAGTGAGCTTTCTTTGCTCTCAGATACCTCAGACCATGTCTGGTTTGATGCCTCAGGCATCAGAGAACTGCATCCGATTTCCATGACCAAAGGGTGTGGGAAAATTACAACATGGTCAATTAAACCAAACCTTGCTCTGTAATCTGAGCATAAATTTGCTTCCTGGAGCATGGCTGAGCAATTTAATTCTCTAGAACCTAGATTTGCTGAAATTGCTTTCCACTTTCCTCATCTTATAATTTAGCTCCTTCCCATATCTTCTGTTTTGGGGTCTATATATCAGATGACATTACTATTGACCCTACAAATGAACCAAAAGAAAAACTTTCCAAGTTAAAAAAAAAAAAAAATCAAGGATTTTGACCCCTACAATGAAATGCTATTAAAGAAATTTCAGGATAATAAGGAAAGCCCTGAACACCTGGAATTCTTCTGTCAGGTCCTTAGGTTGCTCGTATAAATCAAACACAACCAAATCAGAGAAGGCTTAATTCTAAGGTTTCAGACAGCAGTTGCCACGTGTTTTTGAAAAATGTACTGTGTGCATCTAAGTCTGGGCCCTGTCCCATTTCGTCTGTGCTCAGCTCACACTCTCAGCTCCCCATCCCAACAAAGAGTTGATTGTTAACCTTCACGAACACGTCAGGGTCCGCTGTGCAGAGCTCATCATCACACTTTCTTCTCCTTTCATGCCATTCATTCTTCATCTCTAGCTTCATATGCTGCACATAAAATTATATATGTATATATTCTGCCTCAGTGGCCCAATACCCTGTGAGCCAGAGAAGTCAGAGTTTCTTTTTGTGAGGTTAAATTTCACAGGATTTGTGTGCCTCGGGTGAAGAGCCTGCTACTGTCTAGAGAATGTGAAGTAAACGTGCTCAGCACAAAGTAATTTATTTATTGGGCGGATTTTGGCAGAAGTCTTTCCTGAAGCTGTAAGACACACTGCTGTAAAAATAAGCTGAGTCCCCAGAAATAAATTTTGATATTTTTTCACCCATGTCCAAGTCTCAGCTGTCACATAGCCTCCTTTGGAGGGTTATGGAAATACTGATGTAAAGCTCCAGCTGATCAAGATACTTGTCTGCAATGTGAAAGAGATGACAACATGGACTTTGGATTCCTCCATTGCAGGGAAAGCTTGGAGCTGTCAATCACATCTCAGGAGGAGAAGGTTTTGTAGAAGCGTCAGAGGGCTTACAGCAAAGTAGGAATTTCAAGTTGAAAGTTGGACACTTTGCAGAAAGAACAGAAAAAATTCCCACTGTATTGCACTAACCGTGTTGCTGGAGGCCCTCCCCATGCTTTCAGGTGTCCAATTTCTACCATCATTATCTTTTCTTCTCCACTGGGGATTGTCTCTGGCCCCAGCACAGGACTGAGACAACATTCCAGTTTATTACACAGACGAGTAAAAAGTTGAAATTAAAAAAAAAAAAAAAGACATGCAGAGGAGACCTAACACCATGAAGTTTCAGTTTGAACTACAGAGGGTACAAACCAAAATACCATATCCCTATTCAAAAATTTCTTAAACTCTTACTGATTTTAAAGGTTATGTCAATTTTCCAGCTTAAACACATGTCCAAATTACATAAAACCTAGGCCACCAGCAAATACAGATGCAAACAGGACCTGTATTAAGAAAACAAATTCAGTTCCAAAGGAAGATTTAAAAACATCAATAAAACAGGCTCCTAGTGTGAATATGTCCACAAATGAGAAATGCCTTAACCCTGGAAAAATGTTTCAGAGGCAATTCTTATGAATGATACACAATTTCATGGGCACCATTTAAAGATAAAAATACAGTGGTGCAGTGTGCAAGTGACAGGAGCACTTAAAAGCCCTGTTACCCAAGAGATGAAGAAACAAATTTTGGGATTTTCCACAGGTAACAGAAAGAATAGCATGAGATAAACATAACATACTCTTGTATAGAAAAGAACTAATGAATCACTTAGACTTTTAATGGCTAGAATGAGGTAGCTGCATTTATTAGAAGAAAGAATCATGGAAGGCAGGAACTTGTTTGGGGCCAAGAAGCAACTTCATCTTTCTATGTATTTAATACAAAGACATTTTTCACAGTTCAGTTATTCACTTGTTGGACATTTCAAGTTAACTGTTACTTTGAAGGACACTATTATGAATGGGGAAAAATACTTAAAAGTATAATTTTAAATGATGGAGAGTTAAAGTGAAATGATCAAGCATCTCAGTTTAGCATAGACATTGGTACAAAATAAAACCCTAAATCTAAACAAGAAAGTTTTTCTTAAGTAGCTTAATGCCAAAGAAGCATTTCTGATTCTATCACACCTCCTGTATTAATAAAGCAAGGCATTTTGATAACTATCTTTGACCTATCCAGTTAAAGATCTCATATAAATGCTTTATGGCAATCAGCAGAGCAAGAAGTCTGGGACTATACAGGGTCATCAGTTCAGAAGGATGTGGTGCTGGTTTTATTTCAGGTCTCATAGATACTGATACATTACTTAGCGCCCCAGCTCCTGCTAACAGGAATGTCAAGTTCAGTTGTTTGACAAGAAAACCTGTAGCCTTTCTAATTCAAGGGACTGGTCTGGAATTTTATCGAGTATACCTGTAGGTTTCCAAAGACAAAGAGAACCTAACAAATCTCAAAACACTAGTGTCTTCTAAGCCAGACCCGTGTTTGTTGGAACCTGAACCCTGATATTTGAAAGTGCCTCTTCAGGCTAATTCTTGTAATTCAATTTCTTTTTGCAATGCAGAAGACTTACAGAGTGCATCATTTTCTTTCTGCATCCCGCAGGACAAGAAGACTGAGTCAAAGCCAGCGTTCCACTCTGGACTGACAGGGAACCAAGCCCTCTGATTTCTTCTCCTGTGCAGTTAACACAAAAGTACAGGCCAAAGATGCTGAATCGCTCTGCATAAAACCAAGTGAGAGCTAGCATGGCCAGCTCCAACCCAGATGTACCAAATCCATCTGGACTTGTTCTGATTTATGAAGAGCCCTTTGGGTATAGCTCCATCAGGTTCCCCCAGGTTTGAGATTATGGTCCCTCAAAGCCAGCTTTGGACCAGTGCTGCTTCATTTGATCTCTATTGAGGCTAAGCTAATAAACCTAACTGGACCTGAGCTGCTTTGCATAGTTTGATTGCAGGTTTGCATTTAGTTTATCAGTCAGGGGTTTAACAGCTGCAATGGAGAGCTGAGTGCCCTGGTGCTAAATCCTGCCAGGTACTCAGCACCTTCTCTCTCAGACACTGTTTTTGAGGCCCCAAATGTTCAGCCCTTTAAAGAAATAAATGTCCCATTTATTTTGTTCTTCTAGTTTTAAATCCTATATTAATGCTGTACTTGTTACTTGGCCAGCCAAATGAGACTGTGACTATTATAAGTCAATAGCTCAGAAGCCTGGGGTTTAATACTTCATATAAATTCTGGCACCACTCAATTTCCTCAACAACATGTTCTCACAGTTGACTGAAATTCCAGGGGGGGAAGAAGTGTATCCATACATTAATGGGATGTAGGAAATGCCAGCTCTGCCTCTGACAAAATTTCCTTAACCAGATGTACAATTTTTCTCATTAGCAAACTGAAGAAGTATGCGTTTTCTGTTACAGATGCAAATATAACATTTGTACGGATCAGTAAATACTTTTCCACTGCAATGTAAACAGACTTGACAGTTTGAATTTGCCACAAATTTCAGTGATAATTATGCAAATGCCATACAATACCACAGGAAAGTAGTTTCTTAAATATTAATGTGGGAATATTTATGTTACAATTATTATAGCAAGATACATAAGATTCAAAGTGTACTGACCATAAAATGTCTGACAGCTCTATTCTGCATGAACAGTAAAGGAAAATTCAGTGCCATTCTTCATAATTGTGGACACAATAATTATTACAAATCATTCTTATTAATCTGCCTCCAGCAGTATGGCTGTGTAGTCCATCCACAAGAGCTCCAACAGCTAAGTATGTACTGCCATGTAGACTGCCAGAATATGTCATGATGTCATCACCACTATATGCCATACAGGGTTGCTTGAGGACATGCTTGCTGTCATAATATGAAGGAAAACACATTATCTGTGAAAAAGCATCTTGCTTTTTCTGGGCCTTTCAGAGTTCTCGGGAAAAATCTCATGTCATTTGTGTGGCTGCAGATTAACAACACTTACTGTCTTCAAGGGAATTTCCTATCTAAAGACTGGTTCACTATGGAGGGTGATGAACTCCACACAGTCTGAGTGTTAGAAATGTAACATTTCTGTTATTGTAATAATAGACCTTTTGGACGGTCACCATCAGGTGCAGATCAGTATTGGGCACAGCATTAACCACTTCTGCCTCTGCTCTGTTGGGAAACCCAACGTCAGACCATCTTCAACTGGCAATATCTGGGGATACACAAGAACTCTGCTCAGTCCCTCATGACAAGGGACTTTTGGCAGAATGAAGGATTCCTGGCATTTCAACAATAAAAAAATAGCTTATGGACTGGTCACATTTTCTGTATTGAGGAAGGCCCGTCTCCAAGTAGTAAAGTATTCTCCATGTCACAGCAAGACATCAAACACACAAACAGAGACATCTCCACTATCCTGAAATGGTGCTCTGAGGTAGCAATGAACCCCTTTCTTCTCAAATAACTGAACCAGATCATCATTATTAGCAAGAATGAGAAGAATTATGGATCCTACCCCCAGCCTGAAGGCTAAGAAAACTCGTTAGGAATACACCAAAGTTAGCTGGCCTATGACTAATGCCCACTGAAGTTTTCTGATTAGGAGTGTATTAGAAAAGGCCTTTTGTAAAATTTGTTGCAAGAATGGAATGTTTTGATAATTATTCAAACCTTTGAATCTTTTAAAAGTCTCATTAGACTTTAATATAATCTTCCAGTTTATGGGTCAGAGGTTAAGAGATATAATAAGGAAAAGATCTCACTAAGATAAAATTCATTGGAATCATAGAAGAAGAAACAAGGTAAAAAAAGGAGGGATGAGGTTAAATAGTCCTTTCATCCCAGTTTGGGGAGACTTTACAGAGCCTTAAAGATAAAACATCATTTGTTATCCAGATCCTTCTTTGTTCTAGTCCTGTGAGGAGATGTTAAGGCAATATTAGATCTTGCTTCCCAGCACCTCTTTCCACACACATGACAAGAAGAAAATGCCTGACATTGCATCTGAATTTAAGACTAGTGACATTAGGAAAAGAACTAAGTCTTTAAAAGGTGTTAAAATTCCTCTTTGTAGGAGAAACATGCAAGTTTCAGACACACAAGGCTCACCCAAAGTAGCTTTAGTAGTTGTGATACAGACCTCTCTGAAAAGGGTTTCTTGACTTTCTCTTAAAGTCAATGTGACTGTTGTCACTGAATTTTTGGCAATCTTGGGGAAAAAAATCAGTGACAATACGTCATTAGTTGTTGGCTCCTCTTCAATGTTTAGATGACCTGGTTCTTTCCTAGTAAGGTCACAGTGCAGCTTATTTCAATGAGATCCCACTATGAGTCCATTATGTCTGAGATACCTACTAAAGATGTGGAAGCTGTGTAGCCACTAATAACCCCTTTGAAGATAAGGAGAATGTTTTTCACTGAGGTCCCTGAAAACACAACGAGAATACTTATCTGTAGTTTGTTCTCTGACCCTTTCAAATTACTATGATCAGGATTCCAGCTTTTTAGATTAACCCACAACTGATGATAAGAAGCCTTGCTGCTGCACCAGGCCATTACCACAAGGAAGTGGCTGTATACCATGAGTGAGGTGAGTGCAGCTTGTGCAAACCCTTAGACTGCAAAATCAGAGGTCAGGAAGAAGAAAGTGGATTGAGAAGGAAATAGACCCTTGCCTCAGAATACATCCTGCAATACCGCTCTTTATCTAAATTGGTCTTCATCAGGGAAAGTTGGTTAAAGGTTGTCACGCTAGGGAAAGAATAAAAAAAAAAGTCACATAGATGGTATAATCTTTACCACATTAATCATGTTAATGATTACCTCCCTGCCAACTGATGTCAGCAGCAAATTATAAAACAGATGAAATCTCTAATTTCTGATCTGAGCTCGCCATTCCCTCTATATTTCTTAGTGTTGCAATAGTGGAGGTTATTCCTGAGCTGAACTTCCTGAACTTATGTTAAAGTTTTTATGGCTGCTTTCAAGTTTTTTAAGACTAACCTTTATTAGCAATAACACTGATCTGTAATGCCAGGATATCCAAGGAACAGGACATGCTCTGCCTAAATCAAACATTATTGCATCCTTTAAACCTAGACTACATCTCTTTAAAGTATGAAAGAAGTAAGTGGAATTTTCTTATATAAATCAGTACTATATAAATATTACTTGGTTTAGATGGTACAGAAAAATTATTTGATGCTATGAGTATATATCTTACTTTGCAGATATAGAAGGATATTTCCCACATGTTGCAAATATCTCGGTGTTTATTGTGCTGTAAGAGCATCCAAAGAATTTAACAATAAGCGTCGCAGCTTTAGCATGGCAACAACTGTACGAATTCAAACCTCTGTCTCCAGAAGATTTTCTTGCTACCCTTGCATTTGGATTCAGAGTTAACATATCCATCAGCTAGTCGGCAGCATAGGAGAGAGGGCAGAGTTCAAGAGGAACATAAAATACAGACAAGGGTAATGGGGTGCTCTGATCTCTTGAGGGAGGTCCCCTTTCACCTTTTACAAAGGAGCACATTCAATGCTGATCCACAGCAGTACTAATAATCAGCAACTGTCAGCTTTGTTAGCAGGAAACAAACAGCCCCCGTACCTCTCTGGCATTAATTTCTGCTCAGAGATCTTCCTCCTCTTTGGACAGTGACCTGCTCTGGCAAGAATTCTGCCCCAGCCCCATATCAGCCACACAAGCAAATGGTACCCAGTGCTCGTCTTCTGCCCCAAGCTCAGATTGCCAGCTGCAGCACATGAAACCATACCATCCCACCATAGTTAACTCCTTCAAAGGAGTTAACTCTGCCAAAGGAGAGCGGAATGGAAAGGCAAGATTTCTTGCCATTCAGCTGCATCACACTATGACACTTTGGAAATGAGACCAAGAAGGCATTGCCATTAAACGAGTAACTAAGAATTTAAATGACAGAAAGCATCATATGAAAATAGATACTGTAAATACACAGATACCTACCCAGGAACTTCCTATTTCAAAATCCAAGAATTGAAAGGTGAGGGTTATGTAAAGCTAAGGTAATTTTTCCTTAGATATGGACCAGGAAGCACAATGTTGCAGTAATTTTCCCAGGGACTAAGGTACAATTGTAACATCCCAGCACAATTCTAAGGTAGCTGAGCACCAATAATAGTCTATGAGAGAGGACCTGTTAATAAGTTAGCAGAGCAGTTTAAAAGAAGAGAAATGCTCTTATGCGCACGGAAGTTCATGTGTGCAAATGTGGAATAAAAAGCATTTTCCTTGCCCAAACAAGCTTACATACACAATGCAATTAACTGCACTTATTTGCTACCAAAACCAGTGGTATAGAAAGAGCAATACCTTAACAAATTGTCTGTTGTATCAGCCTGATTACTGGTATCCAAGCCACAAATCTACAACAAAGCAAAACATCACATTACTTATAGTCACATTTGTAGGTCCCAGTCCATGTTCGTCTGACAGATTTCCATGGAAACTTTAGAAATTGTTGAAGCCCTGCAAGGTTGAGATGTTCTGCGATTTGTCCAAGCTCAAAGGAGATCTATGATTGAGCAGCTCATATAACCAAGACCTTTTGTGGGTTCATCCATCACTTCAGCCTTAAGAAGGGACAATACTTTCCCTAACCATCTGATTTTCCCAGTCACTGGGACTTTCTGTAAGTTCAGCAATAGAGGGTGACAATTAAATGTTGAGGTGCATAGGATTGATAGTCTAAATCTTGAGGCCATCAAGATATTGCCATTTATTAGGTAAAGATAAAACTTAATTGCTATTTTGAATATAGGTGTGCCTAATATAGTGGTGAGGTAAAAGATTTGTCACTGCAGTATCTAAGAGACTGGGATGGCAGTCATTAAGTTTGCATGGTTATATATTATAACTCTTACCTGGAACTCAGAAATCTACAAGCATGCTTTCAGGCAAAGTGGAGCAAATTTGAGGTATATCGAGATGAAAGAGCTGCTGTTTCCAGAATGGAGATGGTAAATAGCACTTTCTGTTGGAGGCAGAGGAGGGTCCCATTGATCCCTAACATTAAATCAGACCAGTTTTGGTGAAGAGCCTGCACATCTTCTTTTGAAATCAAGTATCTGTGTTAGCTTCTATTCTTCTTGACAGTTCTGCACTTTAACAGCAACTTCAGGCTTAGTGTTTTTGTCAGTCTTCTGCTTCCTTGGTATTTCAAGTGGCATAACAGTGACAGGATCTCACCCATCTTTACTGCAGTCATGAGACTGAGAAAATGCTCACATATAAAAGTCTGTGAAGTAATCATGTGCACTTCATACAGGTGCCTTTTGATCAAAAAATAATTGGCATTGGTAGATTTTACAGCATATAATGCATTTATCTATTTTGCAGTGCTGCTGTGCTTTAGAAGAAAGGGAATGAGTCTCAGGGAAGATCATTAAAATGTTGCAGTAAGATAACTAATTAAATGGAAGCTTCATTTTCTTTCCCACAAACATCTTCAAGGTTAGAATGAGAGCAAGTGACAGGTAGAAAATGAGGGCTTATATCCACAGTGTAAGAGAAGGACTTTGCCTCCAGGAACACATGACAGGCATATCCAGATACCAACACTTTCAGAATAACAAATCCTGCTCTCACTGACATGACAGAACCCCACTTTTTGCTTAGAAGCCCTGAAACCAAAGCAGAGCATCAGCATTTGACTTCCACTCCATCCCTGCCCTGTCAGTAGGAGAGGAGCAGGTCCTGAAACAAAAATATTGGTAGCAGACTTAATGAATCTGGGCTTCATTATTGCAGCTTATAAAATAGTTCTGATGAGGAAAAATAAAAAGCAGGAAAGAAGAGAGAACAAGCACTAATGACTTTAGTAGAAGGGACTGTACAAACATTTGACTGCACAGATTGAGTATAACCCAAAAAACACTTTGGAAGTTTGGAGTCCAGTACTGGAACAAGGGAAATTTTAGTGATATGAGTAATAAAATGGGGAGAAAGAGTCTGAAGAATGCAAAAAGTCAAGGAAGTCTGGTGTCCTTGGAAACCAGCTATTGCACTTATTTAATTTCTAATAGTGGGAGTGATGTGAGCAGCTAGGCTCCTTTGGAAGAGCTATCTAACAATGGAAAACACATCCAATCTTTTTGTTAAGGTTAGAGCTGACCTAGCTTGTATTCATGCTCACTATAAGTACTAGTTATACCTTTCCTTTCTGCCTGTCAAGAAGCAGACAGGTATCAAAGGCCAGGCCATTCCCAGCTTTCATATGAGTGAGGAGCAAGTGAGGATGCACAGGAAGACTTCCCTCCCTTGCTGCTTCTGTTCCAATGCCCATTTAGCTTGTCCCAGCACTGAACTCTAGGAAGAGTCAGTCCTACATCCAAAGCGGATATGAAGCACCCAGTTCAACTCTTAGGTAGGCAGCAGAGCTCAAATAAGCACCCTTAGGAGCGTGCAAGATCTGTTTTCTTCCTCCTGCAGCTGCTGTGTTTGGGTGTCAGAAAGAGCCCCCACAAAGCTCCATTGAAAGAAATGATCCATGCAGTCCTTGCTTCCTGCAGGTACCAAGAGCTGAACAATTCCCTCCTCTCCAGGCCATGTTGCTAATACAGTGCCTGCCATACAGCCCCCCCCAAAGGTGTGTCCCACATGTGGAATTTAACAGGTATATGGTCCTACTGCACCTGTGCACATTTTCTTTCTGTGGCCCTGAAGTCTTAATACACTCTAGAGCTTAAAAAGTTTTTTCTTCCCCAGAACCAATGTCTTAACTCACTATTTACATGATGCATTCACAGGAGCTCCATGGTGCCTGTGTCTTCCCCATGTTTTCAACATCCTGACAACTTCCAAAGACTCCCTGATGAGGCATGCCCTGAGAGCAGCTGTTCTTTCAGCCAATCCAGCCACTTCTGCAGTCCAATGGAAATTGCAATGTCCACCCACCCACTCTTTCATCTCCACTGATAGCCCCGATTTCTTTGCTGTTATATCCAACTCTTTCTACTTATCCTGCAGTACCAAAGCAAAAACACACTTTGTGGTGATTTCTAGATCTTCAAAGACTGCAAGGCTACAAAGAAGGAATCCTGAATTCTTATTCCCACTCTGAAACATCTCTCCTTGCTGCATTGTTGTGCCACATAGGTGGATAATCAAGGTAGTTAATTTGAAACAGGAACAATGCAGCATATTAGGTAGGTGACTCTGCCTACCAGGTCATTCAGAATTGGCTTGAGTGTCCCTATGCAGCTCTGTGCAGTGCTATATAGTCCAACCCACCACAGATTATCACTGAAGTAGGAATGCAGTGTTCCCAATTCAGCGTGTTGTAGTTGGATCTTTTTGTAATGCTGTTCCATGTATACAATAGCCATGCAGAAATTGCTATAACTATCATACATTTTTTAAATAGTTATCAAAGTCATTTGCGCATCTTGCCTTTCACTAACCTTGCTTTTTCTTATCTCTGGTGCATATCTCATCTGTAATTTAGATCTTGGCAGACAGTGCCTGGCTAAAGGTACTACGAATTTCTTAAGGGAGTCTCCTGCTAAGCGCTTTCCTATTTGCCACTAAACAAGCAACTTAATTTTTTTTCCTTCCTTTTTTTGAAGTCATTGATGCTGATCGTGGTAATCAGCACTTTGGCAAAGCTTCCCTTTTCATTCCTCATCAGAAAAAGTCTTCATCAAAGCCATTGATCAAGATCTCTTGGCACTGTCAGAAACATTGAATCTCACAGATGCACACCCCTCCCCTGTCCCAACACACGCTAGCCACTTCAGTGCTTTGCAAGAAAAAAAAAGCCATTTTTGTACCTCTGTGTCAGGCCCTGAATGTCCTAACAGGCCTTTATGGCCCTGACCAGCCTCACCTGGGACCCCCACGCACACCCCTACCTATTGGGGCCCTATTTGGGATCACATTTGGCTTTTACTCCCTTCTTCAAGCTCTGCCACAGCCTGTGCCTGACCAAGGACTCTCGCACTGTTGGGACTGACTTCCCAACTAGACCCCAGCCCTGTCTCATTACTGTAGGCACCCATGTGGTACCCTGGTGCTCTGTCAGACATCTCACTTATGAGGGTGGGGATTTTCCTCAAGGGATACCGAGTTTTTGGTGCTATGACCAGGAAGTCTGTGGCTTTCCCTTTGAGGAAAAGCAGCCTATTCTGAAGTCCAAAGTTGGAGCCAAAGAAATAATTAGGGTTTGAGGAAAAACTGCCAGTCCTGAAACATGCCAAATATCTGTTTTGTGGTCATGCAAAGTTTTGCAAACCTTCTATTAGAGATGGAGTAGAGAAGGAGGGAGGATTTAAATTTTAAATCTAAAATGTTTCCAGGTTGAAGAAATATTTTCAGCAATACTTACCTGTAGTCAAACTCCAAGGCTATGCTCTTACGTTCTCTTTTACTGTACAATATAACATTTTGTTGTCTTGTCTTCAGTTAATACCACTTAAGAATTTGGAGCTGTCATTGGTTTGCTTGTTTTCCTTGCACAAAAATATCTAAACTCAGCAGAAGCCTTCATATGCTGAGCTGTAAGCAACCAGTAATGGGTGTGACACCTCATGATGCTGCCACACATACGCTGTGGCAAGAAGTATTAATTCAAAAGCCACATCATCGTACCAATTTTACAAGTGGCTCAAAGGATGTTGGCTCCTCTGTTTATAATATCAATGGAAGCTCTTGTACACTACTTTGTGACAGAAAGTTCAGCAGTGAAGGGGCTGGGCAGAAGATGAATACTAATCCAGAAACTTTTTTGGTTATGGAAACTGAAGTCTTGTAACATCTGTCTTGTACCCAGACATACTGATAACAGAAGAATACCTTATGGGAACATTGGATTTGATTTTTATTAAGACGTTACTGTATTCAGGTCTCCTGAATTGTGAATGTTTCTTTAATAACTGTCAACACACTTATGGTAAACTGATTTCTTCTTGTTGCATTGAAACTTCCAGAATATGAAAAGTAAGCACTGTACTAATCATCATTAGCATAACTTTAGAAAAAATGGTATGTCAAGTAACTTCATTATTTCTTTAAAGCAATGCAAGACAAGAGGTCTCATGTTGCTCCTATGAAATGCACATTGCGTTGTTCACAGCACTCCTTCCTTCTACTCATTGCTCAGATTATACTCTCATTCAGTATCGTATCATTTGGTCAATATGAACACGAATCTTTCTGCATTCAACATCCTTTTTCCCCCAGTAGAAATTTAACCTACTTATGATATTTCTGATTTGCTAACCCAGAGTACCAGCATGCTTTGCCAGCTTGGACCCCAGCATTTCATGGCAGGGCAAGCTGTACTACCTGCTGTGTTGTCTGATACAAAAAGTCTGCAGGGTTTTCCTGTTAACTCCTCCCTAAAGAATATGAGTTTTATAATTTTACTGTACACCACGCAGGAACTGCCACTAAAGATAGTACATTAGCCCTATGCATGGAAAAAGGCTTCTAAGCTTCTCCACTAAACATCTCTCTGCTGCAAGTGCTCCCTCCTGAAAGCTCTTTGAAAGAAACATTAATATTACCTACTGGAAAATAGCAAGAAAGACAAAATTAAGACCTTGACAAGAAGTACTACACAGCTATATTGTTGACCAGGACTCAAAGATTGAACAAGGACAGTCATGGCATAATGGAGTTGCGGCGAAGAGAAAGATGAAACGAGAAAGCAGCTGATGTGAGCGTACCTTTCACCACTTTGGAAAAATGACTGCAACAGGAATAGTGTCAGCAAAGTGTAAACTGAGACCTCACAGTTATATTCTATAAAGTACAGCACTTCTCTTAGATGGCACCAGAATAAGTATGAAGGATCTGAAGAGCTAAACTTTTGGGTGCCGGTATAGTGTCTTGCAAATGAATCCTGTGTATGTCAGCACTTTGAGCATTTTAATGGAGTAGGTTCCTTTTTCATTCCAGAGAAGTAACTTTCAGCTATCAGGCACCAACAATGGCACAGTCTAAGTTATGTAGTAATGAAATGTTGGGGTCTGACTCTGAAAACAGCTGGGTTGTAAGATGAAGTAGCACAGTTCACCTCATAAAAAGTACATTTCAGAACCAGAATGACCAAGTGCACCTTAAGTATTAGCAACATTAAACATCTAAATTCAGAATGGGATGGCAGGGAAACATTCTTTTTCTGCTGTTTACATGACTAGAGGGAGGTCATATAGATGTAGTAAGAGTCTGTCCTTTTAGCCTGTTAGTTGCTTTTTAACAAAAACCAACACTGAAGGATGCAACTAAAGCACAGAAGTTAACAGTCATGTGCTGGGTAATCTCCCAAACAAAATAGCGTTTGAAACTTAGGGCCTTGTTCATACAACTTTGAGGGGTTTTAGCTGAAAGTAACTTTTTGAAATCTTTCTGTGGTAATAAACATTCATATCAGTGTATTTTTTATACTTTCCACACTTTCTGTACGTGAACGGAAATGCTATTTCTGTGTAATTTGACAACCATTAAAGCCACTCCTGATGAAAGAATAAAGTCCAACTACTTGGAATAAGATAGAACCCTTTCTAGCATTTCAAAACATACTGGTGAATCCCGAGTAAACTATTAACCTGTTTATCTACAAGACTAATTGCAGTACTATAGTACAGGAATCCCTCTGAAAATAAATACCCTGTTTCCATTTAAGCAACGTGCTGCTCTTAGAGCCAACAGCTGTGGCTACCTATACTCAAAATACTGCAAATCTATCAGCAAAAGTCTAAAACAGGACAGTACCTTGACACTGTTTATGTAATCAGGCATATTGATTCAGGTTCCCTCATTGCCACCTTCATACAGCTGCAAAAAGTCATCTGTTTTGTACTTCTGGGCATTGACGAGAACAGGAGTGTTAAATCCAGATGTTCTTGGGGCAGCCTGGCTTTTCTACTCCAGCCTGAGCTGTGGATTATCTTCACAGAGAAGCCAGTGTGAAGAAAGGGAAACAATACTAAATCACAAGGAAATAATTTTATTCTCCAAACCTGTTCTTCATTGATATGCGAGTGAAACATCTGTTCCTATTTATAAATGAGCAATGAAGTTGCCACAGAGTGAGACAATGGAAGTTTGTCCTCATGAGAATAGCAAAAGTACCTTTTCAAGATAGGCAGCTCAGGAAGGCAGCATGGGTTTCCATTTGCTGGAACGGGAAAGTAAATCATAATCTGATACAAAAATCCCTCAGAGCCACATTTCCACCACTGCCAGGTCACTTAGCTCACAACTTTTGGAATTTGATTATCTTAAGTATAGAAATAATCACACAGCTTTGGGGGCAGGCAAAAACACAGGTCTGGTCCTGGTTGCTCTTATGTTGATGGGATATGAACATGAGAGGCTGTGTGTAACTTTAGCACAAGGGAATTAAATCTGAAGTGTTATACATTGAGTCACACAGGCGCCAAAAATAAAACAACCAAAACCAACCAGGCTGCCTCATTAACTGCCCATCCAGGGAAATATTTTTACATATATCCATCCACCACAGCAGATACGCACTCAGTCATCAGGCCCCACCTTAGAAAGCAAGTTCCTTTAGCCACCACCTCCTTTGACCACTCTCTTCCCAGCCCTTTTATTCAGAGCAGTTGAGGCCGTTTCCTCTGCTCCCTGGTCATTGCCTGGCTTCACCCTTTGCTTTCTGGGTGAGGTCGTAAATCCCAGCAGATCAAGGGATTTGGAACTGTATTTAAGAGACTAGTTCATGCTGTTCCCAGGGGGGAGGCGGCTTTAGTGATTTACTGCATAAAAGCACTTTCTTTCCCTTGTTACAATGATTTCTGACACTCCTAAAGCTGCGAACGTGTGCTGGAAAATACCCAGGAGACACTGAGTTTTAGAATTTTCCCCTGGCAAAAGGCATTGATGGGTGAGGGTCTTTTACTGACCCCAAAAGAGGAATGCAAAGTCTTTGAGGAGACACTGGATTTAGCGTTGCAGAAATGATTCAGAGACAGTAGAAATGATGGTCTAAATTGAGCTAGTTCCAAAGGACTTGGTTAGCACACAGTATGGACAGACATATGGACAGTCCCTTGTTGGGACAGGCAGTACCCCACTTGGGTACTCGGAGGGGCTGTGATACAGAGCTGAATGTGGATCAGCACTGCTCAGGAGAATCACTCTAATCCCTGCTACGCTGGATGCTCTGCCCTGGGTGAGGCTGCAGGATTAGTGTTGAATTTTATTTCCTGGTGGAATGACAGAGCCAGATATCAGAGTGCTCCTCTGAGCCCTGAACTTACAGTCATCAGATAAAAGGCACTAATAGGCCATAGAGGGAATTGGCTTGGACATTGCTGCTGGTCATGTGCATGACCTGAAGCAACAGTATATCGCAGGAGACAGACAGTTCCGAGTCTTACTGTACTGCAAGGGAAGAGCTGGCACGATGTGAGCGCAGACACCCAGCTCAATGTGGCGATGGCAATAATCCAAATGATCAGACAAGCATAACCAGAACTCATCATTTTGTTAAAATGAGGCTATATTTCTGCCTGCAAGTCTAGATATAGTCAGGGGTAGAACACTGTTTTTCATACGATTCCAGGAGTGCAGAGCTGCAGCATGTAATACCTATGAGCTTTCAGAATATCCTAGGAAAGCAGGTGCTGATTTTTTTTTTTTTTTTTTACTATTTATCTTCTTTCTTGCTTTTTCTTCACAAAAATATTAAACTAAACTACAATTTTGATAATTCTTTTTTTTTTTCCCCTGAAGATTCAGAGTTAAATTGGATGCTTAAATTCACTAGGAAGCACTTGAAAAACTGGGCCGCTTGTTTAAATTCTTCATGTGAATCTGGGAGTCTCAGTTGAGTGTGTGCCAAAATATTGCCACAGGACAATAGGGAACAGCTTGTGCAGCATGTTAAACTCTAGTGAGTCTGCCTGAAGGCAAGGCTATGAACTCTGCTTTCTCTCCAGTGCTAAATGTGCAGCTACCTCTTAGAGGAAGATGAGTTCAGAAAACCAAGCCTCACCTTGGCAAAGCAAAGAAAAACCGTTTGTACTTTTCTATCTAGAACATTTAGGGGGTTTTACCTGATATTGTTAAAACAGCACTGTTAAAATGTTCCACATAGTCAGAAGCATTCCTTTGCAATCTAGGCAAAATATCCCCAGAATATCAGCAATTCAGGTATCTGCCCTGCTCTGGGATAATAGACAATTAGAATAGTAAGTAGGAAGGACTGGGTGGATGGAAATAGGTTTCAGTGTCCTTCTACATTAACAACTTTGTAGTTGACTACAAAGACAGTATTGTTTTGAGCCTCTCTGTAACTTGTGATTAGCTTTAGTTCCTTTTCCAATTTTTTCCCTCTCATGAGCCATGTCTGAAGGTTTTAACTCTGTCAATAATGGAGATATTACAGACCAAACTAGATGGAAGGAAGAGGGTGGCATAACCTTTGGGGAAAAATGTTTGACCCTCCAACTGGAGTAGACAGATCTTCTACAGAGATGCCCTTATATCATAGTCAACTTGATGCACAAATTTTTATATAAACTTAAGAAAATTATTAAAGTTCTGTCTCTATCACTGTAGTAGTGTATCTTCCTCAAAAAATGTTATTTCCATTCCAAAAATCACATGGAACTTAAAGGTATGAGGAGGAGTTAAGTAGATTACACCTTGCTTTATTGTTACCCTAAGTATACGCTTCAGAAACAATTTTCTTTTCTTGGAAAAGTACGGTATGATCATTGTAAAACTATGCTGAACAGTTTGTCCTTTGACTTTTTAATCTTTAGGCTGACTCACCAGAATTGAAAAACACTGTTGATTGCACCATAGATATGAGTTCTGATAATTCAGCTGGTGATTGCTTTTTCTGAGAGTCCAATAAGTGCTCTTCTCAGCTGAGCAGATATTGTAATGGAATTCTTTAATTTAAAAGTCCTGTGTCATTATGAGAAGCAAGCCAACAGAATGAGATCCTGTCATGTAATATGAATTACATATGTTGGATTACAAATAATCCAGATGAATAGCACATACCTACCTACCTACATGGCTATGCTGATATAATTGTCCTATCGCTTCATTTCATTCTCCCTTTCCATTTTTTTAGTGCCCTACTTTTTTCTCATGTCTAACACCAGCAGATGTATTTGCTGGGCAAGGACCAAGCCTCTACTCTGTCTAAAACCATTAGGCTGCTCTTGAATTTAAGTATATAAATAGAAAAAAGTTCTGTGAGGAAGAAGCATCAAACATCTTATGTCTAAATGTAAAAGTAGGAACAAATGTAGGCCTGCACTTCTCTGCTCTACTTTTTGGTCTCTCTGCACTGAATGGAAATGTTATTATTGACTTCAGAAGTAACTAGAAATAGCCTGAAAACAGTATACACAAGTAGTAGCATGTGTCTCTAAAAGACATTAGGACAGAGGCTAAAAAGTTGTCTTTTATATCAATTTTCATTTATTAGGTTTTTTGGTATTTTTTTAGCTTCTATTGCCAGAAGCTCTTGGAAGGAAGTTCTTTTTAGTAAAGGAAGATTCCTGCCAAAGTCTATCATTGAGTTTGAGGAAAAGGAAAAGAAAAAAGTGAAATAAAGTGAGAAGGGAAAGAAGGCTCCGCAGGAAATACCTGGCTGTACAACAGTATTCCATCCTGTAGCTTATCCTGTAAAACACCAGGGCAGCTTATCCTGTAAAACCTCCAGAGACAGCAGAGGCAGCGATCCTACAAACTTAAAAGTGAATTGGTGCATAAAATCCAATCTCATTTGAAATCTGATTATCAATGGAGAAGGTCTTGGACAAGGGATTAAAACCCTGAATTGGATCCAGATAGACCAAGACACTATTTGATTATTTCCCCAACTCTAAGCCTCTTTCTCTCCATTTGGTGTTGGATATAAATGATCGAACTCCTTAGCTGGTTTTAAAAGGAAAATGAAATATTGCTTTGGTCATCTGTAAGATCTGAATTTCCTGGGTTTCTTTGATTCTACTTGTGCTGCTTTTTCTTCAGTGTAATGTTTACCAAGTGCTAAATTTTACTGGTCTGTTCATTTATGCTCTTGGCAACCTGTACTGCTGCATATAAGCTCAAAATAACAGTTATATGCCTGAAAGAATAAAGATGTCCTCATCTTTGTGAGGACATGCCTACTATTTGGTTGCTGCTGCTCATAATAAATATTAATTTAGATATGACGACTTACTATTGGCCAATAAAATTGTACTCCCAGATCAGCTTGGGTTTGCTAAAATAAAACAAAATATTTTATAGTATTCTTTCTGTGTGAAAACATTTGGCCAGTTGTTGCTGTGAAAGACATGACGCCCAGATAACATCAAATAAATATAACTCGTGTCAGAACCCTCCTCTTAATGTGACACCCCCTTCAGGCAAACTTGCTGACTAGTACTCCAGTGCATATACCTCCCCACCCCTCACATACCCACCCGTTTGTGAGGTGAGTGATTTAGGAACTTGCCTGGGAATCAGTCAACTGATCTCTGTCTCCGCCTATCTCTTGCTCTGCTCAACCACTGCAGCAGCTATTGGCAGGGGCTGTAGGGAGGTAAGGACTGATGAAAATAGAGCTAGTCCTTGAAAGAGATATTCCATGCAGGGCAAAACAGATGAAGTAAATGTGGTTGAAGTCCCAAAGACATAGCTTGTTCTATTTCCATTTTGCAGGCAAATAAATTCAACTAGGAGGGGAGCAAGGGAAGGAAGCCAGGTCTATAACTGTCGACTTTTTTTCATCCCACAATCTCTTGATTCATTTTCAAATGCCTTAATATAACTTCAATCCTGTTTACGAAGGGTGAGAAAAAAGGATTTTTCAGATAATGGTAAATGAAACAGTTTATGCCACTGCAATTGTTTTCTGTTTTATCAGCTTCATCACCCTGGCCAAGAAAATGAAACAGGTAACAGACTTGGAAGTAACCTAAATACATGTTGACTGACAATTCCCCTGAGATTACATCTCCAACTGAGCAAAAATGTTTAACTGTCATGTCCTCTTCCATTAACTTGGTTTCATTTATGAGACTTTTCTAGTGCCGGAAATCATGCGAGCAGTTATTTTTCTGTGACTTGGCATGATTTCTGATGCACCTTCAGCAGCAAAGGACTGCATGAATTTATATAGCAGAACAAACAAATGAGAAATCTTCTCAGTTCACTGTTCTGCTTCTCAGTGACTTGCATTAGATGCTTCATAAACAGCATCTATGGCCCCTCACTTTGAATGCCAATGTGAATGAGGTATATGTGAGATTAACATGAAAGGTTTTCTTCTAATCTGTGTTAAATTTACTGTCTTTGAAAGCTCTATGAGTTTCATTCCTATTATATTATGGAATAGGTAAACTATCTTAATCTAAGCTACCCATTATTTTTACACTGCTATCATAACCTATTGCTCTTTTTTCAGATCCTCAAGCACTTTGCTATTGACTATTATGGAATTGCTCCCTGTGCACACATTTGTAAAAGAGTGAGATTCAGTGTCTTAATCTCTTTTAGTGATTAAAAGGATGATTGATCATTCCATTCTGTTCATCTTGCCGGTTAGTTTGATGCCTTCTTTTATTTCCACTATGTCTTTTTCAGTAAAGATGAGAAACCCACAATTTACTGTAAGTGAAAAAATATCTTCAACTGAAAATACTGTTTTCCACAGTAATCTCCATTACCTGCTCAATGAAGCTAGTATCATACTTAGATTTGGTACTATCACTGCATGCTGAGCAGACGTCATTACTGGGCTGACTAATGCTTCATTTTCATTTATTCAGCCTCTGAGCTTCCCCCAGATTCTAAAGGAGAAAGCAGGACAAATAAGCTTGCCCTGAAGGTTAACAGTTTCAGGCTGGGGCCAGACAAGGTAGGAAGGAAATTTTACACCTCTCCTCCATCAAAACACTTTTCTTCTCATGCTCCGCTACCTACATAGAAACAGATCAATATAACTGCATACCAAATGACACAGCGTGCTCAAGGGCAGAGGTGGCACCTCAGGGAGCTGCAACTCATATCAGATAGATTAAAAGTAGTGCCCTGAATTGCAAGTGGAGAGAGGAGGTCTTCTAAGGTATCACGATCATCCTCACTCACCAAAAAAAAAAAAAAAAAAAAAAAGTGAAGAGAGTGGAAAGGAAGTTTTTCATTCTAAGAGGATAAAATGCCTCCAGAAGATCATCAAGGAATTTCCCACTGGGTTTCTAAACTGCAGTACTTGGTTTTCCTGTGGTCCTGCTGGCATCCCAACATACCCTAGAGGTCGCACTGTAAAAGCTTGTTGCTTTTCTCACTTTTGCTTTAGGAAGTTGTTAAACAAGATGTATGTTGAGTGAGTTTGAAAAAACATCCATATAAGTTAAATTGTATTTTGTTGATACAGTAGAACTCTCCTCAGGAAATTTCATATTGGAAGCTAGACTTTGAAGTGCAGAGCCATAAACTGTAACTATTTTAATGATCAGTGTTGACAAGAAATACAGTACTAAAATGTAAAAATAATAAAACATGTTAGAATTGGAAAGTTGGAACTGTATTTACCAGGATCCAGATTATTCTAGGTTTGTATTAAAGGTTAATGATTAGAATGAAAGAACCCAAGCAAGCTCATCTTTGTAGCAATGTAGTGGAAGACTTAATGATATGATATGATATGATATAGTGAAGCAAATGAATACAGTTTGACTTGCTTTGTTTACACAGGTAGTATAGGAGATGAAATTCACATTTTGAGGCACAGAATCTGCATCCAGGAATTTGAAACAGGAAAAAAAAGAAAGAAAGGAAATAAAGTGTCTACTAAAGGTAACTCACGGTACTTAGATGTGAAGACGCTTTGAGGTAACTCCCTTCAGCCTTGACCCTAGTGATAAATAAAACATCCAGCACTGACCTGCTGGGGGAACACAGCAGAACCCAGAATAGGTGGTGAGACTGCACTGCGCTCCAACTGGACTGTTATATACGGGGCTCGTCAGTCTGCAGCAGGAAATAACACAGTCTTCCCGAGGCACCGCAGCCAACAGTACCCCACAGCTGGGGCCAGATTTTAAATGGGGAAACAATTATGACTAAAGAAATCCTGACTGCCTTTCTCAAATCAGTTCACTACATTTGCATTTCCAAACAACACAAACCCAACAGGACATTTTTTGTAGTTAAAAACTGTCGTAGAAAAGATTGTGAGTGGAACAAGGACCACTGCAAGCCAGTAATTACTAAGACTCATGAACTCTAGGGGATTAATGATTGCTAGAGGGTGTTCAAAGCCAAAGATGAAGACAAAATCAGTCATTACAGACGTAGGAAAACACTGGACAAAGGAATTATTTCTGACACAGTTCATTTGTGACCTGGTGGAACACCACAACCAGTTTCACATTTCTCAAATTAATGTCCTAAACTTTTTTGTTTTTTGGGGCGTAGAGGGCCACAGGGGAGAAGTCTACAAGTGCAGCTCCGCCAGAAAGCAGTCACTACAGCAGATTGCTTTATGCCTTCTTTTTTTTTTGCAAGGACAAATCTAATGAGGAGCGTTAGTTTAGCATAAAGAGAGCCAAATTCCTCCTGATGGAGGCAGAGAGGATCCCTAAATCTCATAGCAGGGGCAGCTCAGCGAACAGAAGGAACTCAGAGGTACTTAGACTCTGCTGCCCTCATGTTGCCTTAATGTTCCTGGGCACAGGGAGCCAAAGACCTCCTTGGCATAAGGCCGGTAAGTGTTTCATGTTATTCCAAGGATGAACTTGGATCAGAGGAGTTTCATTTGTGGTCAGTTGCAGTGGAGGTTTTTTTCTTTTAATTTTAATATACTTCATTTATTTCCATGTCTTTGATGCTTTCCAGAGCAGCTCTTTTCTCATTGTCAGCTTCAATTAAGGATTTTCTGGGACTATGTGACTTCTCCCTGAATGCCTACAGCAGGCTTGTGCTAGTGCTGATCCTAGCTGTCACTTGAAGAAATTTTATTCCATTTTCCAAACTCAGAATTGGAAATTATATTGGAAATGAATGGCTGATGATTTGGAGATAAAAATTAGGATTCATTTGTATTCCTGGTAGTTGTCTGAGAAGATATCTGGATATTGCTCCTACAGGCATGTACATGTCCCTGCCAGCAATGTCATGACAGAGCAGGGTGACTTCATATCCCCTCCATTTTAGGTAGCCAGAGGAGCAGTGTGGCAAATTCTGGTGTAGACTAAGAACTAAATTCTAACTTAAAGTGAAATTGCTTCAATTAAAAATCAACACCAAACAAATTATAGCAGGTGTTAGCATTGTCCAGGTGACTGATAAGATTGTTTTAAGTTCTTTTCAGTTTTCTAGAAATTAAACTAAGGCAATTTAAACCCCTCTAAGCTTGGCCAGCTTGGAGTGAGCTTTCTTCCACTTTCCACATCGAGATTCATCATCTTATGCCCATAGGGAGAGGGTAGACAAAGTATCTATACCTCATTGATAAAGACCATGGTGGTCTCCTCTCTGGGGAGGCAGATCCTGTTCCCTGCCCCTTTCTACCTGGAGACAGCCAAGCAGGAGAGTACCTGGCATTGCCTTTGGGACGTCTGCCATCCTTTATTGCTCCTGTGTAGAGGAATTAATAGTTTGAGCCTTGTCTTATCCTTGGACATATATATCAGGTCATTGGTCCCCAGATATGTTGGCAGCTAGGCAGCTTCTTAGCACTGCTAGCTGACCCCAGTGGTGTCAGCTAGGAAGAAAGCATATTTCTGATATGGGAGGGTAAGTCTGCTTATAGCTACCACTATCAGAAATATATTATACCTAGTTTTGGCTGCAATTAGGCTTGAACCTCAGTTTTTATAAAGAGAAGATCAATGCCACAGCTTGCATATAACTGCACAACTGCTATTGACTGGCAGAAGACACCAATAATCACTGCCACTTGTTGAGCTAATTCATTTGTCACTCCTCATTAGCTTGTAATAGCTTTTACTGCTAGTGTTGTTTTTAAGGCCTAGGATAAGAAATATATATATTTTTGCTGTTTAGGACCAACTCATCCACATAAGTTTTCTCGCTCTTCCTGAAAGACGTACTTGTTACCAGAAATCTGTAAGTCTCTTCATAATTATGGTAAATAATCTGCTCTACAGTCTACAAACTCAAACAGCATTTTTCACCTTCAGATTAAAAATGTAACAGAAAACCTCTTGGCTAAGGAGAATGAAAATAGGAGCCATGTAAAAAGCATGCCTGAAATCAAGACACATTTACTATCTCATCACTTATGGCTTGCTCTGTCTTAAGATGTCTTATTTAAAATCTATTCTTGCTCTTTTTCCTTGTTTTGTCCAATCAGAACAAAAGAAAAGCTGAAATGGTTTTAAATGTTAAGACCATGATCTTCAATGCTGGCTCTGTTGCTAGAAGTTAAATTATTACCCAATCCATTAAAGGGCACTAGTTTCCCATGTCATATCTAGTTTTGATCACAGCAGAGAAATGGGAAACAATAAAAACAGACATAATGTGAAACAGATTTTTAGCTTTCTGCTTGATTTTTTTGGTATTGTTTTTTTCACTTTTGAAAATAGCTGAGTAAGAGTTAACTTGATGCTCTTCAAAAAAAGACATTTTCTTTTCTTAGTTCCTGTTTAAAACAAGATGCTATATAAATAGTAGTGTGCTGCAATAGTGCTGATGCGGATTGGGTGGCTAAAGTTCCCCATGGTGGCTGGTGATATTTCAAAGGGAAACATAAAGCTTGTGAGCAGATCCATTTCTAAAAAGACTGGATGAAGTCTATCCTGGAAAAGCTCCTTCCCTGATTCAGTGCATCTCACTTGGAGTATGTGTTGACTGATTCTAAGGCCTAAGTCAAACCATCCAGTTGAAAAAACAAAAGAGGCTAAGTAGTCAGAGAGTTGTAACTGATGTGAAGAGTGATGTTAATCTGTCTCCTAATAAACTAAAACAGGAGGCATGAAGCCAAACTGATGTGCCTGATTAAAAATCTACTCAAGTGGGCTCCATAAGTGGAGAAAAAGGGTTAAGAGATACAGGGACTGAGGTTTCTATTCAACAATGTTTTCCTTTAGTTCAGCATCAAACAAGTTCAAGACTACTGCTGTACTCAGTTTCATACTGCATTAGCAACATCTTGCTTGCAGCCTTAGCAAGACCTTACTTACAATAAGTTCCCCCAAGCAGAATCAGGCTCTATTCAGTTAATTCGTTTCAATGAAGCACCACATTGTGATGACATGCAGTAAATGCTAGATTAGATCTTTAGTACATAAAGCTTATTTAGAAGTGTCCCTCACAGCAAGGATTCACAGGCAGTACTGTAATTGTGCTGACCAACAAGGCAATGCTGTTCCAGGCTACCAACTTGCATGAATGGTTATGAGCAATCTCCTGGAAAACTGGCCCTATGAGAGGGGGAGAGGAATTAGACACATTTTCAAGTTTGAAGTCAGTGATCAAAATTTATGGTTCCAGTGTGCATTCTTCTGCCCGTGACTGCCTCAAGTTACTCAGCAAAGGTAAATGAGCCTAGAAAAGAGGGGAAGCAGCTGAAAAGGCCTTGAAAGATGTATGTGCTTTTTGCTGGATTTTTTAGACTTTGGAGATGTCATTTCACAAAATATAGGGTGGAAGTTCAAAGAAATTTTTGCTAGTAAAAGGAAAAAAATAAAATAAAAAAACCCCAAAACCTCAAAAACCCAAACAAGACACAGCAGGGGGAAAAAAAGGAAGAGGTAGTGGCAAAGGTTGAGGGTTTGAAGCAGTTACACCTCTATCTGCAAACTCTTTCTGAAAGCTGCTGACAGAGCTTTGGCATCTGATCATCTCCTAACTGCTGATTAACATAGCACTGTTTTATATTTAACTCAGGCCAGAGCAGGAGGGGCTGGGGGGTGGGGTTGCTCTGCTTATAAGGGGAGCACAGCAGGAACAATGTTCTTCTGTGTCAGTTCTCTCCGTCTCCCAGCCCAGCCGCACTCCTTTCGATCATTCACATTTCCTCCAAATGCATGTTGTCTTTAATTAATTGAGTGTCTTGTGGAAAGCGAGGTGGGGGAGACGGGCAGAGAACAGCCATAGCTGCACAATTAAAATACAAACCAAGTCTGCTGAGTTTACTGAATGCAAGTGCTGAAGTGACTAAAAAGCTTTTTTATGGTTAATGTTTTCCTCTAAGAACAGACCCGGGAGCAGAGATGGAGGGCATGGATTTTGAGGATAAGAAGTCCAAGAGATACTGCATGAAGACAAAGCATGTGGCTATCATCTGTGGCGTTGTGGTAATTGTAGGTCTTGCCGTGGGGCTTGGTGTGGGATTGAGCAGACCTAAATCTCAGCAACATTCAGAGGAAACAGATCAGCCAACAAATGCTCCTCCCCAAGTGGATTCGGGTCCCTGTCCTCCTAAAAATGATGACACTGGAGACTGGAAACATTTCAGGCTACCCACTTATGTCAAGCCTATCCACTATGATCTGGAAGTGAAGCCTGAAATGGAGACAGACATTTACACTGGAACAGTGAGTATTTCTATTGCTTTGGAAAAATCTACCAGCTACCTGTGGCTCCACCTGCGAGAGACCAAGATTACAGAAATGCCCACACTGCGGAAATCCTCAGGACAGCAGATTACTCTGAGTGACTGCTTTGGGTACACGCCGCAAGAGTACATAGTGATGAAGGCAGAAGCAGACCTCTCTGTCAGTAATGAAAGTGATCCCTATATACTCACCCTGAAGTTTCAAGGCTGGCTGAATGGTTCCCTGGTGGGGTTTTATAGGACCACCTACACTGAGAACGGACAGATCAAGTAAAGCAGTTTTTGTTTTATTTATTAAATTTTCTTCTCTGTATCTACTTGCTCAGGCCTGCTCTACTCCTGTTCCAGCTTCTCAGTCTTGTCTCTCACCAACTTGCTGACATTTCTGGGCTGTTCTTTAATTTTCTCACTCCCCTAAGGAAGGTGCTGTATTCAAAACCCTTTGGCTGTTGACAAGTGAATGTGGGCTGGAGAGATGAGGGGTTTGTTGTTATTACTATTCTGAAAAACTTTTTCAAACTCTACTGGTCCCCGGTTACCTTTGAGCTTTACAAATGGCTCCCTTAGAGAGCTGGAGGGATCAAGGCCTGGTTTTATCTCTGTAATACAATAAATAGCATACAGCTCTCACCACTCTCTCCTGTCACTCCCCAAGGTAACAGTTTCAGTGTAAAATGCTCTTGTGATAGTTTTCCTGACAATGTCACTCCTTGATGTTGCAAGGCTTAGATATATCCAAACAAGAACTTTCCTGTCCCTCCTGCAGCTGGTTTAAATTATGGGTAGGAAAGACCAAACAATGAAGGTTATCTTTGACTTGAGTGTTTTGTGCTCCAGGTTTTCCTCTTTAATATATCAATAGTTATTGAAAAATTACAAAGCCTCTGCCAGTCCAGTTAACCCATTCTGCTTCCCTGGTTTGCGCTACTAAAAGGTGGAAGCTTGAAAAAGCTATTGCCCACTGCTCAGAGGCATTTCTTCACAGTTAACTTATGGAGAGGACACTCATCCATTTTCCAATATTTACGTTTCTGAAGTGACTCATTCCAGCTGACAGGCAACACCAGGAGTAGTAACAGTGACAGGCACCAGCAGCAGCAAATCCAAGAGGCAGAGGAAAAAGCAAGCACTGATTTTTCATACTTAAATATAGTTATCTGATCTGGGAAGAAGCAATGCAGTAAACAGCTTGAACCCCAGCTAGCTCTTTCCCTCTCGTTTTGCTCCATCTACCACCTCAGTATTGCTCTGACTTGGAAGGTGCTTTGGTTTTATACTTTGAGTGTCTGACATCCCCACAGCAGTTTTAAAGTGTAACCTCTTAGCATCTTTCTAAGTTGAGGTCTGTTACTTCCTTTTATTGGTGAAGGATACCTAGGTATTAAATTAACTACCTCAGGTCTGTCACAACACCAGAACAGCAGGACCAGAACACAGATCTCCTGAGCCACAGAGAAGGAGAGGTGAGTGCCCATCCCTCAGATCCAGACAGTGTAGGAAGACAAGGACCAAGCATCTGATGTCAGGAAGAAAGGAGAACTTCATAAGCTAAAGAAAGCATAAGATGTGAGCTCACTTTGAGAGGGTTCCTACTTCTTGATTTGGATGCTGGAAGCTACAATTGCAAGGTTGATTGTAGCCAGCAATCTGAAAACACTCAATACAGAAAAGACCTTGAGCATGTGAGTTTGTTTGTTAGGCGTGAGAGGGGCTCTGGTAAGAATGTGTGAATGGTGATTTCTGAAATGCTTTTCATGTTTGGGCAGATTGCTTGTGGGGGTGGAAGAGGTGATGTTCAGGACAGTGATAAGTACAGCTTTCAGTTGAAAGCAACTACCAGCCAAGTGGTGCTGCAAACACCAACCAAGCTGCTGCTATGTGGCATGAGGGTAGTTGATAGGATGGGGTGAGGAAGGATGGTGAGGGAAAGGTTTTATTACTTATTAAAACTGCATTTTCCCCTGGCTTTCTACTCAAAACCGATGCTAACTGGTATTAGCTTTTTTATTTCACCTTTGCCTGAGGTAGACATCACCCTTGGAAAATTTCAACCCAAATAGTTCATTTTTTGTCATGTTATAAGTAAATCCAAATCAGATCAGGTAATAGCAAAAGTCAAGCAAGTCTGTTAATAGTGGATGTTAGAGAGAAGGGGGCTGAGGTGAAAATGAGAGCCAACGTGTAATTAACGTACTCCCCCATCCCTTCTGGGCAGTGTTAGAAGCAGCGGGACCTTTTGAGAGAATTACTAACACCGGAAAGTCAGCTCCCAGGACTGAGCTGCTCCCCAGCTGTCTATCTGTGAAGGCAAAGGCTTGCTAAAGCATTGTTATAATGCCTTTTGTTTACAAACCGGGCACATGTCCAGGCTCTGCTGTTGGTTAGATTCAAATCCCGCACCACATTTTGTGGAAAACCCGTAGAAATATGCTGAACATGCCTGCAAGTCTGGGGTCCTTGAAAGATTTAGGGAGAAGAACGCCTCATTTGGGAATGCTGTTCAGACAGATCACGCAATTCCCATCAGGACAAAGGTGCTTTTGGACATGCCCAGAAGTGGATTTTGAGATACCTTGGGAACACAACTATTTAAATGGACATGTGGGTGAGGGGAGGGAGCAGGAAAGCAGAAACTTTGAGAATGCAGATTTTAGACATAGATCTGCCTAGATCCTCCTGTGGGTGCCTGAATCCAGCTTGTCCTTGGGTAAAGCTATTCCTCTGTCTGTGCATTTCATTTCCCCATTGACGAAAGGGGAATAACTGTCCTCCCCTACTTTGCATGATGCAGTGAGCATAAATATGTTACAATGTGTTATTTTTGGATAACACGGAAAGGAGCGCAGCAAGAGTCCCTTCCTGGTGTAATGGGTTCTTTAGTTCCTCTCAAGGAATGTGCTAAAACCCCCTTTTATTTTCTCCTTAATGTTACAGATAATAGAAACACGTCATAGCAGCTGGTTTTGATTTTCATTACTATTAGTGACAAGGTATGGCTTCCTTATTATAGAAATTCTCTCTGTCCTCCATAAGAGGAGAACAAGAGGCTTATAAAAGATACTCAGCTGGGGACATCTCTAACAGGGAGAATTGCTTTTAGGATTTTATTGATTAGGGAAAGGCAAAATATTCTTTAGTGTAGCACTCCTGGATTTCTTCCTCAAGGAGCAAATTTTCTCAGAAGCAGCAATGAATCTGAATTTAGGGAAAGACTAGGAAAAGAATTATTTAATTAGCCCAAGGAGAGGGGGTTTTGCACTAACCCCCTGTGCTTTGGGGGGAAAAGAAGAGGGGGAGGGTGAAGGGAAATTTATCATGGTTCTAAATACCATGGTTCTAACGTTGTTTTATTTTGGGAACAACAGCTGGATGCAGTCACAGCCAGATCATCACCTATTACTATGATATTTGCAACTGTCACCTCTAGTTCACATTTAAAGGTCTGGACATCAACAGCAGGTAGAAGGGCAGAAGCCACCAAGCAGTGAAGAAAATCTTATCTAAAAACTACATTATACAGTTTGAAAGGAAATTACAACAATTCATGTTTCTAGTGCCACTTCTAGGCATGCCATAGCCTGGAGTTCTCATCATCTACCCCATAGGAATGGTAGTGCTAAGGTTTTGCACTGCTGATGTCTGTTTGCCTTCACAAATATATGAGAACAGATGGATTATCACCTTATAAATCAACAGAGATATCACAGTGTTATCAGTCTATAGGAACAAGATATAAATGTGTCAAAATATATAGCCAATTTTTTAAGCAATAGCTGTGAAGCATTGCCCTGGGAACTTGAAGTTAACTTAATTGTGAAATAGCTTTCAAATCCTACAAAAAGTAGAGAGTGACATCAAACAATTTACCAAGCAAAAGAAGCTCTGTTGAGCCTGCAGTTATGTTAAGGTGAATGTTTATTATGCTTTCTGCCCATGAGCTTTTGAGTTACTATTCCAATGAACATGAATGGTAAGAATCCAGACATACTACCTCCATCAGGCTTGTAAATGACCGTTGCTGCAAGTTCTTAATGACCAGTTTAGTATTTAACCATCACAGAGAAATGCCAAGGGCAAAAGAAACATTGAAAAATTGGTTGTCAAGTGAGCTTGTAGGATTGCTGCAGATCTGTAATTTATGATGTACACTTTTAATTACTGTTTGGAAAGAAAAACTACCTTAATATAGTTGGAGCAGCTGTGGAAGTGCTGTCAGAAAATGCTCAACATTCCAGATTAATTGAAGAAACATCTGTGATCCCTTTCACCATCAATCACTGGAGAATACACTCTGCCACTGTATGGTTCATTAATGGAGGAGCCCGATGTCACTGTGAGAAACAAGCATGATATGAACGTTCACAACCTTCACCTTATTTTTTTACATGACCCCTATTGTCTAGCTCCTCCAGTTGTTTTTGCGTAACTGAGGTGACTTTCTAATCCCCCCAACATGGCTAGCATTGCATCAGTTGCGTACTAGGATGTTCACCTGAACTTTCCATGCTTTCTCCAGCAGTTTCATTAATGCAGTCAGGGGAGCATAACAGCACCAGCAGAAAACTGTATGTGGTAACTGCAGAAAAAGAAACACACAAGCAGGATGAGATTTTAGGGGCACTTACACAATTCCAAGGTGTCTTCTCAAGAGATGTTCAAGACTCCAATCGCAATATATGCTCTAGTGGGTAAACAACACATGGAGTGACTTAAGTAAACATCCCTATACCAGGACCTTAATTTCCTCTCAGATGATACCCTCAGTAGTTTATTTTAGGCACAAAAATCAATCAGGAAGGTAAGCAAAATTTTTACCATCCATGAGGGGTCATTCCTATCTTATTGCCTGGCTCCTAAAAATATTTGATGATAAGCATTTCCCTTTAACTTTCTCTCTGAAACCTAGAGGATGTTGATGACCAACTTTGAGATATATGTGTTGCACATGCCTATACAATATCAATTTGTGCATTTCTGGTGTCACCTACTTTTATGAATGGACACGTACACACAAATATTTGTAGTTGACTTTAGTTTGTGAAATTGCTAAGAAATTATGCAGATAAGATTTAAAAGGTATATAATGAAGGCTTGCCAATGTGTTGTTTGTTTAAGGAGCATTGCAGCTACTGATCATGAGCCAACAGATGCACGGAAATCATTTCCTTGCTTTGACGAGCCCAACAAAAAGGCAACTTACAACATATCTATCATCCACCAAGACGCGTACCAAGCACTTTCAAACATGCCGGTACAGGTATGTATTTCCCAATTCTGCTGCCTAAATGGAATGGTTCTATAAATCCACTGGAAAGGTAGCATGGATCGCAAGGTCCTCACGCGTTCACAGACTCTACCACCCAGACGCTGTAAAACTAATGGTTAATAAATATTCCATAAAACAGGACTGGTTGGTTGGTTGGTTAGACTCCCAGTGGTCCACCAGCACATAACATGGCAATAGAGAGCCAAATTCAAAGCAGAAATGAAACAGCTCTTAACTAGCTGGCCCTCTATTCAGATATGCTAGATGAGCATCCCCTAATAACTATAAATAGGTAATGGCAGGTTGTTCAGTTAAACCAGGTGGACTCTGAGAAAGAATACTCTGGAAGACAGCTGCTTCCCAGATGGGAAGTCTAAAATAATCACTGAAACTACATAATGGTCCAAAGCAAGGGTCTGCTGATCACAATCTGATGGCAAAGGATCCTGCTAGCAAGAAAGTCCAGGAGTATTATTTTTAATAATACGGGATCTGAAATCCCATCTGTCAGCTCATGGGTGTGGACACTTGTCAGTTCACCATGACTACAATTTCCTAAATAATCTATTTCTGGACCTCGTGGGCCACATTCCAAGTTTTGTACAGAATTCAATGGCATCAATTATCTACTTCTGGGCACTCTGGAACAAGATTGAATGGCTTTCAGCTGAGAGAATAGTTTAACTGAATGTGTAGTCCAATGTATAATTTCTAATGAATATGTTCTGAAGTGGGAGATAAAGTGCCAAGTTTGTTTTTTTTAAAAAAAGTGCTTCCAGCCTTCAGGTTGTTGACATTTGCATCTTCCCAATCACTCCCCCACGCAGAAAACAAAGGTCCGCTTTACTGTGTACTTTTATTTAGAGTCCCTCAAACCTTAACTGTCCCCTAGCAATGCAGCTGAGAGAACTATTACCAATCTGATACAGCTGTCTCCCAGACCCTTTGCAAGTTTAAAGCTCTGTCCTGTTTTTATTAAAAATAGTTCTATGATGCCTAACAGAGCACCAGGCACTTTGATGACCAACATATGAAAGGAGAGTGTTTGCTGTACCTTCCCTCACAGACCCCAGATAAGTGAGAGTATCGGCAAGGAAGGTGAGGGGATGAGACTAGATGTTATCAAGATTTAGTGGGTTCTGAGATTTACTTTACACCTTTACGCATGGAGCTTGCTTCTAGTATTGACATACAAAAATAAGCTTTCAAAGGGCTAGCTACCACTTGTTAATTAATTTCCTAAAATCCAAGTATAGGCAGGGAAATGTAGATTAGTCTGGGTTCATACTCAGGTTTGACTAATGGATGATAGCAGGGCACTTTTTCATCTGGTGTGCTCACAAGGTCAGTAGCTCTGTTCTTAGTAGTGAAAGATCTTTGGGAAATCTTTTCAATGGATGGAAATGTAGTAGTTTGCAAATGCAAGGCACGTTGTGTTTTATACATCCTGTAGTAGCTTTGGTGGTGTGGAGCTTTATAATCAACATGGCAAAATCAGCTCAGCAAAATCAGAAACTTGTACATTTCATTTGCATTTTTCATTGGAGTGAATTTTTTTTTTTTACATTTTTTTTTTCACTGAAGTCCGGACTTTATTGAAAGAACAAAAGATATCAAAATAGAGTCAAAATAAGTTAAATAATGGAAAAGTAGGTAGCGAATATCTCTGTGAAAAGGGGTTTGTGAATATATCTGTGAAAAGGGTTTTTTGCTCATGGAATCATATTACCTGTAACATTCACTATCTGTGTTTTATTTATATTGCGTTTATAACAAACAAATCTCATGAAGTATTGTATCTCTAGTAGAAGGTTAGTGTCTTTTATATGCTGTTTGCTTTTGTCCTATTTAAATTAGTTCACTCAGAAGCATAAAAAATTATCAGGCAGGCAATAGCAGATAATGAATAGCAGAAGTAAATATTTAGAGGATGAATCACATACAACAGGTTGCAGGTTTGGTCATATAGTTCAGTTGACAGCTAAGGACATTTGGAAAAATCAGGAATGGTTTTTAATTGATTTACAAAATAAAACCTATGAACCTTATGTACACTTAAACAACCCACTGATTACCAGTGCTAATTTGTATCTGAATGAGTTCAGGATAGATCCATTACATTGGTCTTTATTGTAAGTAGCATGTCTGCAATCCCTAACTCCTATAGAATGCACATATTTAAGAGAGGAGAAAATCCAGTGTCTTCTCTGATCTGTCCAAAGTGATGTTATTTTATGCAACTATTTCAAGAACAAAACACACTAGCAACAACTGCAAAACTCCTGTTGGCAAAATTCCCATGCATGTGAATGATTTCAAATCCTTGATGAAAATTAGAACCAGGTAAACTTATTTAGTGCAGAAAAACAAAGTCCCATTTCATGTGTTGCAGTATTGCAGAAAAAACCATTTTGTCTGTTCTCATGTCATCATGGGATGCCAGAAGAGGTGAACCTGGAGAGGTGATTTATCATTCCTATGTAGTTACAGCCTTCATAGATATATTGTACCCTCTTCTGCATGTGTTTGTAATTCCAAAAATCAAATTAATTATTTTTCCATTTCTGCAGAAAACTGAACAGCTGGACGGTGGCTGGACTCAGACAACTTTTGAGAAGTCAGTTCCCATGAGCACTTACTTGGTATGCTTTGCGGTGCACCAGTTTCAGTGGGTAGAGAGAATATCTGCCAGTGGAAAACCCGTAAGTCCTGTTGCAGCCTGAACATGGTTCAGATGACAGATGTACTGTGATTTGCATTTTTTTAAAAATGAAACATCGCTTTTTATAATACATACGGAAACATATTTTCCCCTTTCCTATCGCTTATTTTATGCAGCCTGTTTTATCAGATTAGGTGTTCACAGTGGTCCCTCTAACCTTGACTACTTACAGTGTTTTGCAGTCCTTCCCTGTCTCCCATCTTGGGGAGATCCCAGTAAGTACCTCCCACGCAGGCACATGGGAGAGGAAGGAGCACTGTTTCTCCAACCTCATCCCTGACTTGAAGCCAGAGTCTGAGGGAACGTAAAAGTCCAGGGGTACAAGAGATTGACAGGCCATGGATACAAATACTTTACAGTTTTCTGTGGGTTAAAAGGTATGAATCTATGCACTCGGTGTCTTACTATTTACAATCATGAAGACATAGGACTACAAAGCCATATGCCATTATGTATTGGCTCTAATATTCTTTATTTTACAACAGTGGCTAAATGCAACAGCCCAGTGTAAGTTCTTTACAAATAAGTATAGAGGTGATAGCGCCTGCCTAAACAGCTGGATATTTGGTAGGTGCCCTAATGAAGTGAGTATGTTTGAATCTGTATCCATAAAATTAACATAGGTCCTTTATTTAGATGCAACATGCTGTCCAATCCAGTTCTTGCCTAGATTCAAATCTCCCAAAGGTGCAGCCAATCAGGCATAAGGATATTGCAAGACATTACTTTGAATCACAACCTGAAAGCCTAAATACAATATGTCCCTCAACATAAATTCCTCATTTAGCCTAAACCTAGTCTGGGATGCTCAACCCACAGTTAATTATTTATTGGTTTACATCTTTTTTTCATGTGAGACAGAGGATGATCCAAGCGCTGTGCGCTCTTGCTGCTTCCCCTTCCTTTCCCCTTAGGGGTGTAACACGTGCTCTTGCAGTTCAGCTGAGCTGGCAGCACATTCCTCCTCTTCTGGAGGCAATGACACCAATGGACAGGGAATCTAGAGCAAAGCCTCAGCCAGACCACTGTTCCCCTAGCAAGTAAGCTCTTCCTGAGTTTCTCTATTTGAAAAAGCTCAGCAAATCCTTCCCTACTTAAGGCTGTCCAGTGATGTGAAAACCTGCCTTGTATGAATCTCCAAAGTGCTGATCCAGTTCTTAGCAAAGACCTCCTGGCATAGTGCTGGGCTGAGGCCTCCCTCCTCTACGCCCTCGCTAGCATCACGCTGTACGCTTATATTATTTCTTGACAAATAACTAAGGCTAAATTACATTTAGCCAAGCAAATGGAGCCTGGTTTGAGATAGCGATGCAATATTCTTAGATCCCTGCTGTTTGGCTGAGTAATTTCCAAAACAGGAGAACATTTTAAGCCACCCAGCCACACAATTTTGTTAACCAGATGCTCTTCGGCAGGGCTGCTCCATTCACTATCAGGGACAGGACTTCGATCATTTGGCATCAATAGATACTCTCTAGAGTTTAGTTATTTTAAGAATCAGAATTTTGGCAGCTTTTGTAGAACACGGTGTGGTAGGGGGAAAAAAAAGTGCTGAAGGCATATGTAAAACTCTGTTTTCTAGATGCAAAAGTTAACTTTCTCTGCTTGTCTGTGCCACACTCCAGAACAGGTCAATATTTGTTGGGTTTTGTTTGGTTTTTTTTTCCCCAAGCGAAACAGTAAAGCCCACAATGTTCCTGACTGGTTGTAGCTTTTCTAAATAGAAGGGAGTGTTCACTGAAATGTGATGATTAAAGTGTGTGTGTATAGAAGCAGAGGTATTCGTGTCAGCACAGAGGTTGCCTGAAGAAACATCTTCTAATTCAGGCCTTGGTTACTACATATTTTATTAATGCTATTCACTAAACAATGTCTGAGGGCTTGCTGCACTAGAAAACTTGGGTTTTAAGTGAGGTTAAAATCATCATTGTTTCCTTTCTCTTAGCATGGACATAGTTTTATCAATATAAAGTATATGTGTAAGATTGTTTTTAATTAAGGGAGCCACATAAACTCCGTCACTAAAAATTACCTTTTCCCCAGGAAAACCAGGCTATCTTTAGAGTTTTTAATCATATATTTAGAAGGTCCTTTTCATAGTGTCATAGAATGGTTTAGGTTGGAAGGGACCTCAGAGATCATCTAGTTCCACCCCCCCTGCCATGGGCAGGGACACCCCCCACTAGACCAGGTTGCCCAAAGCCCCATCCAACCTGGCCTTGAACACTTCCAGGGATGGGGCATCCACAACTTCTCTGGGGAACCTGTTCCAGTGCCTCACCACCCTCAAACCAAACAGTTTCTTTCCAAAAACTTTGAAGCCTAGCTGAGCAATGAGGTATTTAGATTCACTGACTACTGAAAAGAACATTCCATAGTTTAGTGTATAAATTGCTAGCAATAAATCCCTCATCAAACAGAAAGTATTCATGTGATCCATATATTGCTTTCATAAACAGCAACAGCATACAGCTCACATGACACGGTAAATTATTTAAAACCTCAGCTGTTTGCTCGGAAAGCTGTTGCCCTAACAAAGGCATTAATGGAATCAATGGTGGGAAATGTGCCTACAGCTGGAAACGATGCTCCTGAACTGATTACCTGTCAGGTACCAAATGTCTGGTTTGGAAAATCACAGAGAAGATTATACAAATGAAACCCAAAGTCAGTTCTAGTGCATGCTGAAGGTTTTGGAAACCATTAATATGGATCATCTAGGGGACCAAAGACTGCTAAATTGGGTAAAGAGCTTACTGAAGTGGAAATTACAGATTGTAATTGCAAACTGACCCTGAGGGAAATCCCCTGGCTGGAATGGATTCCCGATTGAATTTCATAAGCTTTTTTTGTTTTCTTTTTTCACTCCAGTTTTATTTCTGACCACTTTCCCATCCTCCCCTCTCGTTGGAGGAAGTGTAATTTCATGGTATTGAAATCAATGTGTTGTCAGGCTCCAAGAGGGCTCCTAGACTAGGCAAGTTCCCTTGCTCAATTTGGACCCTAAACTCTTGGCTGTAAGACAACATTGAAGAGTAAACAAGCCACACCAACACAACTAGAAGAATGTGGCCCATTCATAAGGGACACAGAGCCTGAAAAAATAAGATGGATTTGGTTTCCTAAAGCCAGAAACTTCACTCCATATAAAGATCTCTTATTTTCCATCCTGGAGATTTTGGGGAAGAGAACAGCCTACAGCTCCTGCCAGTGGATACTCCAGTGCTATGGCTCTGCTCTGGGGCTGAGATCTATGTGAGCTTTGGGACAAAGAGATTGAGGGAAAGACCCCCAAAAGACTCCAAAAATTCTGAAGTCAAACTTTGTCTTCGTGATGTGAAGATTCACAGATTCACAGATTGGTAGGGGTTGGAAGGGACCTCTAGAGATCATCTAGTCCAACCCTCCTGCTAGAGCAGCATCATTTAGATCATGTTGCACAGGATTGTGTCCAGGCAGGTTTTGAATATCTCCAGAGAAGGAGACTGCACCACCTCTCTGGGCAGCCTGTTCCAGTGCTTGGTCACCCTCAAAGTGAAGAAGTTTTTCCTCATATTCAGATGGAACTTCCTGTGTTCCAGTTTGCACCTACTGCCTCTTGTCCTGTCACTGGGCAGCATTGAGAAGAGTCTGGCCCCATCTTCTTGACATCCACCCTTTAGATATTTATAAGTGTTGATGAGATCCCCTCTCACTCTTCTCCGGGCTAAACAGACCCAGGTCCCTCAGCCTTTCCTCATACGAGAGATGCTACAGTCCCCTAATCATCTTTGTAGCCCTCCGCTGGACTCTCTCCAGTAGTTCCCTGTCTGTCTTGAACTGGGGAGCCCAGAACTGGACATAATATTCCAGATGTGGCCTCACCAGGGCAGAGTAGAGGGGGAGGATAACCTACCTTGACCTGCTGGCCACAATCTTCTTAATGCACCCCAGGATACCTTTGGCCTTCTGGGCCATGAGGGCACATTGCTGGCTCATGGAGAGCTTGTGGTCCACCAGGACTCCCAGGTCCTTCTCCGCAGTGCTGCTTCCCAGCAGGTCAACCCCTAACCTGTACAGGTGCTTGGGGTTGTTCTTCCCCAGGTGCAGGACCTTACACTTACCCTTATTGAATTTCATTAGGTTCCTCTCTGCGCAGGTCTCTAGCCTGTCCAGGTCTCACTGAATGGCAGCGCAGCTTTCTGGTGTATCGGCCACTCCCCCCAGCTTAGTATCGTCAGCGAATTTGCTGAGGGTACACTCTGTCCCCTCGTCCAGGTCAGTGATGAAGAAGTTGAATAACACCGGACCAATCACTGGCTTTTGGGGTACACCACTAGCTACAGGCCTCCAACTAGACTCTGAGCTGCTTATCACAACCCTCTGGGCTCTGCCATTCAGCCAGTCTCCACGCACCTCACTGACCACTCATCCAACCCACACTTCCTAAGCTTGCTAACGAGGATGTTATGAGAAACAGTGTCAAAAGCCTTCCTGAAGTCAAGATAAACATCCACTGCTCTCCCTTCATCCACCCAGTTGGTCATGCTATCACAGAAGGCATTCAGATTGGTCAGGCATGATTTTCCCTTGGTGAATCCATGGTGAACACTCCCAATAACCTTATTCTCCTCCATGTGCTTATTGATAACCCCAGAATAAGTTGTTCCATCATCTCTCCAGGGATGGAGGTGAGGCTGACTGGCCTGTAGTTTCCTGGGTCCTTCTTCTTGCCCTTTTTGAAGACCAGAGTGACATTGGCTTTCCTCCAGTTCTCAGGCACCTCTCCTGTTCTCCATGACCTTTCAAAAATGATTGAGAGCAGCCTAGCAATAACATCTGCCAGCTCCCTGAGCACTCATAGGTGCATCCCACCAGGGCCCATAGATTTGTGGATGTCAAGTTTGCCTAGATGTTCTCTAACCTGATCTTCCTTGACCAAGGGAAGATAACATCCTAAAAGGCTTTTTCAAGCTGTAGACCTCCTCATCATGGTTATGGGTGCCATAAGGACTCTAGGTTTGAGGTTTCCTATCACTTGACAGTAATAACCAAAGCAGTCCTAGGCACCAAGCCCCAGGGATAGAAAGGTTAGCACTCAACACAGCATTTTTTGCATCCAGGAAAAAAAGCATGCTCAGATATGCCAAAGGAGCACAGAAATGGTCACTTATCGCACACAGGGCTACCAAACGTGCCAGTTCTCCTGGATTTGCCTGGTGGTTAGAGAAAGAGCTGGGTTTTGTCTGGGATTTCCAGAGGTGCAGCAGCCCAGCAAGCACCATAGCTGTGACTGGGTGGCTGTATGGCCTGAGGTCCTGGGCAAACGCCACTTGACCTGCATGGGCCAGCATGTCCAGGAAGAGTTACAGATCTGGTAAACACACTATCTTCAAAGGGTCTGAGATCTTCAAACATACAAGGACAAGAGGAAATTATGATGATATTAGGTAGGAAAGGTGGGAAGAAATTGAAGAAAATAAGCTGTTATGGGCTTCAGACACATTTCAGGACAGATGTGCTCCTAAAGATTGGTCTGATGGGATCAGTCCAGACCAAGGAACAAGTGGATTCCCTTTGATTGTTCTTGACCAATCTTCCTCCTTGAGAAAAGTAGGCCTTGGGGAAGGAGGGGCTGGTATGCACCCAGGCTCTGCTCCAAGCTTGGCCACTGTGAGGTTCTGGACATGGGTCTTGCCAGTTTTACAATTTAGGTATACTGTGGATAGCATGCGCAGATTATGTTGACTTGGTCTCTCTTATATACAACATTTGAAAAACTTTGTTGAATAAATGTGTTAGGGAACAGAATTCAGTGTTCAGGCCAGTCTCTTAGAGGAAACCTGCAGTGTTATAGATATGTATGTTAAATGACTTTTCAATGCTTGCCACCTTCTAATTTCTTTTAACTGAAGACTGCTCTAATTGTCTCTCTCTATTTTACAGCTGAGAGTTTACGCCCAGCCACTGCAAATACACACAGCAGAATATGCAGCAAATATAACAAAAATCATATTCGACTTCTTTGAAGAGTACTTTAATTTGAGCTATTCTCTTCCAAAACTAGGTGATTATTAATACTTATATTTTTCATTTTGTTAAATCACTGTTATGGTTATGTTTTTCCTACTGGTCTCTGTGCTTTGGTGAAAAACCGCATGAAAGCATTTGTTTGCTAAATGCTGGTATTATGTCAGGATGTTTTAAAACTGTACCCATGTAATTCAAGATGTTCTTAAATGTCATGATGGGAGGGTTGGTCTCAGTAACAGTTTAGTTATCATTTCTCACAGTTCAGTTTGCTGAACTGAAGCACTGGTCCTGGCATGGTTATTTTAAAGTGTCTTGTGGAAAATCAGGGGAGGCATTGGTGTCATCAGCAAAGGAACATCATGAGCTAAAATAGAGCCAGAAGTAGTTTGAGAAAAAAAATGTACCACCTCCATGGGAACTTTTGGACAAAAGTCAGCAGTGAGATAAGTGAAGATGTAAACTGCCAGAGAGTATGTCATACTATTTATTAACCTTCATGCATGCAAAATGGGTGTGTATCCACTTCTTAGAAAGATGAATGCGGTCCAGCATATAATTTGTAGTTTCTACTGCTGGGCTAAATAAAGACCCAGAGCTAAACAAGAGTGGGCACACTATCAAATTCTGCCCATGGTTACAAAACAAGCAAAGAAAAAGTAGTGCAGTTGGGCATCCTTTAGCTTGGGCTATTTGGATTCTCGATCTGATTTGTGCAGTTTGAACTAATAAAGTTGGGAATGTAATCAGAGTTTTGGAAATGCCACCTCCTACGGCCTCCAAAGAGGTAATTCAGTTGGGTTCATGAACTTAAAAGGATGGAAAAATATTAACTACAAACAAGTTAAGGCAATGTAATAGGGAAAAAACTCCAAAACTTTGAAGACTGTTAACAAGGCTATGCAAACCTTTTATTGGCTATTCATGCACGTACATAGCAGGCTAACCTGTATTACTTTAACAACAGATTTTTACCTCCTCCTTTCAAAATATCATCTGAGTTTACTGTAAATATCTGTTTGCATTTCAATAACAACCAAATTAGGGAAACCAGTACAATATGTTATTCTTTCACACACTGGTCCCCAGCAATAACTAGGACTATATCTCACCAACGCCCCATATTCAAACTTTAATTTCCATAGAAGCCTGATGACTTTGCCATGTCAGCATATGGATAGGGGCTTGTCTGCACTATAGGGTGGGCTGGTAACCCCAGATCAGCAGTATCAGAGGACAGATGCTCTTGTAGATTTTATCTGGTTTTCTCAGAATGTCTATTTGTTGGATCACAAATCTTGACTTACTATGTTGTTCCCTCAGTATTAGAAGTCATCTAGATCAAACCTGATGAATCAGATATGTTTCTGCATAATGGTTTATTTAAACATTGCATTTTATATTGATTTATGGCTTCTGGCATTGCCATTCTGCTTGTGATCGTCATTTTGCCTGTCAGTGAAGCCCTTGCCACGCTATCAGCTTTGATTCTGTAATCAAGCTGTTTAAATTAAAATAAGTAATTCCTATCTTCTGTTAGGGTGGAGTGAGGGTTGTTTGTTCTATTTAGTTTTAAATCCATCTGTACTTTTTCACTAACCCACATAGAAAGGCTGTGGTCATTATTTGCAGAAGAAAATGCCAGTCCAATTGAGTCTGCAATTCTCATTTAAACCTGTATTGATTACTGACCATAAATGAGTGACCCCCACAAATTGCCAGGAGTAGAAGCAGATGTTGTTCACTACATGGGGGATTTACTTCAGTTAACATGTCAATAAATATTTTTAATACAACAGTGTGACAAACAATGACATGCCTCATTATGCTACAGATAGTTTCATGAGGTTTACTGCCTACAGCACATCCCCAGACAATACTATTAATTTCTGGAGCCAAAATTAAGTAATGTATGATACACACACTCCCAGGAGGTGGCATAGCATCACCTCGCAGGACAGATCCTCAGCTAGTGCAACTGATTCTACCTCTATTAATCTCAGCAGAGCCAGGGCGCTTGCTATCAGTTGCTGTAGCCAGTTCCCTGCTTCTTAAACACAGGTTATAGACTGCAGTCCACAGCAGTAAGCCAGAACCACAAATGGTAAGCCAAACAGGCTGTGAATACAGAGAAAGGGGACAAGTGGCTTAAAGAATACAGTGGTAATCATGTTCTCTTTCTTTCAATGTAGACAAAATAGCTATTCCAGATTTCGGGACAGGTGCTATGGAGAACTGGGGGCTGATCACATATAGAGAAACAAACCTGCTGTATGATCCCAATGAGTCGGCCTCTTCCAACAAACAGAGAGTAGCTGCTGTGGTAGCCCACGAGCTCGTTCATCAGGTACATTTTAAGACATGATTCATTTTTAGAGAGCTTCAAACGTGTAGTCGCAACATTTTAATCTTGAAAATATTGTCATTAACTCCATCTCGGGATCTTCTATGTGTGCTTACAATTTGATTGCAAAATACCATGTTAAAAGAGTTCCCTGTTAAAGCTTTAAAGTACCATAACTACTGCCTTTGAATTTTTCTAAGGAAGTTAGATGCTTGGGTCCAGACTGTGAGCCAGCTTATGAAAATCTGTCTGAAATGTCTTAAAGGAACTAATTTGCATGTGCAGATGTCTCTTTTGGGCAAGCAAATAAGGACAACTATACACTGTGGATGCTGTCTGAAAACATATCCTTACAAGCACAAATCATCAAATCAAGAGGAAGAAACTAAAAATATTTTCAGCGACACATGAATCATTAGCAATCTCCCCAGTAATATGCAATTTTATAATAAAAGTGATGTTTTAAAACAAGGCGAGGCCTGAATTCCTATTTAAACCCCAGAATTATGATAATTTTCATCTGGCAACAGGAAGAAAACTGAAGAAATGAATGTTCTATGTGGATATGTCAGAAAGTGAAATGTACATTTACCGTTTAGCTAACACTATGTCTTTCAATGTTTATAATTGTAGTGGTTTGGAAATATTGTGACCATGGACTGGTGGGATGACTTGTGGTTAAATGAAGGATTTGCCAGTTATTTTGAGTTCCTGGGAGTAAATGCTGCAGAACCAACTTGGCAAATGGTAATTATTTCTGTCTCGTGGAGGGTTGGCCAGGCTAGGAGAGCATTTTGGAAGGGAGCAAAAATTAAACAAGGACAAAGATGACTTAAAGTATGTTTACAGAAAACTAACATAGTGCAGTGCAACATAAAGAAAAAGTTGGTTTAAGCTTTTCCACCTACCTATGTTATGGTCTGAAACTAGTCAAAGTAAACTTTGTAAAGTTTTAGTCTGCAGGGAAGAGTCATTCTTTTCTAATAAGTGATTTAAGTGTTTGGTTATTATTATGGCAAATAATACCTAGGTGGATTCTGAGCAGAGCCTTAGCAATTTTGCAAAGGTTGTTTAAAGGTCTGGCCCTGGAAGATGGAGATTCCCCTTTATTTAGTTAGTTAGGCTGTAATGTCTCTTCACAGGACTTGTCTTAGGATTGTTATCCGACCTAGTGAGGGTTGGGAACCTGTGCCTGTCTTCACAGCTCGGGCTATTCATCAAGGAAAATATCAGAACCCCTATTCATCTGCTGCCAGCATTTTAAGTGTCATTTCAAATGCTCCAACTCAGACAATCTCTGCTCTGCACAGTGCAAAAATAGGTAGTGATAGTGGATGGACCACAGTGCTAACTGTGCAGCCAAACCAACTCCGGTCACTTTAGGGGGTTGCAGACAAAGAGTGTAGCCTTAAATATGCATTATATGCTGAGGAATGATAACAGTGTGTGAATAAAGGGAGGTTTCTTGCTCTCTCCTTCCTCCCCTCCCAAACAGATGTGATGGCGCATAGCACACATATTTCCCCCAGCTGTCCAGGTGTAATGAGATTCTGGCTACTACAAATTACATAGCATATGCCAGTGGAAGGAAGCAGGGTAGGTTTTGCATAGGTTGAGCCCATTGTCAAAATCTACTAGCCCCTGAGCCTAGTGACTTTAGAAGCAGGTAGTGCCTACTCAGTGCTTCCCCTGCCTCCCTCCCTGCTCCCCATAAATATCTCTTCTCATCTGTGTTATGTGAGGCTGAGAACAAATTCATTCCTGGATCACTTCTTTTACACTTTGAAGTAGAGGATCTGTTGTAATAACTACATAAGAAAAATTTTAATTACTGAGCCTAACATTTAAAAGACCTTTTAGTATCTAGACACCACATTCATTTAAGATCTAGAGCCATTTCAATGTTATCATCCTGGTGAGTATTAGAAGAGGAAAACTAAATAGAGATTTATTGGGGGGGGGGCAATATTGATTAGGAAGTAAGGGAACTTAATCTTTTTTTAAAAAATTATAATAATTTTTTAAAAGTTATAAACCTTTGGATGGGGAACCCTGCCTCCTTCCTACTTCCTTTCCTTCCTCCCCAGCACCATTTTTGCGAGAGGAGCCCATAATGCTTTGCAGATATTGTCACACTGCTGAAATTGGTAATACAGATTCCTTTTTTGCCTACCAAGGGGTTTTTTGGTGTTGTGATACACATGGGAAAACAGGATTTGCAAAAGGTAATTTGTCTTAGTTAAGGAAAAAATATATCCCTCCCCTTGCAGACATAAAGTTTGCAAGTCCTTCTTTAGAGGAGGTGAAATTTCATTCCGTTTCCAACTGCCTCCCCCTAGAGAAGCTGCAGTTCAAGCTACTTATTTTGTGAAGTTAGGCGTATAGTCCTGCCTTTGTTTCTATTCTAACATCTTCTCTTTCTCAGCTTGAACAGGTTTTAATTGATGATGTGCTTCCTGTAATGAAGGATGACTCCTTGCTCTCTTCCCACCCAATTGTGGTCGACGTATCATCTCCAGCTGAAATCACCTCTGTGTTTGATGGGATATCCTACAGTAAGGTAGGATATCCTCCTCTTGTGACTTTGGATACAAAGAAAGTGGAGGCTTGGGAAAGGAGATAAAGGTCAGGGAAGCTCGTAATCATAACTCCTAACCCACGTGGGCTGTGTCTGTGCAGATCTTTTTTCTGGGACAATCCTGACCGTTCAGTGATGATTCAGTGAAAAGCAACTGTGAGAGGAGCAGTGTGGCCAGAGCCCCAGTTAGCTGCTGTGTGCCATGCAAGGCTGCTCACAGCATGAAGAAGAGCAAGGCAATAGCAGCATCAGCAGATTCTGCCACTAGAGTTGTCGGTTTTTCAATTATGCTAAACCAGCTACTTAGCACAGCCCCTTCTCATTACCTCGTGCTGATGCAGCCCAGTAATATTAAGCCTCATGCACGGGGAGATGATACAAGGGCAGATGTCCAGATGTCCTCTCTCTCACTTCCTCCTCACACCTGCAGGGCTGTACAACTTCTAGTTTGAGGAAGCAAGGCAGGGAAACAAGCAGTGAAAAACGGAAAGTAACTTTTTATCTCATGTTGCTCACAGTATCCCAGCCACCCAAGATGCCTTAGGCAAAGATAGGCTACCACCAGCCTCTGCTGGCATTGTCCCTAAATTGAGAGACAAGTTAGCTCCACATTTCACTGAGAGCTGTGGAGCTCAGGACTGGCGTGGAGTACACTAGTGTGTAGCCCAGGGTATTTGACAAGGTTTTTGCTCATCCTTGGGCTGTCCCTGTCAGTGGTGGTGGGGACCTGTGCTATAATGTCTCTTTCAGGAGCCAGCTGGAACTGACTGGAAGAATCCCTTGGGTCTTGGGTCAGCCATCTCCCAGACCATGTTGCTTCTGACTCTGATACACTGTTTGTGTTGACAAGCTGCTTGTATGACTCTGTCAGTGCCTATCTGATGCCACAACAAGTTTCCACTGAATGCACAAAACCCACCATTATTAAATCCTGCTTGTTGCTTTCCCTCCAAGCTCCCATTATCAGCTAAACATAAAGTATGTATTGCATTGCCTTTAGCTTTAGCTGTGCTGGAGTCTGTAGCCATAGATATTACTTTTATTAGCTAGACTTGATCCATCCATTTCCATCAAGTTTTCTGTTTTCAATTGTTAAATGCTCTATCCAACAATACAACCAGTATTTATTGCATCATAAATGACTCACAGTCAAATCATAAACTATGTGAAAACCTGCATTGTGTAACACTGTTCTTAAATCAAACTAACTAAAGTGAAGAAACATACAGAGCTAAATAAAATACTCTGGACAAAAATGTATTTTAGTGTTGAGCTAAGCAAGAGACACACTTTTGTACGGTCTGAAAAAACAATGGAAAAAAAAATCCTAGCTTTTACTTGTCTCTTTGTGCCTAGATAATTGCTACATGAACTCATGGGTTTTTTAAGCGAAAACACTTGAGGACTCATGCATTGTTTGGGAACAGTCTGCTTGGGATATAATTTGGCTTGGGATATAATTTGGCTTGAATGAGAAAGTCTTCACGTAGATTTAGCTCAAATTACTGTTGGTATTTATATAAAAATGCATGACAAAATTAACTTGTTTCTTTTTTGCTTTATTTTGGCTTCTCTTTTGCATTTTTCTTATAAAAACAATCTCCTCATGATAATATTCATCACTAAACAAATAAAGCATAATTCGGAATGCTCTCTGTTAGTTTTACCAGAGCAATTACCGAGCTTATACAATGCTAAAACCCTAATGAATTGCCTAAGGGTCTGTGGAGTCATTGCAGTGTATTCTGTAAGGTAACCTCTGACTGCTGTATAATCAGTAGGGCATTATGTGCCTAGGAAAGAGGTACTAGAGTAGAGCTGGTGACTACAAAATTAATGTATATAATTTTTTTAATCTGTTCTTCAACATTAATTGCATCTCATCTCTTTTCCAGTTTAATCCTCTCTCTTTGTTTGAAAGATTGTATTAAAATTGACAATGAGATTTTGTCTTTGGAGTTCAAACTTTAATTATGTTTTCAGAAAACAGATACTTAAATAAGTTCAGCTAGAAATTTGCTCTTAGACCCCCACATTTGTGGAACCTCCCGACTAAAGAAGCTTAGGATTAAACATTCCACATTTCTGCCATGTGCAGTCTTGTCATATACTTGGTGATTACTACAACTCTCTAGAAGTTATGTGGGTGTTGATAAAAGACTACCCCCCACACCCTCATCGGACAAAGTCAGCTATTCAAATCAAGGTCACTTTCCTGAACTTCCCCAAATAGTTGGAAGAAACTACATTTATGAAAACACTGGAGTTCCTATAACCAGTGATTTTGTTAGCATGAGTTTTTCTCAAACACACTCCATCATGGACTATAGAGTTAGGACAAGAGTAGGAGGAAGAGACTGAAAAGCAGTAGTAGAAGATGCAAGGGGCTAACTATACATTGTAATTTAAAGCAAAAGAAATCTCCACTGTTGCAAAATGCACAAGTCTGTATTTCTACTCTGATTTTTAATATAAATGGGAGGGGACAGTTTTTGAGAGGTGGTATCAGATAAGAAGTGTTTGATAGACAAAGCTGAGGAATTGAGATACCCTAGTGCACACACAGGGCCTTATGATCACCATTAATCATAAGCAGCCTTATGATTACCATTAATGGATATCTGTTCTAAATTTTACTGAATCGTTTTTGAACATATTTCATGGCAAAAACATTAAATTACTATATCAGAAAAGAGTCATCTGCTGACCACCTTGCCTCTGCAACATTAGTCTGGAGAGCAGTCTAAGACATATCTGTTCGAACAGTCCCTCTGCTGTGACTCATGCAGCCAAGTTGTTATTCTCAGACATGTAAATAGAGGAAACAGAATTTACTGAGAATTCAGATAACATTCTTGTTTTCCTGGGGCAATTGGATTTTTAAACCATTCATAGCATTAGGCTTTCAGCTGCCCTTTGATTTAGTTCAGAAAATGAAAACATGCTAATCCTAAAATCATATTTTGCATTTTAGATTGGGTTCACACTGCTTTTGTTTTTCATCACTTCGTGCCCATACTGTTCTTTCTTCCACGTGACTCTTCCATTTCTCTCTCCTGTCTTCCCTTTGTTTCTTTCTTCTTTCAAGGTCCTAACTGTTTTTTTCTGAGACATTCAAGTAAGTAACTCCTCTGATCTCAATTCTACCCTGCTTCAGAGGCCAAAGCTCATACAACAGTCCTCAGCAAAGCTCATTCTGAATCTTGAGATGGCATCCCCAACATGTAAAGCCCCAGACTTGCAGCATTTTTGGAGTTCCCTACCTGTTGGGCGTTCAGCAGAAGTCACTTCCTCTATCAGGCTGTTCTGCTGGACAGGGCTAGTTTCCCAGCTGCCCTCACCCCATCCCGTTCAAAGTGAAAAAGGGAGACTCGCTCACACAAACCGGCAGAGCGGTGGGACAGTAATCCCCAGCAGCAGGGCTCGGGAGCCCTTCCCCTACCACAGCTGAACTTGGAAACAGGCGTCTGATCTCAGCTAAAGACCAACTCTCACATCCAGAATTAAGCTCCGGCAGGTAGACATGCCATGCCATGGAAGAATTAGAAAAAACACTCCCTAAGTCAGATGGATGGTTTCTATTTTTACCTTATAACATATTCATTCACATGTTGGTTTTTAGGTGAACGTAAATCCAGTGTTAGAGCAGCATGGAATGACCTTCTCCCCTTTCTCTTTGTCCTCAGGGTGCATCGATCCTCAGAATGCTCCGAGACTGGATTACACCAGATCTCTTCCAGAAAGGCTGTCAGGTAAGGTTGGCACCAAAATATGCCAGAAATGCAGCCCATCCTCCTGTGACAGTAGCAAAGCCATTATTCAAAAAGTTAATATCAGAGATCCTGGTATTAGTAGAAAAAGTGTTTAATTCATTCCAGTACCGAGTGGACAACGTCAAGTGGAAGAAGTTTCATGCTCCCAAGAAGCAGGAATGTGAACTGCATGAAGATTGTATAGCCTGCCAGTGAGGACCTAAATTTATGACAGCTTTTAGTGGAGAAACCTCCTCCACCCTGCTGTTATCCTGTTGTCAGCTAGGATCCCTCACTCAGTTCTGTGCAGCTTCATATGGCCACAGTGCTCCAACCCACCCAAGCCTGCTATGCACTCTTACATCTTACAAGCTCATCCGTGGCCTCAGACTTGATGCTGGGGCACCCAGCCCTAGAGAGCCAAGGTAATGGGGAGTAGAAAAGAGAGATGCTGCATAGTTCATAGTCCTTTCTCATGGAGGAAAAAACATGATGCTACACAATTATGAAAAGAAAAAAATGGGAGAAAGGAGCCCTCCCAGAAAGAGGAAGGTTATCTGCCCTTTCCTCTGAACTGACATCTGTCATCTCTGAAGAGTTACAGTGCAGATTTACCACATTTGTTCTTATCTCCCTTCCTCCTGGAGGGAGCACATTTATGGGCTGCTACCAGACAGTTGTATTTTCCTTAATTTTTCCTTTCATATATTCAATAAGGACAGTTCCGAAAGATGGGAAAATACAGCCACCTTGTCCACAACAGACTAATAACTCCCCTCTACTCAGAGCCTTCAAGAATATTAAAGTAGGTAGCTGTGTGTAACAGTGAAACAAACAGCACCATCTGCTGACTAAACATCACCAGGATCCAGATAACAGGGTAGGAAAGCACTCCTTAAGCAAGCAGGTAAGACACAGGACAGTAACAGTGTTTAGGAAGTACAAACACTTAGCCGAATACCATTATTCCTTGTAAAAGTTATTTTGATTACAACTTAGAGGTGACTAGGCTTTCCTACTTCCACTCTGAGTTCGCAGCTGGTGAAATCTGAAATAGCTTTCTCCTTCTAAACAACCTCTTACATTAGACAGAACTTTGCAGCAGGGTATGCTGGTGGCCATTCAAACAAAATACAAAGAACTCTTCAAGTACAAATCTATTTCATACTAGCAAGTCATACTGGAAAATGCTGAATTTAGCATTACAGGATACATTGGAAAGCAAAGGAACTTCATCACCTGAGTATTGATCCTACTACTGCCCGTGTACAGATGATCCTGTTTGAATATATGTATTGTTTTCATAGGCAAAGAAGAAGACCTGGTAGTATTTTCACAATCTTCTACCTCTCTCTAGGCATATTTGAAGACACACCATTTCCAGAATGCCAAGACACAACAATTTTGGGAAGCTCTAGAAGCGGTATGTTCTGCAGCAACCCGAACCCTTGCTGATAAATGTTTCGTAACTCGTCCACTGATTTCAGTTTCCCAAAGCTTTTATATTCTGTAGCTCTTCTGTCAATGAGAGATCACAAGCTAGGCAGTCTCACAGTATATTCCAACACATCTTACTTCTAGCAAATATATACTATTTCCTCATTTTTTGGGACATGATTGTGGGAGTGGATTAAAAAAGAAAGGAGGCTTTGCTACAAACAGCCTGCTATTGAAACATTCCCCCTGCAACTCGAACTCATTTCATGGGTGAAAACACCCCTCATCCACCACACACATGCACTCCATACTCACCCTTATCTCTAACCAGATTGAGATGTTTGAAAGCTCTCAAAAGTACCCATTCCCAAGTAATTTTGGTGCTTATCTCTGTCTCCAGCTTCTGAGTCCCAGTTGGGTCATTCTCTGTGCCACCTTTTTCTGATCTTTCCTTTTCCTTGAGGCTGGATTGTTTCTTCCCATCTATCTCATTACCCCCAAAAGCCCACCTGCATACTACCAGGTTCTTCCACGGGTGATATTTCCTTTCCTTCCACCACTGTGGACACTCACAGAGCCCAAGTTGTGGGTGCTCTCTCGTGCTCTGCATCTTCAAGTCATCTACCTCGTCTGAAGAAGGAAACAGTGAGTGATCCTAGCTCCCTCCCCTCACAAGTGGCAGCCTGGGAGGCAGTGGCAGCTTTGTTCAGCTCCAGTCTCTAGGATGGAAGTTCACAGTCCACAGAATGGATCAAATTTTACATTAATGCAGCTGGTGGTGGTTAATACTGGCTCCTCCTTCACACTCAAAACGGGGCACACTGCAAGGAGAATTATAGCTTTGAAAAGTCTCTTTATGTCCTTTCTGTCCTGTTTGGTTATTTCCTCAGAAAAAAATTTGAAAGATCTTAGAGCATGCAAGGGGCCTCAAAGGTTCCTCGGTATTTCTTGTCCATGTTATCGGCCAGTGTTCTGTACACATAATTCTCATTTCAAGTTTCCTGCTTATTCCTTCTTTCAATGACTGGCACCATAAAAGGATTTAATGGAGTATTTTTTGTACTGAACCGGTTCTTTCCTCTGCCCCTTTCTGCTCTTCTTCCTCTCAATATCAGAGATATTTATTTTTTTCCTCTTTGGACTGAATTTGCTTTTTCACTGCAACCTTCTCCCATTGTTCATAGGCAAGTAATAAACCTGTGAAGGAAGTTATGGACACATGGACTAGGCAGATGGGTTACCCTGTTCTGGAGATGGGAAGTAATTCGGTATTCACACAGAAACGTTTTCTCTTGGATCCCAATGCAAATGCTTCTCATCCTCCTTCTGATCTTGGGTAAGTTCCTGCTGTAAATGTCTATCCAAAACACATAGAAATACTGTGCAGATACTATCCCCAGCTGACATACACGTAGGCAGTGCTATACCCATTCTTGCTAAACTTACTCTCAGCATTTGTTTTTAAAAAGAAACCAGCAGGAAGCTAGATACATATATTTCAAATTTCGGATAGCATCAGCCCTTTTTCTCAGGGTTTCTTTCTCAAACTCAGCAGACTAAAATTGGACAAGGTCTCTCAGAAAATCTTATGATTCTGAACACTTTAGATGATTGCAAGTCATCTGCTAAACCACTGCAAATAATAGTCTGCCAGACTAAGGAAAACTGACACAAAATTGTCTCTGGCCAGAAATCAGATACCATGATCCAGGTATTTTATACCATCCAGGTATTTTATACCATGATATTTTATACCATTCCTTTTCCTGTATGGTATAGGATCTATAATACATCACAGGGTCTTCACATACAATACAGGGTCTTCTCTGCATGTCTTAAAAACATGAATTACTGTGAAATAGCTAGTCATGTATAAATGTTATTAATCATCATCAAGAGCTATTTTTCCTATTTAACTCAGGATGGTATTGCTTAATTTTAGCCATCTAAAAGATAGTTATCTAGCCAAAGTTAGCCATGTTGGGCTGTTATGTCACCAGCCAGCCAGCTGCAGCCATTCATCTACCCTATTCAAGACAGGTGGGATACTGTATAGGAGCATTTGTTAATTTACAGATGACAACCTGAGGAGAGATGAACACTGCCTGTGGGCTGGTGGACCTCCACAGAAAAATGGCTGGGCTGCACCATGGCATTAACCAGCTGAATAACTGTTCAGAGCTGGCATTGTGTATATTCTTAGCCAGCCCCAATTTTGAGGCAATACAACTTTGCTAACATTTCAGTGAAAGAGATTCAAATTAACCCATATTAGGAAGGTTTCGTTCCTTGAACTAACACAATCAACTAAACCAGTAAAACTTGCCTGTATGAACCAGAACTAAAATCTACCCAAATGCAATTTTCCATTAGCTTCTACTAGTTATTTTAGTACTAAGAGCAAGATCAAGGAGAAAATGAAGAAACAGTTGTGGACACTTTATTTCATTCTGATTAAAAAGAAAAAGCTTGAGCAATGAGAAGGCCCATGGTATTGGCAGTTTTGGATAGGTATCAAAAGACTTGGGATGAGATAATTACCTGTGTATTTGCAATGTTATATTTCTCCCAACATAAGAAGAAAAGTTTGCAGGCTTTTGAAGCAACTCTAGCTACAAACTACAGCACTATGCCATCTGAAGGATGGTGTTACAGACCATTCAGGCAAAAATACTTCTTTGTGTTAAAATTTTTGACTTATTGAACAATGCTCTGAGGTAGCAGACTCAGGAATCCTACTTTTTCTTGACTTCAAGACTTACAGTATATTGCCATTTGTCATTTCTTGAGTAGAAATCCCAGCACTGTTCCTACCTTAACCTGTCAAGAAGCTGAGCTGTGCATTGCTCCTGCTATTCCCAAAGCAAGAGGGGAATTTGTTTCTGATTATGTAGTTTTTATAAAATACTTTAAAATAAAATGCAGTAATCTATATTATAATGCTGATATTATCTATCCTGGAACAGACTTAATCCCCTGCCTAAAAGTCAGTCCACTGAAAATCAGTACCTCCTCTTTCCATCCTCACAGATAGGGATGAGGAAGCTGCTGAAGAGCTCCTACCCCAGATAGGACTGGCCTATTTCATGTTCAGGTGCAGGGTTTTGATTTAAGCAATGAAAACTCCAGGCCTTGTGTATGCTTTATTCTCTGAACCTTGCAGGGATAATCTCCTGAACTGCCTGCTTGCTTCAAGCTTGTTTGGCTTGAAAGAGTCCTCTCCTGCAAGCTGGCACTCAAAAGAAATGGCAGTTCAAAAACTTGTGCTCTTAAAATAGTGCTGCTGGGCAAATATGTAGCTACAGCATAGCATGTCAGGAACATGCCCTCAATATGCACAGTTAACAGGACACAGCTATTGTATCTTATTCTCAGGAAAAGTATTTATGTATGTAATGTCAGGAACATATAAAGAAAACTAAATAAAATTCCCCTCATAAAATGCATTTACAAACCCAAGGTTTTAAAAAAAAAAAAAAAACAAAAACCACAAAAAACCACAACCACAAAACACCTTTTATGGGCTTTCTCTTGGGGAAACACAATACTGAGGCTTCTAGACAAACAATAACCTCTCTAAATTCCATGGCAGTAATCTCCCTAAGAGAACTAGTAAAATACAGAAGTGTATAAATTTGTTAATATTTTTTTGTTTAGAAGATACAAAACAATAGCTGATCTTTCTTCCTGGAGGCAGCAGGACATACCATAGCCTTCATTTTGGTATTTTCTGGAAGTTAATGACCATTCACTTCATCCAGGGTTGTAAAGATGACTCAGGTTTTCCCGTAGCGCTAGTCACCAGGGGGTTTAATGTGGAAGAAAAATCTCTCTGGCGTGGACTGTAATATGCTAACATGGAACAGCAGTTGACTGCTCAAAAGGGCTTAATGATTTTAGCAGTCCTATGCAGGTGACTGTGCAGATACGCTCACGGCATGCTCTGCCATCCTACTTCCCTGACGGCCTGGTCACAGTCTTGGTCAGGCTGTGCCATGGCGCCCTTCCAGCCCAAATGTCTCAGCTTCGTCTTGAGCATGCCCCAGACTGAGGAGCCTGCACCTATGCCCTGAATGTATTCAAGGGATCAAAGAGCAAGAGGTAAGGTGACATTTGGCTCCCAGTGCTTTATAATGGAGGAATTAGGGTTGTCCTGGAGAAGGAAAATAGGCTGGAAAAGGCAAGAGGTCCTACTGGCTGTATCACAGTGGTTCCTTAAGTTCTTTCAGTTTTTCTATCTGTAAAAAAGGTTCCATAATACTTAACCACTTATTTCAAGTCAGCGTTGCAAAGATTAACTGGTGTCTGCACAAAGCCCTAGACACATCAACATTGATACCAACCATCCACATATTTTACTAAATTAATTGCTTTGTACCCTGCTAGATTATTATCTGACATGACATGAAGATACTGCTTAGCAGGGCTGCATGTTCCAGAGCTGTGGTAATAAGCTACACAGTATAGCACAATGGAAATTCATTCACATGATCTCTGATTATGGATAATTATTACCCTCCCCAGCATACAGAGTCACCAAGAGGTGAAGATTGCATTCAGAAGGGCAGGGACCTAGCAGTTCCATTGATTTAAAAAACAAACAGACAAACAGACAAACAAACAAACAAAAAATCCCACAGATAAATTATGCAGCTTTAGGCACATAATTAACACAGTATCACATTAACTTGACTAATATGTCAACATCAGGCACTGGACAAAATCTTCTCCACTCTCTTGCTCAGTCCACCAGATGCATTTTGAGAGCTATTGATAAATACAAAGTATTAAGACAAGCTACTGCTCTTCCCCATCTCTAGAGCAAACATGCTCAGAAACTTCATGCTTTTTATTTTGCTTTTCAGGGAATATAACTGCCCCAATCATACCACACCAATATCTGACATCTTGTTGCCTGAATAGAGTATCATAGCACAGAAACACCTTTACAACATAAACAGCTATTGGTAAAACATTGTGTTTTGTTACAAGGGATATTTGGTAAATGTATACATACATAAGCACACAGCTGGCTTCATAAAAGATGTAAGCATTAAAACAAATAAAAAGATACATTGGAGTTTTATTTTTAGCATTTGGTTTCAAATGTCATTTGATTCTCTTTCCCTTTAAATAATTTCAGTTACAAATGGAATATACCAGTGAAATGGAGACATGGGAATTCAACAAATTATAATCTCTACAACGCATCAGATTCTGCAGGTAAACTTCCCCTTCTTTTTTAAGAGTAATGGATGGATAAAGCTTTTTAATGTCCTTAACAATAAATAAAACACGGAATTAACTTTCATGCTTTTCAGTTTTCAGATCTGGGAACCAGCACACAGCTTGGTTGTGCTGAAGTTAACAGTCATTTCTGCAATAAGATGATTATTTCCCCTATACATACATTGTGCCAATTTAGGCCCAATCCAGTAAAGTGCTTAAGCATGTGTTTAAATCCAGTCCTATTCGAGGAAGCATCGAAACATACTCTTAACTATGATGTACTAAAATCAATGGGACTTAGATATGCCCTTTGTTGAGTCTAAGAAAAGAGGTGAAGTGGGAGTCTGATGAACCCATCTGCAGCTTAGTAAATTGGCAAGTTTACTTTAACTGAGTTCAGTTAAAGAAAAAGAGCTGCAAAGGATTGAACACATTTTCTAATGCTGATTTCAGGAATTCCATTATGCAGTCAAATCTGAATTTCTCATTCTACAACTCTAGTGGCCAAAAATGGGGAAAAAATGGGAAAAGAAAGAAAAATAATTACTGACTTTTCTAATTTTTAAATTTCATCACGTTGGCATTTCAGAAATACCACAATCAGCTCTTCTTTTCTTGTACTTGCTTGAATGTTACCTATTTAAAATTTAATTTGTCTTTTGTTCTGCTTTTTGGTTTTTTAACCTGCTTGCTTTTAGTATCCAGGCAAAAGCAAACAAAAAAGTCTTATGTCATGATACAAGTCAGAGGTTAACACAAAGAAATTTTCCTTCTCTAACTTCCACAATGCATTATGGTGGGCTGTAAGGGGCTATTAACTTGACAAAGCCTGCAAAGGCATGATTAGGTGCTTCTTTCTACATCCCTAAAAATCTTGGCTAGTAGGGCAAACAGCAACTGTAGGGGAAAATTGCCTTTTGAAGTACCTTGTATGGGTCATCCAAACAGAAAAGTGCTTTTAGCTCCAGCTACCCTCAAAACACAGATTGAAGACCACTGCTTTCAATGGGCAATAGAAAAACTTTCATAACTAGCAGCACCAACTGGACCAGGCCAAACTTCTGGGAAAGGAACATTTTTCAAGGACTCATTTTAAATAGGAAATTCCTTAAACATGAGTGCTTGAGTAAAGTCATAGCCTATTTTGTAATTCCTTTACCTAGCTACAAAAATTGAATCAGAGAAGAGTACAGGGAAGAAAACCCTTGAAAAGTGAGTTGAAATAAACTGAAAAATGAAATGAATGAAGAATAAAATATGAGAACTTCAAAACTAATAGTAATCATGAGGATTAAAAACCTTTTAAAAGATATATTTGCAAGAACTGTTTCTTTGCATTTTTTTACTTTTTAGAGTTACACTAATTTTCACCATCCTCTCCCTAATCACAATGTTCTCCTTTTTAAATTTAACAAACTAGCTGGCCCAAGTAATTACCACAATTCACTATTCTAAGACAAGTGCTGGCATTTGTTAAAGTAATATAATAACTCATCTTTACTCACAGCCATTTAAAAAAAATGAAATAAATTAAATTATTTTTATATTCATTAAAACCAAATATTAATCAAGGAATCTCCAGTGAGTTCTGTGTCTTATTTATAAGATGCACAAATTCTTTGTTTGTTTTGCAGGAATTCCAATACAATTGCCTTCTAATACTTTTGCGAACATTAATCCAGATCACATTGGATTCTATCGAGTGAATTACGATAGTCAAAACTGGGACAGGTTAAGCACTCTTCTGGTCAGCAACCACACAGTGAGTTAACATTAACCTGTCTCTTATAGGTCTCTTATAGAGGTCTTTAGAGGCTGTTTTTTCTGCAAATAATCTGTATATTCTTGATCACTCTTTTCCTCTTTTCACACAGGATTTTTCAGCTGCTGACCGTGCAGGGATTTTGGATGATGCTTTTTCTTTAGCAAGGTACACTAATTCCCTGCAGAGACTTCAACACAAGTTTTTCACTTTCTATTGCCTATTAATTAGAATTAACTCCGGTGGTTGAAAGAAAATTTCTGAATTGGTTACAAGTCTTAATTGTTTATTGGCTTATTTTGTCCTCCAAAAGGGGAAAATTCAAGTATGTATTGGCAACTTGCAGTACCAATGCAGTCAAGAGAAATGCTCCACTTCAGCTCAGTGGCAGTAAAAAAGAGGGCTTTAATTGCACAGGTCTTAGAAAGCGGTGCTTTTGCCAAGTAAGTAACAATAATAGAAGCACTCCAGAAGAAATTAGGTGTCCAGAAAATCAGAGGCATGCCTACAATGCATAGCATGGCATTAGGAAGTTACCACCTCAGCTATCTTGTTTAGAAACTTGCTTGGAAACGTCTAGCTCTTGTACCCAGCCATGCTGACGCAGATAAACTTTATGCGACCTTCTGTGACAGCCTGTAAGTCTGAACCTTCTCAGCCTTTCAGGATGTTTCCAGAGTTAGCAATTCCTTTTTGTGTGACAGAAGTTAATGTAGCCAGTTGAGGGCTACCCACTTCTGGGCACACTGGGCTGCTGTACAATGTGATCAGCCTCCTCACGGCAGTGAGAGCTCTTGCGGTTAGGCATTGACCCACAGTGATCCTCAGTGGTCTCTTTGGAAAACACCTTCCCAAGTTACATTCCAGACTATTTTCCTACTCCCAAAATTTATTATTTCAGACCTTCTAAAGTAAATAGTGTTCTAATATCTTTAAAGAAGCAAGTTCTTCAAATTCATTAAAATAAAATAAGTTATGTTTTCTCCCCACAGACCTGGACTCGTGAATTACTCTGTTCCCCTGGACCTCACAAAATACCTAAGAAATGAAACAGACTATTTACCTTGGCATAGAGTTATATCATCTGTAACGGACCTCGCAAACATGCTTGAAGACGATACAAATCTCTATCCCCAGTTTCAGGTGATGAAGCAAAAAAAAGCCATTTCTGCCTGGGACCACTGGATCTGACAGTTTAGGATCTGTAGCAGCAATAATATTGAAGTTCAAATGATTTTCGGTGTTGCTGAGCTATCAGTATTTACTTTTTGTTACTGTACTCTTAAAAAAAGTGCTGAAAACTGCTTAGTACTGATCTCTCTCAATTCAGGGCTATGCACTTGGAGGAAAGAAATTATGCCTAATTATTCTTATAATCCATCACCATAAGCCACAGCGCAGACATTTGTTAGTCAAGGCTGTTCTGCATCCAATAAAGAAATATGTATAGGGCAGCAAAATCTCTGACACCTGTCCTCAGCACAAAGGATGGCTATATCTCAATGTGGCACTGAGTAGGTTTGTTAGTTGACCTAACATGCTGAACATGATTTAACGGTCACTAAAATAAGCATGTCCTGAACTCAGCATTATCGCTGGAAAACAGTTGTGGCAGTGTGTCCTTGCTGTACCCTAACCTTCATTTGGGAGCACAGACAAGGATGGAGAGAAGCAGGTTGCCTTTGTCCTATCTGCACGTCAGTATTGCAAGGATTGAGAGTTGCTGTCGTGATCTGGAAAGATTGCACTTGTGCACGTTTGTGTTACTTTTTGTTTAAGAGATTCTAGTTCTGGGGAAAATGAAGGAGAATAAACTGTGAACACAAATATATTATTATTTAATGAAATCTGCACAAGTAACCAGCCCCCTTTTTCTACCTCAGGAATATTTTCGCTCCCTGGTAAAACCCATTGTGGATCAACTGCACTGGGATGATTCTGGAAGCCATTTGGAGAGGTTGAACAATTTTTTTTTCCTTCTCATACTACATAAAAATTCAAAGAGTCCTAAGCAGTAGGAAAATACCTCTCTCTCCCTCTCTTTTAAAGGCTTCTTCGTGCGTCTGTTCTAGACTTTGCCTGCAGTATGGATGACACAGAATCTTTGAACAATGCTTCTCAACTATTTGAGCAATGGCTACAAGGAAAAACGTGAGTGCTCATGGCTTTCATGGCTGGTGAAGAACACAGCATGTGACTTGGTCACAGATCTCAAGCAAGAAAGGGGGAAGAATATTCAAGTACTGTTTCTTTATTTTAGTGTTCCTGCAAATCTCCGACTCCTGGTGTATCGCTATGGAATGCAGAACTCAGGCAATGAGTCATCGTGGAATTACATGTTCGAGAAATACCAAGAAACTTCATTAGCGCAAGAAAAAGAAAAGCTGCTGTATGGCCTGGCATCAGTGAAGAACATCACCCTTTTGGACAGGTGGTTTAAACACACAAAGATTTTTCTTTCCCTACGGAAGCAACTGGCCACCATTTACTCATTCCCCTCTCCTCTCTCCTATGCTGTCATTTTTGTCAGATTACAGCATCAGTAATGCAACACATTTTCAAGACCAGTTATCTAACACCCCCCTCTGAGATTGCACTATAGTAGAAAAAAAGCCTTGTTCCTTTAGTGGAAAGATATTGAACACACGATAATTTCTGCACACAATCAACAGCCTTCAGATCTTCCAACAGTGCCCTCACCCTGTGTAATTTTAGCTGCCTAATAGTTAAGCATCAGGAGAAAATTAATCGCCTGTTTCCTCTATAATCAGTGAAGGGAGGCAGGACCTCCAGAGCACTGTTTATCCCAGACTAGGAAAGGGACTTAAAATCAATGGGAAGAATTGCTTTTAGGTGTTGCCAGTCATCCTCCACTGGCTAGAGAGGGAGTTTACTTAGACTAGATGTCTACCTTCCAAGTAGCCAAAATTAGGCAAACAACCTTGAACAATCGTTACTAACAGTCCTATGAAGGCATTTGTGTGAAGTTGCAATGCTCCCTGAAGTGCTGTGCAGAGGTACTTGAGCTAGAACCAGAAATGATGTATTCATGCCACCATGGCAGTGATGGGGAGTCTGGATACTGCTCCAGGCTGGTCCAGCTGTCAAACTGGGTGAGCATCTCCCCAGGCTGCTGCTCTGCATAGACACACCAGCTTCTTTAAACTTATCTTTGCATGTAGTTGTATGATGCAGCAGAGATGCAGGCCAACATCTTCACTAGGGCTGTTCACCACTTTGTTGGAGCCCTATCTAAATATCATAAGATGGAGCAGTCTCTGCCTGGAAGAGTTCCGAGTTTAAACAAGATGAAACAAGGAAGTATAAGAGGTTCAGGAAGACTAAATACAAGAGTTAGAGTAATTAAAATAGTGGTAGGAGGCAGCTGTATTCCTAAATTCTTGTGACCACAACAGCCATAATCTAAAGCCATTCAATAACTAATCACGGACATGATTAAGACATTAATTAATTAGCTAGATCAGGCTATATTTGCAGAAAATAAAAAATTCCCCCTAAAGCAGGGAGAACTTGTCTCTTAATTTACAATTAAAATAACAAGGAAGGGGAAAAGTGCAAACATGGAGAAAAATTGCCCCTTGCATACAGGAGAAAAGACGACAATCCCAGCACACAACAGTTTAAGGGTGTTCTTCTGCAGCTGCTGCTGTGAAGCCATGACCACACTATTCATCTCCCTGCAACTGTGCGTGCTGAGGGATCCCTCCACTCTTGTCAGTCAAAATCATTTTTGCTGTAACTGGAAGTATAACTGCAGCACTTGCAGGCATGCTATGCCCAAATGAATTTTAATTTTGTGTGGATAAGAGTTTCAGAACAAACAGCACCGATTTCAGTGTGAGCAAGTCACCTGCGTATGTACTCATGGTCCCTTAAAAGATCTTTATAGCCTGGACTACTACTTTTTGGGTGCTTGGCTACCCAAACAGGCTGGACTACTGACTGATCCAATCTTGTTTCCACTACTTGATTAAAATATAGGAATAATAATGGATTTTTGCTATTTTCAAGTAATTTAGAGACATAAACCCTACTTACTTTCTAAAGAGATCCCTAGGTGCTTAGATTTCTTTCAATATAATTATCTCTTGACACAGTTATTAACAGATACTTATGTTTTAGATCAGTGTGCTTCACCCTTAAAATGCTGCAGACAAAAATAATATTCCTGCTTGGAGATGGGCTGTAGACTGTGATGGTAGATACTTAAGAAATATAAACATTAGCATTGTATTATTTCTCATCATCATCAGTTAAGTCTGCACTGAAAAGGTTAACTTATTATTTGCTTTCCACGATATTTCATTAAAGGCTCCCATTGATTCTTATGGCATTACCCTTAGGTATCTGAAATATATTTACAACACCAGCTTCATCAAAACCCAAGATGTGTTCACAGTCCTGAGATACATCTCGTATAACACCTATGGGAAAACAATGACCTGGGACTGGATACGACTTAACTGGCAGTACTTAGTTGACAGGTATGCTAATGAACTCATCGGAAACTTTAGGTCTACATCCATCTGTATATTTTGTTATATGACATGCTTTTCTATATTTTCACTACACAGGTATAATCACTGGCCTTAGTATAATGAAAACTGAAAGTGTATTCAACGCAATTATAAATATCTGCTGTCAAAAAGGACTTTGCTGCTAACTTGAAAACCATTCTTTCCCTAAATGATTGCTACCAATCAATGGCAATTAAAAAGTATAGAAAGTTCTACCAAGGCCATAGAAATGTGGTTATTGCATGGAAATTAGTCAGTCATGTCTCCACTCTTTCTATTAATTTCATAAGAAGACTGTATAGAAATTTTTTTAAATTTCTTCAGTAGTAATAGCAAGCAGCAGACACACAGACAAATAGTGGAAGTAATAGCAAACCTTTTAGATTTGCTCTTCCCTATTTGAGTGACTTTTCTCTCCTTCCTTCTCCTTTCTATGTGCTTGGTGAGGGCATAGAAGCAAAGCACACACGCAAGCCTAGAACTGTGAACTGGACAACATTTGTATTGTTGAGCAGCAATACACCTAATTTCCAGCATGAGACAATAAGTCATTAATTTAAAAAAAATATCCTAGAAGAGATCACTCCATTAGTGAACATATTTGAGAATAGCACCAATATTATATAGGAGTAGTATTTTTCAAGTATTTCCAAAAATGATTAAATCTGAGTGTGTGTTTTATTGTAGCACAGTTAGACGTTTAAGCTTCAGATAATTACTTGTACCTTTTCTTTTTTTATGGATTTGCATCAAATATAATTTATTAAATTATTTTTCTAGGTTCACTATCAATGACAGAAACCTTGGTCGAATAGTAACTATTACTCAAAACTTCAACACTGAGCTCCAGCTTTGGCAGGTATGGCGACAGCACTCGGTATATTGACTTGGGTTTAAGTGAATATATTTAACAATCTACTGGCCAGGAAACTTGGCTTTTTATCCACTAAATGTGTAAAGCAGTATGAGTTACTGTAAAACTATCCCAGCGACACTAGCCTGAGCTTAAGTATCTCTCCCAGCCAAAACTGCCCTTGACCAGGTCCCTGTAAAAAGCCATTTGCCCAATAGCAGCGTTATTTGCTTCATGTCAATTCCTTTTCTCTCTCTTTTCCAGATGGAAAATTTCTTTGAGAAATATCCTAATGCTGGGGCAGGAGAATTGCCCAGGAGTCAGTCAATTGAGCAGGTGAAGAACAACATTGAATGGCTAAAACTAAACAAGGAGGAAATACGAATATGGCTAGAACAGACACGCACTTAAAGTCTTACTTTGTTAAGTAAGTTAAGTGCACTCATTCTGTGCACTCAGATCCTCAGAGGGATTTAGCAATGTGGATTTCTCACCTAGGTACCTTAGAGGACCAAGGCCTTATATTTTTTCTACACTCAGGAGACCACTGCCAGAGCAATGTTTGTGTAGTTGCTGATCCCAGATCCTGCCAGCACTTGTGTGCAGGAATAGCTTTATGTTTTGAGAGATGAATTTGCCTGAACAAACAGGACAAATGTTTAAAGTTACTCAAGGAAGAAGTGATGGCAGAACTGGGGTCCTCACTGATCCAGCTGGTCTTACTCCTTCCACATACCACTCTGAAAAGCTACTTCTTGGTTCACACAGAAGTATATCTACTACACTCAGGGATTCCTTTCCAAGTGCACCTCAAAGGAGCTTTCTCCTGAAGGAAAGGGAATTAAGCAGTAATTGTAACATTGTCTGAAAATTGTCCCCTATATTTATAGCTGTAAAAATTCTACATTTGGGATTTAGCTTTGCATTCTGATACTACAGAAAGGCCAGTTAAGCTTCCCTCTCCATTGATTTTTGAAGTTTAACTATCAGTACACAAGGGATCAATATTAATAGCTTCTTTTTCAATATTAGTTGGGATTCTGTAGCTTGGGGTAGGGGTTGTCTTGGGTTTTTTTGTCTTATTTTGAAATCTTCTCAGAAGAAGAACTTGTGGCAGCTGTTACTGCAAACAAGACATACGGTACCTACTGTCTCTTTTCTTAGGGAAAATTAAAATTAAAAAATCTACCTGGAAATCTCAGTCTCTTTCTAACAAAGCGGTAAAACTGCCTGCCATAAAGAAAAGCATCTGTTACATAGCCCAGCTATGCTATAGCTTCAGTGACTTTTGAGGGGGAAATATCTATTATCTCCTCTGAGAAAATACAAAAAAAAAAGGCAAATTCAGGCAGAGGGGGCAGATGAATCCCACTGCTGCAACTACTGCAGTCTCCTGCAGAAGTACAGGCAGCAAAGAAACAACTCTCGGTCCCAAGTCCCTCTGTCACGATGATGCTCGAGAAGGCAGCGGGGCTGCTCCACCTGCCCCTTTCAAGCTGTGAGCTGGGGTGTCTGGGAGCTCCCAGGTTTCCATGTGCTGTGTCCTGCCATCGTACGGGCAGCAGACATGAGCATCAGCCCCATCCTCCTTGCTTTCTCCCTGGTCTCCTGAGTGGAAAGGTGCAGCGGAAGGGAACCAGGTAGAGCCAATCCCTGTCCGGATGCCCTGGGAGCAGGACCATGGAGCATCTTACAGTAGGTAGCCCTGAGAGAGATTAGGCGCGGCTGTCAGGAAACTCTGCAGCAGGATGGGAGGACAGAAGCATGGAAAGCACTTCTCTTCCCTTCATCCTGCAATGCTATTCAAAAGGAAAGCTAGAAATATTGAGGACATGCCTCTACTGTACAGAAATCTTGGGGTACAGGCTCTGCCTGCCTCTGGGCCTTGGTACGGCACAGAGGGCTCCAGAGAAGCTTACACAGTCCCAGATGGAAACGCTTTACCCTGCTCCCCCAGGAGATTCAAGGCTGGTATTGTTTTGGGCCTCTCCCTGGATACTCAAATAGCTGCGACAAGCCCAGACAAATCTGGTGGCCAAGTCAGTTGTCCTGTCAAAGGAAAATATCAGTCATTTGCCTCCTGCAAACAAAACATGACAGGATTTTGACTAACAGTGGTTACAACTTGCTACAGATACCAGCTGCTTTTTAAGGTAAAGAGGTGGCTAAGGGCCAGGCAATTTCTTCCAGTTTTTCTTGTTCAGATTCACACACAGAGGACAGTGAAAGCAAAGCTGCTGCCATAACCCAATCTACCAGCAGCTCAGCACACAGGGAGCAGGCTGTCCTTGGGCAGCTGCCTCCTCAGCAGGACAACTGTCAACTCACCTTCATGATTTTACAGTTTTGATGAGTGAATTGAAGGAGCAGAAGCCAAAAAACAGCTCTCTTGGTTTCAAGGTCATGCACTGGTTTGGTAGCACCACACTGTAATACTGACTATCAGCATGTTGTATCACTGTGACTATACAGGAGTATGATTGGCTCAGAAAAATTTTCTGTGCGCTGCTGGTGCTTTGTGTTTTAATTGAAAGTTTTTAACTGCAGCTGGCCATGTAACAATGCAACACCAATATAAAGATGTTCAAGCACATAGCTGAGTTGGTTTCCCTTTCAGAGAAGATTTAATGCAATTTGGCAGAAAAAAATGATCCTCTAACCATTCATAGGCTTCTGCCACAATTTGCTGTAGGAAGAAAAGGACAAGGTACCAGTACGATGGGAATGATACAAGATTAAGTAGTTACTTTAAGAGTTTTCTATCCTTTGCTACTTGTAGCCCCTACTACCTCTGAGTGGGAGCAGACTTGCCAACAGTGTTAGCTACAGTAGTAGGCTTTCAACAAGAAAAACGTAAGTAATGAAGATTTTTCTGTAGTGCTGGAAAGATATAGCAAAAAGAACCTTCATCCAAATCACACAGACATACCCTGTTCAAGACAAGGCACATATTGGCAGTATTGTGTATCGCTGTAGTAGAAAAAAAATTTAAAAAAAATGTCAATCGGAGAGAAACAACTGAAAAATACTGTGGAGGCAAAAAGAGAGCAAGAAGCCAAGGACAAGCCTGAACAACTACTGGGCTTGTGACCCTGAGTGAATGGAGGAGAGAAGGGGATTTAAAGTAGTGAACCAAGCAATTGCCTCCTGTCATTTGATTCTTGCTCTGTTCAGGAAGGGACCATGTGCAGATTTTGTGCCCAAGCCACACTGTATCAGACAGACATTTGGCCCATGTTTGGATACTTTTCATGTTACAGAAAGGTTAGCTGGATTTCTACACTGATCTTAAGTGGCTAGGTGAACATGGAAATAAATCCAAAAGCCCCAGAATAAGGCTGCTTTTATGGTAGGGTAAAGGTTCTGTCAATTTTAAATAAGGTTCTTTAGATTATGCAATGCTCTTGCTACCTTTAAATGGCTCATGGAGAATGTACTGTATGGCATGTGCCTCTTTCAGACTGTTTGTCCTAGACGGATAACAAATCTGGTACATGCTAAATCTTTCGGTCAAGAACTAGTGCATTTACAAATGGTCTGTGATAAGCTTAAGAATGCCAATTTGAAACTGAATCCAAAGAAATGTGAACTGTTTTAAAAAGAGATAATTTTCCCTCGGTCATTCGATCAGCGAGGAAGGAATTTCCACTGATAAAGCCAAGTGAGGGAGTGCAGAACCGGCTGGCCCCTTAGATCCTCACAGCTTTCTGAGGCTCTGCTATTCCTATTGTACCACAGCAAAAGCTATTGCATGCAGTGAGGTAGAGAAACGCTTTGAGTAATCGAAGTGTGATGTGGTGGAGTTAAAGAGGGGCCACTTGTGACTGTTGCAGTGTTGCCTTACACCAGCTCTGCAAATCCTTCTCATATCAGCCACAGCTGTGCGTTCTGTGGAGCCTGAGCCCATGGGCCCCAGGAGGCTGTAAACCTGATAGGCGCATGAAAATGCTTTATCTTGATGATTCAGGTAAAGAAACAACTGAAAACATTGTATTACTGCACAGAGCAAAAAATGAATAGCACCAATGCAAATACCAAGGCGTCTACAACTCCCCAATTGAGTCGGTTTCTAAAACAGCAGTTAAGATCACTATAAAGCACACAGACATAAAAAAGTACCACATACATACGGTATGTTTTACTGTTGAAATAGGACATGATTAGGAAGTATCCCTCCAGTCTTCCCAGAATGAAGTGCCATTTCTTGGTTACCATCATTTTGGGTGATGGCATTGTCCAGCAGCTTTTGGGACTCAAGGTGAAAGGGAAAACGTTAGCTTATGATGGGCGCAGGAAAAACTAGCTAAACAGTCAGAAGGATAGGATCTCATCCCATTGCTATCAGCAGCAATACTGTACTGCCAGATTAAAACTCCATCTTGTGTTATATGTATCCAATTATGAAAGTTAGTCAAACAAGGCTGTGTTTGCTTTCCCAAATGTGTAGCAGAAGCCAGTTGATCTGGAGATAATCCAACTTCACATCCACACCTATGGTAGCTGAATGTATGCCTGTACATGGAAAACTGGTACAGAAAGATATAGCTATATGAGACTAAGGAAATGTTCTCCAGCTCACAGGAACTATAGTGGATCATATGGCTGCCCAGATATCTGAACTTTTCCAAGATGGCTTCAGAAAAAAACACAATTTTTTTATAAAAGCATCTGAAATGCATTTGGTTCAGATAAGTCTGAGAGTTTCTGCCTTCCCAGTGTATATTCTAAAGAGTTGTGAGGAAAGAGCAAATCCTGAAAAACCTATCTATGACATAGTATCTGAGAGACACCATTCTTGAGTAGCACTCACTAGTTGTTTCAGCAATCCCTCACCTGCAGAAAACCTTTCCATATCGACCCTCTCTTCTTCACAAATTGATGTCCAGAGATTGCTATCAAGCTGATACCTGCTTGCTGGTGGCTTAATGATGCTGAAGCAATGTGTATGGATGGTCTCAAGAACCAGGCCATCAGGGAAAGGAAGAGATCCAGGCATGAGAGAGGCCTGGAGCCTAACTCTTCAAAAGGAAGGCTGGGGATACAGGGTCATTAATCTTAGTAAGAATCAAAAGTTAGTTTGGAATAGATGAGGCAGTTATATATGTGATATCCACCATACAACTTTCATCCTTGCTTAAACCATTAATGTTAATTTGCCTTTGGAGATGGATGAAATGGCCAGGTGACCTCTAAATATCCTTTCCAGCACTTCTGAACTTTTAAAATTGTTTGCAGTGAACAAGAGACTGGTCACTGATATGATCTTTTCCAAGGAGTGCAAGGCCAAACACAGATCATGAGGTTCTGCAATTCCAGAGTTCCCATTCTGTATTGCCTACTGTCAAACGCAGGTCGGCAAAGACGCCTCTCCAACCAGGAACTACATACCACAGAGCTACAGAGCTCATACCTGTAGCAGGTCTGCAATTCGGGGGTATTTTTTATGTCTTTTGCAAAGAGGGAGCCTGAAACCAAACAACTGCAGGATGATCTCTGGAGGGTAGTCAACATAGCTATTATCGAGAGCAAAAGTTGCACAACATTATGGCAAAAAAGGTGTTAAGCCGTAGGTCAAGTTCTTATGAGCCAAAAGAGTTGCTGTCGCAGTCTAAGAAGCAGATTTTCCAGGTGTCTGGTGGGCAGCCAAAACCTGATTTGATTCATTTATTTTAGCAAATAGTCACTTTCAGCAAACTGAAATTACGGCCCACCCAGGTTTGTTAAGCAACTTCAGCTGGAGAAAACACTATGGACCTGAAATTACAAAATCACTGATGAAAAGTCATCACCCCCTTTTTCTTGGGCTGGAGCATTGGCAAAGGAAGCTAGCAGATTAATGCTCAGTTCTGTGTCCTCCACAGAAATGCATGTGAACTCTTCCACATGGCAGTATAGTGGGCCTGGTCTTCCGAATTCTCCCACGGCACTTAAATAATAGCCACGATCAAAAGCAAATTAGTAACTTTCTAGTTTGGTGCTTCATATGAGCACCTGACAACACAGGATTCCCGCTCCCTTATATTTTATTATTACTTTAAGTAAAGATAGATGTCTTCAATAGAGGCTGCTAATAAGCTCAGATCTGCATTAATAGGCCCTAAGTAATTAGAAATGTAGAGAGCATTGTTCCATAGTACAGTGGTTTAGGCAATAGCCTGAAAGGGCAGACATGTGGTTTAAAATTCTCTCCAGCAGAAACAATAATTCACAAAGTCTTCCACCTCCCGCATAAGGTCTCCAACCACTGCACATAAGGGGTGTTCCTCTTCTCCAGTGCTATTGTAAATGCAGCCCTTCTTTTACTTTACCACCTCAAGGACTCCAAACCAAAAGGCTCAGTCCTGTGAAAAGGAACATTTCTGTGTCAGGCGAGACAAGATTTCAGCTTTTCATTTCCTCAACAGAAAACAAAGCTTCATTCAAGCTGCACAGACTCACTCCCCTCCTCCCTAGTTCAGAAGAAAAACAAACAAACAAAAATGTGCTCCTGAAATAACACCACTGTTGGCTTCACATACGGGCTGTTGAGCTTGCCGGCCAGACTGCAACAGAGGAAAGACAAGCTCCAGGCACAAAAGTGAACCAGAGCAAACGAGGAGGTGAACCAGAGCAAACTACACCCTCAGGTATTGCCCTAGCCACAAAACAGAAGCACACAATTGTGCGATTTGAGAAAGGCTGATGCAAGCAGGGACTGGTTTTAATGAACATTGAGTCAGTCACCACATATTACAAAAACGGAACAGCCAGCAGAGCCAGCAAGGCGTAATTAGCATTGAAACAATTCAACCAAGGGGAAAGTCAGCTACGGCTAAGATCGGATTGCAGGAGGGGGAAATTGGGTGCGCTGCCAAACAGCGTGTCTCAGTTGGCACTAGAGTGGCCCAGTCAGAAAAGTCAGGGCTGGGACGAAGGGCGTTATTCATGCAAGCATGATGCTACGCTAACACGCCGATACGGCACCTGCTCTGCACCCCGGCCAGACTGCTCCCCGCGTCCCCTACTCATGTCTGCAGATGCACACCTAGAAGACAACAGAGCAGGGCAAGAAATGTTTGGCCATCTTTACATTTTGAAAGAATGGAGAACACCTCATTTGGCCAAAACAAACTGCTCATTCTGATCTAATGGATGGGTGGGTTTACTCAGGAAAAAGACATTTTTGGTGTACTTTCGCGGCTGTCCAAATGAACATGGAAACAATGTGCAGGACAGACGAACAGAGATGCAGTTAAGTTATCAAAGCAAAGTTGACGTGCGTGACCTGGTGACACAAACAGCCTGTGTTTTGTTTATTTAAATACACCTGGTTTAGATGTTAACAGTTCTGCACAAAATATTTAAGAGTTCTTTGCAAAATATTGAAGGGATTTTTATTATTTTAGCTGGGACTCCTTACACAGAAGATGAATGCAGCCTGTCAGAGACAAATCAGATGGGGAAGATTAAGGGCAGAAAACAGCAAGCATCAGAAAACATATTCATAAAGTATCATTAAGTTTTTACTATGGGAAATGTACTGCTCCAAAAAATATGTTAAAGTAAAACATAAATTTCCTACTATAATCAGGAGCTATTGCTCAAATACTTCTTAAAATGCACCTCAAAAATTTTGATCTATTTTCTGTGTGCACTAGAAAAAAAAAAGGGAATATTGGTGGTCTGGGAAATGCAGTTTGTCCATGTATTGCCTAATCTCACAGGGTTGTAATAGCTAGAATGATTTTATGGCTAAACGAATCGTTCAGCAGTGGAAACAAATAGGATAACCATGCAGATGCATCATGGTGATGAACTTTTTTTCCTCTTGTAAAAGAAAGGAAAAAAAAATCGCTTTAATGGGAGATGGAGGACATGCAGTGAAGTTTTTCCGTTTATATTTCTCCACAGTGTATTAAGAGCAGCCTCTAGTGACAGTTGGTTGCCATTACATTTAATTATACCGGCTTTAACACAGCCTGCGTGCTTACAGAAACACATCCTTAAGTATTTGTAATACATCTTAAAAAAATAAAAAAGTTGCCTTAGAGATCTTATGAACAGTACCAGTAATTAAGCACGCAGGTGCTTCTAAGTAACATCACATAAGACTACTTAACCTAGAATAAATGGCAATCATTAACGCTAAAATTTGTAGGCATGGGGGAAAAAAATAAAACAACCCATACAATAAGCTTCTATGTCACTTTTGAAGATTATATTTAACCATTTGAGGTATATGAAATTTCTGAAAATGCAAGTTATGTTTCAAAAAACAGTGGGCACTTCTATGAAGGACCAAGAAGCCAAACACTCAGAACTCGAGACTGTTGCAATGAGCTTGTACTCAGCAGGCACACTGGACTCTGGCATGATGGCTATTTTACCTCAAGCAGTGGTTTGCAACTTAAAAAAAAAAAAAAAATCCTAGCCAAAACAGGCATGTGTAATTTTCAGCAATCATAAATGCCCATAAACTCCCTTACACCATCCTGAGTCAGGTATTTACCTTTTTTTACCTATAGCAACTGAGGCACTAAAAAGAGATTACCTCTCCTTGCAAACTTCACTTTCTTTACAAACACACACACAAACTTGTGCTTTGAGGGATTGTGGAAACAAGCATCTGCCCGTGATCATGCCGGGTAACTTGCTGCACTCAGCAAAATGCTGAGAGGCCATGGCAGGACCCACACTGCAGTTGGGAAGGAGCTCTCGCTGCCAGAGGTGTAGCAGGGAATGGCAGGCCCCATGCTGCAGAGCTGCTTCCCCTCAGAGGCAGTGTGCCCCCAAGGCTTGACAGTAGCCGGCAACAAAGTCCTCAATGTTTCAAAAGGGCTTGTGTTTGGTTTTCTTAATCCATTGCTTTTGAAAGTCATATGTTCTTTTATTCCTCACTGAAAAGAAGTTAGGATATAATTGTTTAAGAAAACTTAGCATCTGCCTTTAAGGCATTACTTCATTTATAGAAGGCCGAATCATCCACCGCTGCCTATGGTGGCTGCTCTCCTGCACACACAGGTCTGCTCGGACCTCCAGAGAACTTCTCCAGCCAGTCAAGCTTTGCTTACAGAAAACGGACCCAGACTCATGGTCATGACTGTGTCTGTAGCCTCAGCGATTCAGTGATGCTTTCAAGGCATTAAAAAGGGAGGCTGGAGAGCAAGAAGCCAGGAAATGGTGGCCCAGGCTGGAGAGCAGCCAGGCATCAGGCACCAGTCCCCTCAGGACCAGGGGAGGGTGGCTGGCACAGGTGGTGCAGCCCCTCTCTGGCAGGCCGACCAGGAGGAGAAGCTGTCAGAGGGATGGACCTCCCTTGCACAGCTGATATTGCACAGACTATGGTGAACAAAGCCTTGTACCCAGCAGCGGGGCAGAGTTCACCCTGAGAGAAACAAAGGTTTGGAGCACGAGGTGCCTGTATTTCCAGAATGTCTCCTGCCTCCCCTCACGCCTACCTCATCCAGTGGGGTGGCCTTGCTCTTACACCATCTGAGGGGGCCAAGGCCTCTTCCATATACCCATCACACACCAGCTGAGCTGCTGTTTTTCTCCTTTAAAGTAAAAAGCCTCTTCCTGCGAGCACGGGTGGAGGCTTGGCCCTGCCGCTGGGCTCCAGGCAACAGCTGAGTTGGGCCCCTGTGGCATGGCAGCCTCCTGCAGCTGCACCACCGCAAGCACCCGGGGCAGCTCTGGCTTCACCTCACGCCAGCCATTGGGCAGTGAGGGCCCTACACAGCCCCCAAGGACATTGCTGCCCCAGCTCCCCTTGTGGGCTCTCTGCAGCGGGGTCACCCATGGCCGCTCTGCTTCCTCACCACAGCAGGGGATGGTGGCAGTGCTTGGGGATGAGCTCAGCCTGAGGGAGGGGATGGCCCCTGCCAGCACAACACCTCCCTGGCTGTCCTGAGGCCACCGTCGTGAGGGAGAAGGTGGGTGCCCACCGAGGGTTTGTGTCTTCTCCATGCAGCAGGCAAGAGAAAGAAATGCCCTGCTGCCATACTGTGTGGTCTGCAGTGCCCCGTCACCCCGCCTGAGGTCAGGCAACACCCAAACCTTCAGCAGGTCGAGTCCCCCACACCACTGGCAGGTGAGGGAGGGCAGGGGCGGGTGGCTGGGGCTGCTCTCATTACAGCCACTCATCAGACGCTAATCCAATCATCCTGCTAATGAAATCAGGCTGTGTTGCTAATGAAATCACCCTGGGGCAGCCAGCATCGCTTCACAGTGCTGCTGCTCTTGGTGTCAGGTTGGCCGTGCTGGTGGGTAGCCTCTGCCGAAAGCCCCCCAGACCCACTGCCGCTGGTGGGGACAGGCGGCAGGTCCACCGCCAGCCTCTCCAGCAGCACGGGCACAAACCCTCCGCCAGCAGCAGCCCCTGCCCAGCTGCCAGCAGAGAGCAGGATGGCTGATCATGAGACACCAATTACTGGTTTTCTGCTTCTCCACCAGCACGGTTTTTCTTGGGGAGCTGCCAGGAGGCTGCCCAGGCTGGACCTCCTTGAGCAATGGCCTCCCTGGGCGGTGTGGCCAGATGCAGTGACTGCGTAGCCAGCTTCAGGATAATGCTGCCGATGAGGAGCTCGCATGAATTAGCAGAGAAGTGTCCCAGCACCTGGTTCCTTGCCTCCCTGGGAGTTATTCCCAAGTGGTCCCAGAGAAGGTCTATTAATTAAAAAGAGAAAGGGCACCCATTTTTTTATGAAATGTTTTACTTCCAATACTACCATGCTGACATGATAGAAGGTGCTGAAAAGAATGCTAATACTGTTCCTTTTTAATGTGTTTTTGCTCAGGAGCCTTTTAAAGATGCCACAAAATATACCATATTAATATTTTTTTTACTTTAAAAGCCCCTGGACATAGGGAAGCACCCTGAAGCATCCAGCTCATCCGGCTCATGTTTGGAATGAGGTCTACCTTTAATTGGACTTTTTTTCTTTCTTGGAGCTGAAAGAAATGAAGGAGACAGCGATAACAGTATTGTTTGTATGAAACCTATTCATAGCAAAGGCTTTAGCATTCTGCAAGCTAGCGTGCTTCTCCAAAGGTCTGCTAGTTAATTGGCGTGTTGTTTAAGGGAAGGTTTTAATGGTGTAGGAGGCATAAGCCTTTGTAAATAATATTATCTTAAATACAGAAGGCCTTATCATGCACTCCTTGGTCAGGCAAGTCTCCTCGAGATCATCTGGGGTTTTGTCTGAGTAAGGAGTGCAGAATCAAATCCATAATGAGCCAACCACTTAATCGAGTGGTACAGAAAAATACATTCAAGCAGGTTTCAGTCACATCTGCTCAACATCAGTACTGCTGCGATCTCACTAGAGGGAGCAATTTATTTTGAAATATTAGTCAATATTAGCTCAGCGCTTAGTTGGGCCACCAGTGGGTCAAAATTAAGAAGACTTTTATGAAACATACACAGTTTAAGATAAAAAGACAAACAAGAGGAATGGAGAAATGAAAATACAGCACTAGTTAAAAATCCTAACTTCTGAAACAATGAATTGTAAACAGAAAAAAGAATCTGTGACATATGGAGATGATTTTTGATTTTTTTCCTGCTAAAACACCTACAGTAGAGGTTTTGTCCCTGTTTCCAGTAGAGATTCCTGTTTTCTGGAATTAAGGATAATTTTGTTTGGCCCGTGATTTGAAGTTTTGCTTTTATTTTAAACATGGATAGAGCTATTCTCTTTTTTATCATAGGCTGTAAAAGGAAATAAATTCCCAAATGCATCGAGATTCTTAGAAGTATTGCTAGCAGTCAGACTCTGTCAACATTTCCATCTTAAATCATTATTTAATGTTGAGTCATAAACACCTTTCTGTAAACATTTATTTAGTCCCTGACAAGGTCTCCCCTCTAAAGGGCTGGGGGGTGGTGTTGCTCAAAAAAACCAGGGATTTAAAATATTTTTAATGATATCTTTAAAAGCTGTGTTCTAAATCTGTAATGTTTCAATACTGTCCTTATTCAAAGTCTATATCGGGGTAAGTTTGTTCTGGATTTGTATAGTGCCTGGCACAGTAAGGTTCTCAGAGACCCAAGGCACTGCAGCGAAAGCAAATAATACAGATTTAATACTGACTGTGTTTATGCAGTCTGACCCTGAGTACCGCTTAGCTCCTGGGTCCTGCTGTCTGCCTCAGCTACGTCTTGACTCTGTGTTGGGATGATGCGGTCGCTCTGCTTTGCCCCCTGCCCGGTCTGGAGGGAGGAAAGGGGGTCTGTGAGCTAGGAGGGAACCGGAGAGACCTCCACGAGGTGAGGTAATACAGAACATCCCTGTCCCACAGGCGAGACACAGCCACCAGGAATTAATCCCTCCTCACAAAGCTGAAATGATCAGCTTTGTGCATCTATGTGAGCGCAGAAGCTAGCTCTTTGTTTCATGTGCTCAGCAGAGAGTCGCTGGATGCAAAATGACCAAGTCTGTTTGCTCTGGTGTGTTTTGGATACAGCCTTTAAAAGCTCTAAACCTGCCATCTGGTCCGTTAAAGAGGAGCCATTTCTCTATGGAGCACCAACTGTGTGATATAATTTGCAGGACGGGAGCTGAAAAGGTCTCCATGTTGGTAAGCAAGATAACATCACTACCCCCCACGATATGCATTAGACTGAAGTTGTCATTATTAGCAGAAATTATCAACATCACAGTTATGTTTGGTGATGATGATGGCTCTATGCTTTATACAAAACAAAAATCAGTTTTTACTTTCCAGATCTGACGTACACAGAGAACAGCTTCCTCCCATATCCTCGCTGCATTTCAGGAGGCTGGGTGGAGGTATGTGCTCTGCTCTACCCCAGGCTCCGGCTGCGTGCTGGTACAGAGAGCACGATGTTATGCTTAAGGAAGCTGTGCTTGCAGTATAGCAGGATCCGCCTGGATCTAAGTGCCATTTATCACAGGGTAAGAAACTGAAACAGAGCCCAAGGAAGGGAAGAGGAAAAGAAGGGCCATGCAATCTTGATCTCCATCATGGCCTGTTATACTGCCACTGACATTTTACTGTCAAGAAAATAAAATCTCAATTTTCACTGGAAGATTTTAAAAGAATGGCAAGTGCAAGTGAGTGCAGATTTAAGGCTACCCTCAAATGTGACTGAATAGCGGGAGAAAATAACATTTTGTAGTTTTAATCTCTACTAATCCACCAGGTTTTTTTTATTTTCGGTTCCAGACTGAGATTTTCTGGTAATACTTCATACAAAAAAATCAGGTCCTGGTTTATTCTATTTGCTTTACTCTACAGGTGAATGGAGATTTAGTAGATGTGGCATCAGGCAAGGAGGAAGCGAAATCTGACAGACAGAATGTAACTAATAACCAGTTCATACAGAAAGTCTTTTTGTTAACACTGAGGTAACTCCTTTGCTGAGCAAGCAGGGAAAAATCTGTTCGGTTCTTTCAGCAAAGTACTGAAGTATAAGCCTAACTTTAACTATGTGAATAATGTCGCTGCCTGGTTCATATACTTATACCCAGTGTTGGAAGTTTTAAAATATTTTTATTTTAATTTAATTGCTGAGGGATCTCCCACTGCTTTGAGAAAATTTCCAGAAAGAAAAATTCTGAATGCTAGAGGAGATTTGAAAAATTAAACGACCATGGGTACAAATTGCCTTCAGGTGCCTCCCCTCCAGTTTATGATCATTTCTGGTGACACCTGCTGCCATGTATATATATATTTCTATTCTCTTAGAGTTATTGCAGCACCTCTTTTTATTGCATTAGGTCAAATAGTAATGATGTAACCAAATGGTAGGTAGTATGCAGGAGACCATGTCGTATCTAAAAATTGCTTTAGCAGCTTATCTCAACTGAGGCAGCAGCAACAGCCTGGATCCTGAATTGTTTGATACCTATTAGTGAAAATCCTGACTGGCCTAAAACCCAATCTGAACAAGTTATGTATGTAAAGTGCACATAATCCTTTAATATTTAATAAATCCATAATATTTAATTGTCCATCTCATAAGAAACTTCTTTATGGACCAAAGCTCCTTTGGATAGTGATGTTAACAGGACAAAGTTAGCCCTTAACATAACAAATTCATGATTTTATTTGTTTCCCATTAAAATGTGTTGCCAGTTTAATGGAGATTGAGATTCTTAGCGTGACAGACATTTTAGTAAAACTTCAGAGGGCTTTGTATTTCTGTTATTTTAAAATGCTTGGTATTACATGTAAAACAGAAAATGTTACATGTAAAAAAAAATACAGCTGTTGTATTTTTTACAATCCTAAACCTAAACACAAATTCCTTCTTTCTCCACATGTGGCTGGAGGAGGGGGGGGTTAAGCTTTTGCTTTCTCCAAACTACATATAATTCACACGACCAGAGCGCTGTACAAAATCCACAAAGGATCCAGTAATCAATTCTTTGGAGAAAGTGGGTTCATCTATTTTTGCTACAAGAAAAAGTTGTGCTTTGCAGAAAGCTCTTTGCTCTTTGCCATGCGAATTAGCAGCACACTGCTGTTAATCTAAGTGGATTAAAAAAGTGTAAAGACTCCTGGTCCATGAAAGCCTGCTCTATAGCTAGATTTTGTACAAGTATAACTGTGTTGGTTGTGCAGGAGACCTGGGAGGGGGAAGCATGAGGGGGGTCTTTTAACTGCATCTACAGCCTCTGGTATCAATTCACCTACAGTGGCAGGAAGGTGCTTGCAATTCATTCCTTTTCCTGGAGAGGAATAATAATATCGGTATGGGGTCTTTATATTGGTATAATGGCAGTCACGATGTGGGGGAGAGGGGAAAGGTTGTGCTGGTGCTCTTATGCCCGAGTGGTTGAAGCAACACGGCTTCTGTGTGCAGGCTCCGCTGAAATAATGCATTTCCCAAGAAAGACAACAGCGCCATTCTGCAGTTATAAAGCACTGGGCTTAAGAATTTTGCTTGTGAGCATATGTAGGAGCTTGGCATGCTGACTAGATAAATGTTTAAAAATAAGTCTAGTGCCCAAGCTGACAAGCTTGTGCCTTTTTGAGTATATTCATCTGAAGAAGAAAATGGATTTATCTGAAAGTCTGTTTCATTTGACTGAGTCTCTCATGAGGGATGTAACGCTTACTTGCCATTTTCCTTACTCACCTGAATACTTTTGGTATCTGGAGACAAAGAAGATAAAGAGGGTTGTACTCTATTAATCACCCTTCTCTTTGTTCTCAAGCTACCACTCTTCCTTCTATCCCTCCTCCAAATACACCTCCCTTGCCAAATCTTTAGAAAAAAAATAATCGCTGCTATATTCTTTTAGGGACTCTAGCACTTACTGGTACAACATGTAATACTTGTGCCTGATTTGTTGTGTTGGTATCTGAATGGGAGCCAGTAAAAAAAAGAAAAATCACATAAAAATGGAATTTTATAAATAACAGATGTGAGCTTTTTTTGTGAAAAATGTTTGGGTTTTAAAATGTTCGAAGTTTTTAAGGAAAAAGAAATCTAATTCTGTTTGCTTTATTTCTCTTTTTTTTCTTTTGTTTCTGTCTCTATTTTCCTGAGGGTAGAAGGCAAATAAAATTTTCCTGGGGAAGAAAAAAAAGGAAAAGTATTGTCTTCGTTTTTAACATGGTGAAATAAGCACAGAGAGGCTAAAGTCGAGAAGTTTTCACAAAGCTAAGATACTTCAGAGGGGACGATCTTGTTCTTCCAGTACTCACCGTTACATGGTACAAATCCTGCGGGCATTATTTACCTGTAACATGTCTAGCAATTATTGCCATTGGACTAAATGGTGTTTGAAGAAAGGATTTTGCAGAAAAACGTATTGTTCAGTGTTCCCTTAGAGCCAACACTTCTGATGATAGCCTCCTGCTCTGTCACAGGAGGATCAGGGTGGCACTGATTACAAGCCTCCTCAAACTCCAGCTCCCCACATCTCCCTTCTCTAGCTAACATAACAAGTCATAATCTCCATGCATAGGTATAAAACTGCTCATGTATAGGTATAAGCTGCCAACTTCCAATGTTGACTTGCGGCAGAGCCACCGTGTGCCCTCAGGTCTCCATCCTGGGGCCTATTGCAGTTCCATGCCAGGCATGGGGAATTTTGCACAGCAAGGTCCTGACCCACCATGGGCTGGGGACATCGCCGGGACACGTACTGTGGAAGTCTGAAGTGCTGCCAGTCCTGATTACATAGGCACGGTCCTGGGAGCTGAAGGCTGCACACCAGTACTGCTCTTTGGTCCCCTGTCCCCACCCATGAGCAAAGATTCAGCTTGAGGCTTCTCAGCTGTGCAGCAAACCACCGGTTTTCTCTCCTGGGATAAGAAGACAAAGGCAGAGGCAGCCTGCTTTGCCAGATGGAGGGAAGAGAAAATGGGATAGACCAGAACTGTGTTCCTATGTGCAAAATCCTGGGGACAGAGGCATGTCACTCCTAGTCTGGCTGACGGTGACGGTCCCGCTTCCTTGCCAGCTGCAGCTGCTGTCACCTCAGCCCTGAGCCCTTCCCGGGTGGAAGCAGCAGCCACCTGGCTTTGCACGGCCACGGCAGGGGTGATGCAGGCAGCAGGGCCCAGACGCTCAGGCTGAGCTGCTTTCCCCAGCATGCTCTTCACCATGCCGGTGAAGAACACCTCTAACCACAACCGCTGGTGTCGCCTCCCTTATCCATGCCAATTGCCCTCTGCTCGTCCTTACAAACTCTGGAGGGGATATAACCCATTGCAGCAATTCCTTAATGCCATAGTGCCCTTGTCCATGCTGTCTGTCATGGCCTCCAGCTAGGCATACCCTTCTGTCTTGCGCAATGCTTAGCTCTCCATCATATCTACGGAGAAAACGCTCAGCCCTCCCTAAATTTCAGTCTGGCCTGGGTGACTTAATTCTTTTGGCAAGCTCTGCTTTACGAAACGTGGTGATTCCAACCACCACTTGACCACAAACTCTCCTCGAGATCTTCCAAGCTAGCCGAGGACAAGCATGCCCAGCCCAGTGGAGCCTGGGCTGGATAGCTGGGGTTCAAAAGTGCAGCCTGCGGGTCTGTTTGACAGATGACTGGGTGGTTCCAGAAAGTGAAGCAAGCAGCAGCCCCCACCTCACCGTCATCGTGGGGAACGAGCTGGGACATACTGCGGTGTTTTGGCTTTGTAACACATTGATGCGTGTTTTCTACAGCAGCCGTAGTCTGATGAAAGCTACAGCATGTGTAACCTGCAGAAAATTTAGCTGCCCAGCTCTAACAAGTCTCTCCAGAGTGTGTCCAAACTAGAATTTCACAAATTTGACTGTTATTATTTAGGAAAGCAAAGGGCATGTTCCTGACACCAGAGTAACCCTGTCAGCAAATTCACCTCCCTGCTCCTAAGCGCATACAAGCCAGTGCTTTGCAGCGGGATGGAGGTGTTTTTCTCCCTTTAGAAAACCAGCCAAATGACAGATTAATTTCATTATCCCTGGCTGAGCCATTTCTGCTGAATCTTTAACCAAAAGATAAATAAATCATCAACCAAAGAAAGACACCCTTCATGAATGTTTTTAGTATGAAGGAAAGTATGGAAAAATTTGAAGTGCCTAAAATAGTCTTTTCCAAAAGGGAACTTTACATTCTTATGGATGCAATGTAGTGCCATGTTTCCCAGTAACAGCATTTACTATTACGGGCATCTGTGCCACACCTTTTGTCAAAGTATTTCTTCAAGGAACAGGAAAAATGTTTCACAAGTAGTGTGTTAAAAATAATCTCCCTCTTCTTAACTCATTAGCAGTGAAGTTAAATATGCTTCACCGTGGGATCTTCCCCCAGCTGCTCAGATCCCCTTATCCAAAGGACCTCCTGTGTGCTGTATTTCCCTCCCCTACAGAGACAAACTGAGCTGTCCCTATCCCGTTCCCATCTTCCCCTTTTCGCAGTTATGGCGAGGAAGTTTTACAGTCCAAAAACCAGCTGAGCTGCAGGCAAAAGTATCAGTGGCTCCTCTGCTTGCTTGGAGGCATCTAAGAGAATCAAGTGTGGTCTGGGGCTCCATCACGGACCAGCATCGTCCTCCCCCTCAAGGGTCTTCAAAGCAGCTGTGACCAGCAGTGTTGTGGGAATGCAGTTTCCATGCAATTCTTTTTGACAGTGATGTCTAATCTACTGAATAATATGATCCTGTAGGATTCACAGCTCATTGGGGATTACCTGGATTCATTGAGAAAAAAACTTCTCCCAAAACCTTCACAAGCAGATCCCTGGTTCTGTCAAGTACCTGGGTCTACAGCAGGAGAAGCATCTTTCTGTGAATTAGAACTCTTCTCATTGCATATAGATGCATTGAGGTGGGGAGGTTAAGTGACATACCCAGGATTACAAAGCAACAATGCAGAAAAAGAAATCTGGCATCCTGACTCCTATTTGTCTCTAGTTTCTATTCTCTCATTCACTGATGCCTTCAAATCTGTAGTTAACCTTGCTATAATGCATTTAGAAATGAATACAAATAAATAGTTTTTCTTGTGGGCAATAAAGATGAGTTGATTTTGCACAGTTGTAAAATTCTGTTATGTGTAAAGGATTCTTTATTTTATAATAGCTATTAGAATGTTTGTTTGTAGGATTTTCTTGGGCTGGAAACTTCAGAAGAAGCATTGCTTTGGGCTAATCATTTAGCAAAGGACAAAGATGCCTTAGTTTGCTGACTCGTCCTATAGTTAATGGTTCTCTCAGGCTTTTCTCTGTCAAATGTGGCAACTATGACATCAAATGTTATCTCTGTAAACACATGCCAACTCAAAATAGCACATGGGGGGGAAGGACGAAGAGTTCCTTATCCTATATTTTAGCCAAGATTATGGTCACCAGCATGTTCCTCTCACCACGGAAAAAAATAAACTTCAGTTCAACTATGCTTTCCAAAAGTTAATTTTTAAAAATAAATGACCAATCCAACAAACCGTTTTGCTTTCAAATTAGAGGATCATACTCCAAGTGCATAAAATATGGAATTCTTATTTCTGGGATGCCAGAATTTGAGTTATGATATATTATTTGCACAGGCTCGCTATGGGCACGAGGACAGCTACAGCTATCAGAGACTTTTTTCCAAAGATTTCGCAGGACAGCAGACTGGCAGTTCAGGGACCCAGACAGTTTTGTTGATCTGCCACTGATCTGCCATGTGACCTTGAGCAAGTCTTTTCACTTTTCTCTAGCTCTGTTTCTCCTCCTACAATTTGCCTTATCTATTTAAATGGCAGCCTTTCTGAGCAGGGAATTTCTCACCTTGTGCTAGCTAACAGTGCTTAGCCGAATGCGAACCCGTCTTCTTGGGATTATTGTATTGCAAAGCCAGCAAGTAACACTACCAATTAAAAGCACTAGTATAAAATACTAATAAGCTGTTTTTCCAGCGGGGATCTTAGTGCAGTCAGAGGAGCAGTAACTCCTCCTTCTCTAGTACTTCACTTCTGCTCTTCCAGTCCAGGAGCTGAAGCTGAGACATGGCATCACCAACACCACCACTTTACAGTCAGGTTTTTGGAGACAAGTCTCAAAACCATGAAGATGTGGGGTGCAGCAACGTGAAGCAGAGCTTCAAATCTGCAGAAGCAGAGCTTCAAATCCACTCCCATGCTGAGCTTTATCAAGGAGGATGAGAGGTGCTCCTAATCCTGGCCATGAGTGAAAGTGAGCCTGCCAAGTTTTAACTCTGTCGGCAGTGCTGGACCTCAGCCATCTGTACTCACAGCCCCGGGTCGGCGTTATGCATCGTCCCAGGGGTTGGGGACCATCAGCGGTGGCCAGCTCCAAGGAGGGTCAGGCTCATGGGCAACTCAGCCCTGCTGAGCCAGCCAGAGCAAAGCCACCGGCATTACTGTGTGCACAGCTCTCTCCCCTTAACCTGCACACCCCATCTGAAGTGGCAGAGGACCGATAACCCAGGTGGTTCACAGCCCAAGACCCCCGTGCCTGAAGAGGTAATGTAGATGCAGCTGAATGACATGCCTGCTCGGCAGTGAAGAGCCACAGACTGCCCTAGTTTTTCTGGTGTGGGTGATTGTCACTGCCCGTGTCTCATAATGAAACGCCCCATGAATAAGCACAGGTACAGAGTACAGAGGCTTACCATGCCTCTTCAGAGTCCTGGATAACTGTGCACCGCTCCAGAATTTATATGCAAGAGCCTCACATACCTATCTGGCAGGGCATTTGCATGTGTGGCACCTGTTCCTGAACATTGGAAAAAGTATAAAATAAAAACCACCCTAAGGATGGGCTTTTCTTCCTTCTTTGTGGCACATTCTCTGTAGACATCTCCAAGCAAGTGACCTGTACAGCCTGTGGAGCCATATCCCACCAGACCCTCAGTTAGGGACTGTGACACACAGGACCAATGGTGGAGGAAAACTCTGTCTTCCCACAGAATCAAAGGCAATAATCACAGGTTGGAGCAGAGAGATTTTCTGAGGCCGAATCATGATTTTTGGATGGAAGGTATGTCTTGGTCAGGGATATAATGTGTGCTGCAGCTTATGTTGACTTTGGCCAAGCAGTTTGTTATCCTAACTAGGAGTTGTTTGTAAATATGCCCAGAAATATCTAATATATTTTACAAGCCAGGCGCAAGCTGTCAGCCTGCAGCACATCCACAGCAGAGCCATTTCCTCAGCATTCTTCCTATAAATTAGACTAACGCCCAGACTATTTAAGGCAGCAGTTTGCTTCACGGAGCAGGATTTCTTAATACAGGTCCCAGGAGAAATGCGTCTACCTACTTCATCAGCACGATTTTGGGAGCTGAGGCTTTCTCCCAGAAGGGTTGTTCGGCACACGCTCGCTGTCCTCGCAGCATCCTTTTCCCAGCCAAGCACACACCTCCCCCCTCCATCTGCAAGCTAGGGAGAGTCAGTGTAGGGAAGCGCAGGCTGTGCTTTTCTCTCGCGCACACACGGCAAATCCCAGAGCTTTCTGCCTGGAATCCCCCTGAGTCAGCGAACAGCTGGGATTCTATCCCAGTCAGGAGGCAGCTCTTGGAGGAACATCTGGCTCCGGTCTCTATCTTGTCTGCTGCTCCTTCACACATCTACTTCCTTAAAAAGAGCGTACTGGGAGGGGGGAGTGTGAGGGGAAACTGGCTCCAGGTTCTTTTGACTACTTAAAGAGGACCACCCTGTTGCACTGTCAAACAAAAGTTATATATTTCATACAAAAAATATAACACTTAAATAAGGGAGACAATTAGATGTAGTTGCATTTGCCTATGGCAACACAGCTCCATCTTTGAGATGATTGGGAGGTTTACATGCAAGAATGCTGTGTGCCGCTTCAGAATGCTGTGTGTCTTCTCTTCGGTTTGAGCTCCCAGGGTGTTAAAGAGAAGGATCTGCACAGAAAGGGCTGAGCGAAACATTTAGGTGTTCGGGGGAGTTGTATTAAACATTAAGCAGGATGTCAGTCCACCCAGCCTTCCAGATGAAACCCTTGCTTTGCAAATTGCCCCAGAAGAAGCTAGTGGCAATCTTTTTAGAGGCTTGTATTGCTTAGTGTGAATAACAGCGGTCGAGCGTCTTCTCCGACAATTTCCAAGTAAGTGCAAGCCAAATGAGAGAGGAGAAGAACAAAGGACATTGCTGTGGGGCAATAGATTTGAGGGAAAAAATTGTGATTATGTGGTCAGTCAAATATGGAATGTGCTGATGGTTCCTTAAGATTTTCTAATGGAAAAATCATAAGCTGCAAATAGTTAAATCAGAGTCTCTATTTCTCAGCAAACATCTTAAATTACACATAAAAATCTCTTAAACGCTTCAGCTTAAGGGAGGCCCTGGCTAGCTCTAGATCCTTTGCCTTTTGGGGATTTCGCAGCAGACCACCCACTGGGAAAATGAAAAGTTGGCATCTCTACCCCTGTGGCACTTTTTCTGGAGACGAGTCCCTAAAATGCTGTGCTCTTCTCCCTGGGGAGACAAAATGAAAAGGTCTAACCTGGTCAACATGATTTGACAAAGTTAGAGAGATGTAAACCACCCATGACATGACTTTCTCTAAACATTAGGTACTCTATTTACATGTATTTGGACCAAATGTCCTGCTTCACCTCGCTACTTACATGTAATGTAATCGGCCCACACTTGTGCAAATAAGTCTACAACTTCACGCAGAGACATGCTATATGCTGTAGATGCCTTGTCTCAGGTAATGAGCAAGTTGTATTAATTACTATAAATCTGTCCCAGCCTATTAAAGTCCTTCCTTAATGATGTTGCAGTGAGGTGGCTGCTTCATTCTGAGTCAGTTTCTCCTGTAGCTACGCTTGCCTTTTTGAATGAAATCTTTTGTGGCGCTTAGTGGAGGTAAGCTATCTCCAGTTTATAAGCCAACAAGCCACTTTGTCTCTAGAGACTTTCATGAAGATTATGCTCTTCACCTGAATAAAAGGCCTGGAGTTGGAACTGCTAATCTTAGGTATTTAAAAAAAAAAAAAAAAAAAGAAAAAAAAAAGAATGGGTGCGTTATGCCCAATAAGTGCCCATTGCTAGGTAGAAATTAGGGATTTAGTTTGCTGTCCATATACTGAAATGAGCTTCCTCACCAAGTTAGCTGAGCATTTCTCAACCACCAACATGCTTTTATCTTCACACCACATGGGAAACAATTGTTGCGCTAGTTCAGCTAAGAGCAGGTGAAAGTGGTACCTTACAAAGTATGTCTGAACCAAGCCTGCATGGCACATGAACTACACAGGGCTTTCCAGGTGCCCATCTTCTCTGGCACACACCAAGGACCTGACGAGAACACTTTGTGGTTCCCTCTTAGCTTGCTTGCATGCCTGGTTTCCTTCCGTGGTTGAATATATATGACTATTCAACATGGTTTTGACTGCTTCAAAGCATTATGCCAAGCTAGATGGCCTGGATATGCACCTGGGTCTGAAGGTCTGGAAGCATCCCAGGTCCATCAGTTTAAACAGTCTTAGTGGCTTGACGTTGTCCATGCGCCTGAAACATGAACTGGTGCTGGCGTCCTGCATTTCACTGAGTTCAGCAGATTCACAGCCGATTTGACACCTAGTTAGCTGGGCTCAGCTTTAGGAGCTGCCATTTTCCAGGATGGGCTAGTAACATCACAGCCAAGGGCCCTGCATGTAGAAGGGTCCAGGAGACATGGGGTGTCTGTCTGACCCTTTGTGCTAAAAGCACAGGGTTGTTCTGCACTCACAGGTATCATATCCAGCAACCATCTCATCCTCTTGGTGCAAGGGACCCCAACCCGACTCAGCCCCCAGCTCCCTTGGGTTTTTACTGTTTGCTCACAGAGGGAGGTGGGAGAGAAGAATTCACTTTCAGACGAAAGAGAGGTCCCATCCGTAAACACTTCACAGGGCAAACATGAGAGCGGGAAGCAGCTGAAAGACGGGTTAGTACAGCATCTCCAGTCTGCAGCAACTCGCAGGAGTCTCTTGGCTACAGTCTAAATCATCAAGAGCCCCTTGGGGTACTGTAAGCACATCCAGCACCAGTTACTAAGCTATATTGCATGACAGTGTTTTAATCACAGAGGCCACAGAGCCAGGATTACACATCTAATGTCATGCCCTTAAGAGTAAAGTAGTGTTGGACTATATAGCATTAGGCGTAGATGAGTGTCAGATGCAGTCTTGAATTTCTTGCCAGGATATCAATAACTGCTTTTTGCGATTTTATACTTTTCACTCATTTGGCTGAAGTCCATGTTTGCAGCCTCAAATCAGGCATCTCCTAATGGACAGAGCGAGGCTTTTCTTTGCCCCGCTGGGAGACCTCCCTATGCTGAGGACATCTCCTTGAGCAGGTATCTCCTCAAAGGGAAGCACCCCACAGTTCCCTCCAATGGAAACGGTGGCAGGGCAGGACCGACGGGTTTCTTCTTCAGGCCTGTGCTAGGCTCTGCTGTTCTCTTCGTAACAGCCTGGCATTCCTAATCCTCTGGGACAGTGAGGGTGGGCGTTCTGCCCACAACGCTCCACGTGCTCTGCTTGCACGTATGCATGAACTAAGCTTTGCAGTGAAACTAATCAGATGCCATGAAGAATAACAAAGAATAAATTATAAGAATCATCATTGCCTTTATAGAAACTACAGTAAGATTACCAACTTAGCTGTCCCATTTTCCCTCTGCAAGCTTATTTCAACTAGATTTCTTTTAAGAAAGTCTGCCACTAAAATAAGTCAATAAAAAGTAATTGCTTGGGCATCATCGCCAAAGAATGACATTCAGAATTATCACTCCTATACCATACTACGCCTGAGCTGATCTAGAGAGCACATAGACTTTTTTTATTATGACCTCACATTGGTTCCAGTGGCATTGTATTCGATGAAGGTTTCTTCTTGTGACAGTCTCTGCACAAGAGACCTCACAGGCACCAGAAATAAGATTTCTTTTCTTCTTCTCAAGCTGATTCATCTTTTCTTCTTACTCCTCCTTTGGCTCCATTTCTCCAGCCAGAAGAGAAAAGTCAGGGAACCACTCTGTGATTTCTAATACAACGTGTTTCTAACACAAGGCTGCATTGACGTCTGCTCATGGCCACAGCCTCCAGACAAGGTCAGCATGGTCTCTGTAGGCTGGGCTGCAGGTTCCCTTCCTCACCCCATGAAAAGCCTTCACAGGGCTCCTTTGGAGAGTTTCCTCCAATTTAGGTCATTCATGTCCCTAAACATCAGACATACCCTGGTCCCAAACAGCTGATCTATTTCTGTGTTAGGAGATTAAGTATTTTCTGGTTGGGAACTTTTTTTTTCCAGGCACAACAGAACCTGCCCGGTTATTCTCCTCAGCCAGCTGTGCCAGATGAAATGAGGCTGTCTAAGGCCAGAAGAAGGGAATTTGTTCCCAGTTCTTTCTCTCCAGCCATGGAGCCTGGTCCTGATTCAGCATGGCCTGCGGGCACATGCTCTGTTCCTCCTCCGGTACAAGATGAGCACGTGCTAATTTTACCTTGGAAGCCAATGGGATTGAAGCATATGCATACATGCTCCGTTGGATCGACAAACGTGTCACAGCTTCTACTCCTTCCAGTGTGAGGAGGAAAACACTACACTGACCAGTGCGTGCCCATAATATTACCATGCAAACAATGCTTGCTCGGATCCCCAAGCTGTGTTATTTATGTCCCCAGAATTGCCAGTTCTACCAGAGGGGATTTGACTGGTCTCAAATGGCAGTGCCTGGCCATTGCAAGAATTAAGTACTCCATTGTCACAGAGAGAATTGTTAGAGCTGCGCTCCAGTTTCAGAAGCCTTTTTGTTAAGCAGACAGAAAATTGCAATGTTCCCCATGCCCTAGACAATTAAAAGAAAACACCCTATAAGATGCTGAGAGCCTACAACTGTCACTAAGTCAGCAATGAGGCTGCTTCTCAGGGTAATTAATATCCCTTTTTGTTGAAAAAAAATAAAAATAGTAAAAAGAACACCCTTGTCAGTAGGAGCCATTTTCCCTGCTCTGTATCAGGGGCTGAAGTTTTGAACAGCATCTCAGGTGCATGGACCAGGACTTTAGAAAATGACCTGTGCTATGAAACATTGCTCCCCACGTCCTTTGCTCGGACTCACTGAGCCATAGCTGTTGACATGAGAGAATAGCTGTCGCCCTGATCGTGTCACACCAACATTATTTGTCAGGGATGTTGCCCGTCACCCACTGATTACAAGCTAAAGTCTCAGCCCTCCTGGCTCAGCCAGCAGTTACAAGTACATCAAGTAGGACAAAGGTGTCCCTTAACATCCAAATAAACCATGAGAATAAAGCCCGACTGCGTGTTGGTGTTAACAAAACACATGGAGTATTTTTATCTCTGGAAAGCTATTTCCTATTTGTAATACTACTTGAAATCGCTTCCAAGTCTTCATTTGATGTTACTCATATTCATATATTTTATGTGTCTTGTTTTCATTTTCCAAACATGTTTATTAAAAAATGTTCTCAGGGTAATGGCCCTTGTTGTAGGAATTTCTGTTTTGGGGGAAGAATACCAGAGTTGGAGGTTTTTGCCAGCAGGATGTGAAAGCTGAAGGAAATAACAATGACTGGGGCTAGAGATTTGTCACAGGGAGTTAGAACGCGAAAATTTACAGTCTGGCCATGAGACAGTCCAGGCTAAAGCCATGAATTTATAGAAAGCATTGCCAAAAGCTGCATATTATTATTTTAATCAAACTCTGTTTTACTTTGCACTAAAAAAATGTGAATTGCCAGAGACTTTGGCTCTGCAAATATAGGAGAAAGGGCAGAAGAACCACCTTCATCTCCACTGCTCTTACCATCCCAGCTGCGGGATGCGTGAGGAAGCACGCATGACCTTCCCCAGAGAAATCATGGGAATTCAACCACCCTGAACCTCATAGGGAGAGTTTCTGCTTGCTTGGGAACTCCCCTCGCACTCAGCGCTGCCAGCTCATGCTCTGCTGACTTCAAAGGAGCACCAAACGGTCTGGGACCCACTCTCACACCGACACACCGTCCTCCAGCCTGGCAAGAAATTGCTTCGTTCCTTAGCTCAGCATCCACCAAAGAGGGTGCAAGAATTTGCGGCTGGGGAGGTTGAAAACAACTGCATAGGTACAGGGCTTGTAGATTCCTGCTCCTCTCCAGATAATGCAGCCTTGAAAGTGCCTGACAAGGATTTTCTTAAAGGAAAGGCTTTATGCTCCTTTATGCTTGTATTGTCCCGGTGACCTTAATTGTTGGTGGGGTATTTTTTTAATTGAATGAGAGAAAAGAGTTCTCTTCACTTCTATCTTAACAGTACGAGGTCTGGATCTGCTGGAAAATTACTTGTGAGACCTCTGGATCTCTTATTTGCACAGAAGTAGCCACTTATATTTATTGCTTTACATATGGCCACAATCCAGCAAATCACTCAAGCATGTGAATAACTTTAAGCATGGAAGTAGTCCCCTGTGAGCCAGTGGAACTACAACCACACTAAATATATACATCAAGTGATGAGCATGGCTCCACCCTCGTGTTTTCCTGAGTGCTGCCATTTCTCCACATATGCACCCAGCAGGCCAGGGGCTTGTTCTTCGGGTTCCTTTCCAACCGCATAAATCTCGGTCGTGGATTTAAACTGTGGGCTGCATTGATTGCTGCATGCTCATCGATCCATGCCCATGCTGCGTACCCACCAAGGCTGCACAGCACTGCGCTCTCTTCAGATTAAATATTCTGCCTTTTTTCCCTTTAATCCAGAGAAAAATACGTAATGAATTTGCAGGGGGGAGCCTCGCTGAGTTTTATAGGACCTTGCTGCCACATATGAGTATCTCGTCTTATCACACACATAGAGGCACAGTCCCCCTCACGGGGCGGGAGCAGCAGGGACATCTGCGAGCCGCCCCACCTTAGCTGGCCCCGGGGGGAGGGGGCTCCTGCCGCCCTGGAGGGTTAAGGGCCGTGTCTGTCCCGCTGGTTTTTGTCCCTCCCTGCAGTTTGGAGGCAGCGGGGCGGCCCCAGCGCCCCCGACGGCTGCGGCTGCCGGCACCTCGGGGGTCTCCCCGCGGGACCCCGCTCTCCTCCCGGGGGAGAGGCCGCATCCCGCCTCCGGGCTGCCCGCACCCCACTCCGGGGCATGCGGGACCGGGGTTAGGACCGCAGACGGCCGGCGGAATTTCGGGGGAGGGGGAAGAGCGGGGAGAGGAGGGGATGGCAAATATTCCGTAGCAATGGTAAGACGTGAAGCCGAGAGCACTAAGTGCATACCAAGATTTATAGGTGGACTTTACAGGACGTTTTACTACAACCTGGGAGATGATTCATTTTTATACGTAGCATGTTACACCGCTGAGCCGCTCCAGCCTGTTAATGTTCAACGCGGGGCGGGCTTGGCGGTGGGCATAAGCCCGCGGCCGGGGAAGGGGCTGCGGCCGTCGGCCCCGCTCCGCGCCCGGCCCCGCAGCCCCCAGGGAGGCCGCGGGCTGTGGCTTGGCAGCGGGGGATGTGGGGGAAAAAACCTTAAAAAAAGGTCAGACAGAAGGAGAGAGTGGAAGGCGATCACGCTCCCCACCCCCCCCCTCCGGTTCACCGATGCCGGAGCATCCCTCTCATCTGCGGGCAGCGGCTACAGCGCACAGCCCGCACAGCGCTATCTGCGTGTGCGGGTATATGTATGTGTGTGTAGGTATGTATGTATAATATGTATGCCTGTGTAATACATATCTCTGTGTGCATGTATATATATGTATGTATGTGTGCACATATATATATATATGCGGACGTAAATCTGAGACCCTTCCCTGGGGCACCTCGGCTCGGTGGGCAGCCCCGCTGGGGCCGAAACGGGTCTCTCCCACACTCATATTTGCGCGCACACACACACTCTTACACTTTCACACACGCACAGAGACACAGACACAGGGCTCACACAGCTCCTTCCCCAGCGCCGCTCCCCGCCGTCCGGGCAGGGGGCTGAGGCCGAAGGGCTCCCGGGTCTTCCTCACTGCCGGAGCGAGTCACCCGCGGGCTCCTGCTCCCGGGTGGGCTGCTAGGGGCATTGTGGCTTTTTTTTTTCTCCTTTCTTTTGTTTTCTTTTTTTCTCCCGGTTTTGAGCTGGCGGTCACTCGCGTCCATCCTCCGCTCCCGACGGCGGGCTCCAGCCGCGCAAATCGCGCCGCTCGCCCCCGGGGACTCCGCTTTACCTGCCCGAACGGCCCGGCCGCCCGCTCCCCGCGTGGGGTCAGGACCAGGCTCTTCCCCAGGCGGTGCCGCGGGAGGTGACCTGTCCCCACCTCGGTCACGCTGCCTTCCTCCCGTGGGGCTGAAGTCCGTGTGGCCTCCGCTCGCACGCTGCCATCGCCGGGCTACGCCGCAGGAGGTGCCGGGCAAGGGCCGGCGGTGGCCGTGCGGAGTCGCAGGGTCGGGCCGGTGGCCCCCCCGAGCAGGCACAAGCCCACCCTCCGAGAAGGCAGGACCGGCGCGGTTCCCGCTTTGGCGGCGGCAGAGTTTGCTCTCCCCCGCGCTGCCCCCTGCGCCCCCGTCGCAGCCCTCCGCCTTCGGAGCAGGCAGGGGGTGGTCGCAGCCGCAGGGGAGAAAGCGACCAAACCAGCCCCCCGCGACCCTGAAACCACGGATCGACCGGGGCAATTCCATCCGGCACCGGCAGAGCCCTGGCTCGCCGGGCGGGCAGCGCGGAGCTCCCTGCGCCCCTGCGCAGGGGCGCGGATCATCGGCCCTGCTGTGCTTGCTCCAGCCCCACGGTTCTCCCCGGCGCAAGCGGGGGCCGAGCTGGCGAAAAGCGGCCTCAAACACCTTTTTTATTAAAAAGAAAAAAAATACCTCGCCGCTAAAAATGTACAAGCGAGGGGTTCTTTTATTTCCTCTCTTTTCTTCTCTGAGAAGATACAGGCAACTGCAGAAATTAATTCCCAAAAAAAGGGCTCGCATTTAGACAATTTTAAATTTAGCAATTAGTCCGGCACTGTTTGGAGCTCCGAAGGTGTAAATCCTTCCTAGTTCCTGGATTATTGACTGTTACGGTCCGTAGAGTGCAAAATATTCAGACATGTATGCATATATAACACGCGTACCAAAGCAGGCACTTGGCAAGGTAAATGCCCCGAAAACGCGTAGGTATTAGCGCCAGCGCGCCGTGAGCCGCTCCCCTGCCCTCTCTCCTTGGTGTGTGCGACCCCCCAGCCCACTCGCATACCCCCGCAACCCCCTTCCACGCTCGCGCAGCGCTGCGCACCCGGCCGGCGGTGACCGCGGGGGGAACAGCGGGCTGCAAACCTGCCCCGCGCCCCGCGGCTGCCGCCGTGCCTGCCCCACGACGCGGCAAAAAGGCTTTTTGAAAAAAAAAAAAAAAAAAAACAAAACACAAAACCAAAAACCAAACCAAAAAAAACCCCAAGCCCCAAAGCTTCCCCGGGCTCAGATGTCAACTATTTTCCCAAGGAAGTTATTTCCCTCCAAAAATGTTAATCAATCTCTTAAGGGGGGGGGGAGGTTCCTTTATTTTATAGATATAAACAAATGTACAGGTATGTAAAGATCGCTATCTAGCTATTTTAGGAAGGCACACACGGATGTGCGCACACTTACATGAAAACAACGCAAAGAGAGGACAGACGGAAGTGCACTGAAAATAACCCAAAGGAGATATATCGATATTTACGTTTAATTTTGACCTTTGCAGGCGCGTCGATCCGACTGCCAGGGCCCTGCGCACGCCGCCGGGGTTCAAAGTGCGGGAAGGCACCGTCCGAAAACAAAAGAGCGGAGCCGAGCCGGGACACGGCCCCGGGGTTCCGGCCGGCGGGGAGAAGGCGTCCCGGGCCGCCGGGGGACCCCGCGCCCCCCGGCTGGAAGGGACGCACTCCCGGGGCCGCTCCGCGCCCGCGGCCGCAGCCTCGGGGGGGCGGCGGGGGCCGGCGTGGTTGTGGATTGGGATGTGGATTGGGATGTGGATTGGGATGTGGATTGGGAGGCAGACGGCGCTGCCCGCTCGCACTCCCGGCGCTGGGGGCCGCGCAGCAGGAGTCCCGGAGCGGCCTTCCCGAGGATGTGGGGGCCGGAGGGTGCGAGCCCGTTGTTTAACCCCTCTCCCTCCCCCGGCTCGCTTCTCCAAATAGATATTTTGCAAATTCCCTATTTCGTTGTGGCTTTCCCCCCGCCCCGTCTCTACGGCCTCCATTGTTCCAGGTTCATACTGCCACCGCCGATAAGGGGAAGGAAAGCCCCCGAAAAAAAAAAAAAAAAGAAAAAAACACGACCCAAGATTTTGATTTACGACCTAATCAAAACATTATATCTTTGGTCAAGTGGCGCAGAAAAATGATGACCCTCAAGGCTTCAGCTAGGGGGAGAAAGAGAAATTCAGATTACACTCGGAGTGATTTATGTCCTCTCTGAGCGGTCACGTTGATTTTTCATCGTTTGAGCCATTACACAGTAGAGTGGAAAACTCTGATCCAATTTTTTTTTTTGGTCCGGAAACGATATATATTATTCTTCTAACCGTATATACGTATACTATATATTATATATATTTTCTTTCTCCACGCACACTCATATTCTAAACATACATACGGACATTATATATATATATGAGACGACTATAAATAACCAATGCCACCGAGAAGAAACGAGAGCCGAAAAGAGCGTGTAAAATACCGTGCCGATACCCGCAGCGATCCGCTCGCTGATTTCCGAGCCCGTCCCGCCGAGAGGGTTTGGGCAGAAAAGCACCCGCGTTTCTCCGGCTTCCCCGACCCCCGAAGGGGGCTCCCGGGCTGCCAGCCCCTCGCCGGCGTCGCCCCCAGACCTTCCGCCCGCAGCCCAGCGAGGAGGAGGAGGAGAAGGAGAAGGAAGGGGACATTTTTGGAAGCCCCTGGCACTCACCCGGGTGAGGTGTTGACACGGTGCGGAAAAACCGAGGGGAGCGGCGTTGGCTCGGGGAGGCGGCGAGGCCGGGCACGCCGGGGGGGAGAGGGGGGCCGCCTTCTCCCCCCCCCCCCTCCAAAGCACGGAGGATCTCGCGCTCCGCCGACCCCCTGGCAACAACACAGAGAGAAAAAGAAAACAGAAAAAGGGGGGGGGGAAAGGAAAAAATATAATTAAAATTAGATTAGAAAAATGAAGGGGAAGAAGGTAATAAAAATGGGGGGGGGGGCCGTTAGGGCCTGCCCACAATGGGAACGTGGGGGGAACCCTGCTTTGGGGTGGGGGAAGAGTTTTCCCCGTGGGAAAGCACAGGGCGCTGAACTCCCCCCTCTCCCCGTCTTCTCTGCTCCTTTCCCCGTCTAACCCCGGGGTGGGGGGGGAACCCCCTTAGAGGTGTCCTCCCCGGGCTGCTCTGGCCTTACAAAAGCTCTCAAGAAGCACGCAAAGGCCGCACAAGAGAGCAAGCTCGCCCCCACCGCGCTGAATTTCCTCCCTGCCGTCCCCCGCGCACCTCGCCAGTTTACGCGCCTGCGGAATTTCTTCGGATATCGATATTCCCTCCCTGCCCTGCCGCCGCTCTCCCCCGCCCCCCCGCCAGCCCCTCCTTGCCCGCCCGGGGTGTGAGCCGATGGGAGGGCCGAGCAGCAATTCATCTTGATTTGTTTCAATTGTCCGGCGATGGCAAAGTTATAATCCTGTATAATTTCACGAACAAGCAGGTTGAGAATGAATGGGTCGGTATTATTTAAAACAAAACACACGAGAGCACGACCTTTCCCTTCAACGACATGTTGCAGCACGAAGTCGCAGGAAACTCGGGGCTAACCTCTCAACCCCCGCGCTCGGCGGGGTTGCGGTTATTTGGGCTGCTCTTTGTTTCTCTTCATGTCTGAAAGGGGGATTTGGAAATAGAAATGTAATATTACATGAAGGATCTCCCAGCTGAAGGGAGAAGGTGAGCGCAGGGGGCGGCAAAGGGGACAGATTATTTTGAACAGGAGCAGTTTGCTTGCAAACTGGCTTTTCTTTTCCTTTTTTTTTTTTTTTCTTCCCACCCCCTCTTCTTTAATGTAATAAAAGCTTCCTTCACAGCGGGAGAAATTTATGCTCGAGATACAGCAACTTTGTAGCTGGTAATTCTCGAGGCCAACGATGTCAAATAATCCATTTTCTCGGGGCTGCGCGGGGGAATAAAAGGATCCTGCTGCACGGAAGGCAGCATGTCGAAGCCCCGCATTTCTCTAGCATGCGACGTTAGCACAAGGGATTGATTTTTTTTTCTTTTTTACGTGGGTGAAAAAAAAAAGGGTCAGCATTTATTTTTATTGCAATAAAAAGTACTGCCCTGTGTTTCCAGAGAACGAGATCCAGTGTCAGCGATCAGTCAATCACTGCAGACCAGTTACCGCTGCGCAGCTTGGCTCAGTAAATAAAAATCCAGACAAAACTGTATGCTGTATATTTTACTCCCATGAAATAAAACACATTTTTTTTCATGTTTGCTGAAAAGTAAAACAATAATATTGTACGAAATGTTATACACAGGGCATGTTTTACATTGCAATATCAGAAACATCATTGCATCCACCAGAAGTACTATTCTAAAACTGATATTCACACAATTTTTTTTAATAATTATATGTTAGAAACATACAGTGTCGCATTTAGTATATACATTCCCTTGCTTGCAAGCGAAAAAATCCTAATCGCTTCTGTGTAACATGCTTTATTTTAAAGCCTAACCTTTTAAAAACACTGTTGTGATATTACTAACAACTGCTTTTATAAAATTAATTTGACATTTCGATATATATACATCCTTTCAGTCATTTTTATGTTAACAATGCTAAACTTAAAAAATAACAAGCTTATAGTAACATTAAAATGTCATATCATATCCAGTCAAACATTTGTCCATATATATATATATATATATGTCCTTGTAACTGTTGAAATACTCTTAGTGAAAGAAAGATCTCAGAATCTGTAGGAGGTCCTTTGAAAACAAAGGAACTATCTTATTTCAGTGGTTTCCTCTTTTTTCCTCTCTCTCTCTCTCTTTTTCTCTCTCTCTGTCTCTGATTTTTCCTCCTTTCTCTTTCTCTCTAGTGCCCATTACTTTCTAGTGTAATTCTCAGTCTCTGCGGGAAATGGGGAGGGATTCCCATGCAGTGTTTCCTACTTGGTTGTCTCACACGGGTCTGTCCACCGCGTACTGGCAAGCACTCAGGTTGGAAGCGGGGTTCTGCACACTGGCATAGCCAAAACTGGAGTGCTGCTTGGCTTTAAGTCTCAGACTCGCCAAGCTCGAGTTACATGTGTCCCTATAAACATACGGAGGTGTTGGAGGAGCATAAGGACAGGCTGGTGTTGGCACTGCAGAATTCAGGGAGGGATTGCTCAAGTTGTTCAAGTTATTCAGGCTGTTGAGGCTGGAGCCGGGGACCCCGGTGACTGCAGAGGGTACCATGCTTGAAGACATACTCATGGAGGAGATGGAGTTTGGAGGGGAGAACATGCTCTGAGAAGACAGAGGGTTGACATTCATGGAGTTGAAGAAAGGAAAGCTTTTGGTGGAGAGGGAAGCGGAGGTCAGGCCCTTGGCTGCCCAGTTGTTGTACGAGTAGCCGGGGTACATGTCATCGTAGGGCTGCATGAGGCCGTTAAACTGTGGACCGAAGCCGTTTTTGCAAAGCTCGGCTTGCTGGTTCCTTTCTCTCTTTCTCCATTTGGCTCTGCGGTTCTTGAACCAAACCTTTGGAAACGGGGGGAGAGGGAGGGAGATGCGAGACGCCAGTTAGTCAGGAACCACCACCATCACCGCAGCCCTTTGCAAGCTCTCGGGGCAACAGCCGAGCGTGTCCGTATACACATATGTATATATAAATGTGTACGTACATATATATATATATACACACACACACATACATATAGAGGTTCGTCTACTCCTCTGCGGAGCCCCGCGCTGGGCCGGGACAGCGATGTGCTGCCGGGGCCGCCGGGGTTTAGCAGGGCAGACCCGTGGCAGCGCCATCCACCATCACAGTGAGTGTGTGTGTGTGTTTGTGTTTGTGTCCCCAGCATAATTTGCGATGGTTTAATTCGCGCCACAGAGGCCAACGCTTGCTTTTTCTTTTTTTTGTCCCCTCCTTCCCGTCTTTTTTCTCTTTTTCCTCCCTCCTTCCTTGGCTTATTCCGCACTGGAGCCATCCAGGGGAAATACAAAAGTGCAAAAGCGAGGGCAAAACGCCTGGAAACCCGCGGAATTTTAAGGCGATGTTTCCTATTACGGGGAAGGAGAGGGAAGCCAGCAACTAATAAATCCTTGCTTCAGTTTGTTAAAGCTACAAGTTCCTCCCGCACAAAAGCTTCCAGAGCCGAAAATCACTTTCTAAACAAACTTGTTCGACTGCTCTTTGGCGGAAAAAAGGGGGAGAAAAAAAAAATAAACGCGCCATTTAACGACGTGCTAAATGAGATCTAAGGGACCCTCCCCGCAGACAATGGGGAAAACGTGTCCTTTCCCAATCCACATCTAGGTGTCTGGACCCGTCGGGCAGCCGCCGGCAGCAGCCTTACCGTGTGTATTGGAGCCGCCCCGGGGTGTTTGCTGGAGCACCCCCGGCAGAGGCGGGTTGGGGCCGCCCGGGCACCACGGGGACGGGCCCCGTCTGGCGGCACCGCGCCGCGCGAAACCAAACATCCCCGCAAAAACTGCGCCGACACCGACACCGCTTCGTGCTCTGGCGACTCAGCTGCCCTGGCCGGGCACCGCTCCCCGCCGCGGGGCTGCCCCGGCCGCGCACACCGCCGGCCCGGGGCGGAGAGCCGGCCCCGCTCGCTGCTGTCCCCGGTTCTCACTTTCTCGCTGTCCTCAGTCAACCGCGGGGAGAGGATTTATGTGGGATTTCCGAAAATCTGGGGTTTCGGCCCGTTTGGGGGCTTTTTTTTTTTTTTTTTTTTTTTGTGGGTCCGTCCGTCCCCCGTCCCCCCCCAGCACGGCGTTTGCAGGCGAGCAGGATCCGGCCTCGGTATCTCTGCAGCGCCGTGATGGTCCCATAAATCTCAGAGGGGGGAAAGGGCGGAGAGAGACGCTCGTCGAATTGTGAAACCAAAAGAAAGAGAAAATGCAAGGAAGGGCACGTCGGGAGTGCCTCAGAGTGAAGTAAAAGCCCTTGTGTATTTTACATCTTTTTCTCATTAGAGGCAGCGCAGGTTGCAGCCTGTTCCGAGTTCCTTTCTTGGCTAATGTTTTCATTAGCGTTTCGATCAAAAGGAGCAGGACGCATTGCACGGTGAGGGCGAAACGTGCAGCAAACCATATTCCGGAGAGAGAGAGAGAGATCCCAATCTGTCTCGCTTTGACAGAAATGTCCTGCTCTGCCCTGCTTTTGTGCAAAGGCTCTGAAGTTTGCATACAAACCGAAATCGAAAGCAGCTGCAAACATTTCAGCCCTCCTCCCCGACCCCCCCCCCCTCCTCCCCGACCCCCGCTGCTCGGAGCCGGGGTGTCGTGTCGGGACTTACCCTAACCCTGGCCTCGGTGAGGTTGGTCCAGACGGCGATCTCCTCCCGGGTGGACATGTCCGGGTAGCGATTCCGCTGGAAGGTGGCCTCCAGCTCCTGCAGCTGCTGGCTGGTGAAGTGAGTCCGCTGCCGCCGCTGTCTCTTCTTCTTGGAGGGGTCCTCGGGCCCCGCATCCTCGTTCTTGCTCTGCTGGCTCTTATCTTTCTCTGTAAGGGGAGGAAACAAAAAACAACAAGGCGGAAAACGAGGGCGCCGAAGCCTCCGAAGCCTCCTCTCCAGCGGCTGCGGAAGGGCTTGTCCCCAGCGCTGCCGGATCCCGCTGACTGCCCCTACCGCGGCTCGCCGGTGTAATGATTAACCCGCCCGGCCTCCCGTCGCCGCGGCCTCTCCGCGCCCCGCGGGCACCCACGGGTGGGTTCCTCCCGGAGGAACAGCCACCGCCGGGTGAGCTGGACGGAGCCGCTTCTCCGCCTGTCTGTATGCAAGTTTTTCGCCTATCTGTATCCGTATTGTTCTCCCATCTGTATACCTGTAATCCGTGTTATTTGCCTATCTATACCCATATTATTCTCCTGCCTGTACCGTGCTATTCCTCTGCCTGTATCCGAATTATTCGCCCATCTGTATCCACATCATTCGCCTGTCTCTACCCATATTTGTCTGTCTACACATTCTATTATTCTATTGATAGATATAATATGTCTATCATTCGTCGATCTATATCCATACTATTCGCCCATCTGTATCCACACAATTCGCCCACCGCTGCACATGCCATTCGCCTATCCTTACACATGTCATTATCTTTCTATACGCCGGCACACAGTCACCGCACGCGAAAAAAAACCCACGAAACGGGTCTCGGCTCGGGTGCAGGGCGCTCCCGGGCAGAGGGGCGGCGGCGGCGGCGCATCGCGGGCCGCGGGGCTGCCGGGTCCGCCGGCCGGACCGGGGCCGGGCCGGGCGGGGGTCCCTGCCGCTCGCCCCCTCTTACCTGCGGCCTCGGGGCTGGAGGTGTCGGAGATGGTGTGCACCTCCAGCCGGTGCTTGGCGGACTCCAGGGAGGAGCGCGCCTGCCCCGGCGCCAGCGCCGTCGCCATGGCCAGCGCGGGCTGGTGGTGGTGGTGGCAAGATGATGAAGAGGAGGAGGAGGAGGAAGGTGAGGAGGAGCACAGCTTATTCCCGGCTCCCAGGCGCTCCAGGCTTAACGGGTCCTTCATGCAGTTCATCGGCAAAAGGACGCCAAAGTCTACGTGCGCGCCTGGGGGGTCGACAGGAGAAGGTGTGCGTGTGTCTGTAGGTGTCGGTACGTGTAGGAGGGTCGGCGCGGCGCCCCCTCCGCGGGCGCGGAGCAGCCCCGCGGTTCCGGGGGGTCAGGGCTGCTGGGCGGGGAGCCGCGTCGGGGCGGACGGCGCTCGGCTAGCGCCCGGGCGGCACGGCGAGCCCAGAAGCCCCCGCCGCCCGGGGGGGAGCGGCGGCGGCAGGCGAGCGAGCGAGTCCGGTCCTGCAATCGCCGTCACGGCGACACGGCTGCTCCCCGGCCGGCGGCCCCCGGCCCGCCGCGGGGCTCCGCGGGGCGGGGGCGGCGAGGCGCGGCGGCGCTCCGCGGGGCGCTCCTCTCTGCTGCCCGCGCATGGACCCGCACCGCGGCCGGCCCCGCACCGCATCAGCTCAGCCGCTTCCCTCTTGGCCTGACATCTTAAACCGGCGGCGGCCTTCCCCGCGCCGGCACGTCACCCGCCCCCGCCCCGCCACGCCCCCGCCACGCCCCTCCGCGCCACGCCCCCGCCCCCGCCCCGCCCCGCGCCCCGCCCGCGCAGCCCTGCGCGGCCCGCACCGCCCCCCGCGCTCTCCCGGCAGCGGGCGCGCCCGCCCCCCAAAACCTCGCGTTCTCCGCCCGGTTAGCCCGGCGGGCGGTACCCGCGGCCGGAGAGCCCGGCCTCCGCCGGCCGGCACACGGGGAGCCCCGTCGGGGCGGCTCTGAGTACGCCCGCTCCGCGCCGCGCCGCGCTGCCTTGCGCCCTGGCGGAACTGCGGGGTCGAGGAGCGGAGAGCTCGGCGCTGACAGAGGCGCTGCGGCAGGGAGGAAGACAGCGAGGAACCCCCAGCCCCGATTCCCTCGTTATGGAGGGGGTGGAAAGCAAACGGGAGGGGGCTGCGGCCGGTTAGACGGCGGATCTTTGCCTGGTAACAGCAATAGTAGCAGGAACGGCTACAACACCGACAACTAAACACGAACGACACCAATAACCACCCCTCTGCGGCACGGCCACGGAAAGCTTCACATCACACTCAAAGGAGTAAGGAAGAGCGTGTACATCCCAGCCCCTGAGCACCTGTAATCCCCGCGCTCGCCGGCTCTCTTGTCTCCCTCTGCCTGCGCCGAAGGTGGAGAAAACGGAGGAAAAATCCTCTCGCTGGCACTGCCAGTCCCGTCCCCTCCTTACAGCCGGCTTTCCAACAGCGAGCCCCCAAGGAGGCTTTTCCACCCCAGTTTTACACCTTATTCGCGCAGTTATCCGCAAGGATCGTTCCCCCGTCTCGGCGGGGACACGCGGGGACCCTCCTGCTTCCCGGCGCGGCGCCCAGAGCAGCCCCCGAACCCGCGCCCACGAAAACCGTTTGCAGGGTTTGGCCAAGCCCCGGTCCGGGCGCCGGCTCACAAACCTCTCGCACACGGCCTCCCGACCAGCCCCACCCCGAGATTTAGGGGGGAGCAGCATTTGGCCCCTCAGCCCCGGGCAACGGCAGTAGAGACGGGTTGCGCTGTCCCGCGGTCCCCGTTCACGGGCCCGCTTATAGGGCGGGGGCGAGGCTGCTGTGGACCCGGGTCTCGCAGGAGGAAGGAGGAGCGGGGCTGTTTCCAGCGGGTCTAACGCGGGGTAGGTTGCCCTCCCGTGTCGGTCAGGACCTCCCGGGGCAGAGGAGCCCGTCCCCGAGCCCTGCCCCCGCAGAGCCGGACCTCCCCCCGGGGAGCTGCGGCCCTGGTAGGGATGGGGAGCCCGAGGGAGCCCAGACGCGGAAAATGCAGGTTGCGTCTCTATCTGCAACTCCTCTGCACGGTCATGGGTATCGAAAAGTTACCGAAAGCTTCCCCTTGATGTGGCCCTCCACACCCACATCCCAGAGCCCAAACTTTTCTGTATCCCGTTGCTTCCCCCACTCCCACCCCCCGCAAGGGTCCTCCTGAGCCGCTGATGCTCCTTCGAGGTGCGTATCATCCCTCGCAATCTTACTTATCGCTAAATTATACATATTACTTTCGCAGCCTGTTAGTAAAGAAGGTTAAATTAATTTACATTCTGCTCATTATCTGCTGTTTAAATGACGTGTTTTTATCCCTGAGATTTGGCAAAGAATCTCTTTCCTCAGACCCCACAGCGTTTCGAAGGAGACAATGCTCTTACATTTGTAGTGGATTTTAATCTGATAAGACTCTAATTTACTTAAGTCTTTTAAATAGGGGGTTTAAAATGATTCTAGCCGTTTTCTTATTGAATTTCCTCTAATTCCCCCAAGATCATAAAGTATATGTGTAAAGTAAATATTTCCTCCCTTTGCACCGGCAGCAGATGACCTATAACTAAGTCAATATGAATCCAGCTCCATTCTGCACAATTTGTTTACCAATCATATCCCCGTTTCTTCTTAACCTCTCGCTACCTCCGCGATCCTGCACCCAGAAATCCTCCCCTCCCCAGTCCTTCCCCACGACGGGACCGCGCCGTGGCCGCGGGCGCGGAGCTGCCCCGGCAAACCGGGCACCGCCTCGGCCTGGCTGCGAGGGGCACTAGGAGGGGGCGCTGCCCTTCTCCAGCGCCCACGTCGGGGTTGTAACCAGCCTGCAAAGCCCTGGGGAGGGCGAACCGGAGGGAGAGGGGATACGGTGGTACCCCCCGCCCCCGTTTTCTTTTTTTTTTTTTTTTTCCAACGGGACAATGCAGCCCTCTCGCAGATCAGGCCTTTCCCCCTTTTCCCTTTTTTCTTTTTCTTTCTTTTTTTTTCATTAATTTATTTTTAGTTAGTTTGGAGAAATGCTGGCTTCTTCCGCCGCGACTCGAAACGAAAAGTCCCTCCCGGCTGCGCAGCTCAGAGCGCTTTTTACGCGCTTTATGCGCTTGCAGGGCGCAGCGCCGGTGCCCGCCCCGCTGCGGCCCCCTCTGTGCCGGGACACTCGGCGGGGACAGCCTGGTCCCGGCCCGCTTCCCCCCCAGGGAGCCCCGCATCCCCCAGCCCCAACCGGGACAGACCCCCCCGGCCATCCCCGCGTCCCCAAAAGCGGGGCACAGCACCGGCCCGGGCCCCGGCAGTCCAAAGGGAGAGGGTGCCGGCATTTCCTTACATGCCTTTGATTAAAACTCCCCCCACCCCGGGCAGGAGGGGAGCTACCACGCAGTATTAGTTGTCATGGTGACCATAAATCACGTAAATCCAAAAATACCCACCTATAATCTGAGATGAAGTTTTTATTTCCCGAGTGAAATAATATTTTAAAAGCTGTCAGCCAACCGAAAAACAACCTAATTGTAGTCACCCAAGTAATATATTAGCGGTAAAGGTTTCAATTAAAATGTCAAAAGTGTTTTTTAATTTTTGTTCTTTCTTTTTTTTTTTTCCTGCTGGAAGCTCCCATCCCCTTTCGGGCTCAGGTCCTGGCCAGCTCACCCGTGTACCGCCTGTCTGCGCCTGCTGCGCGGGGCTGGCACCCCCCAAAAAAACCTATTTGGGGGAATTCCCTCTTTCCCTCTTGCTGGGCGCTGCAGGGCTTGCCGGGACGCGCCCCTAGTGAGCTGGGGAATTGGGGTTGCTCCCCACTCCGCTCCACCTTCTGCATTTCCTTTTTAATTTTTCTTTTTTTTTTTTTTTTCTTTTCTCTGATGGTGTTTTTCGACCACCCGCTCCTGCCGCCGGAGATGGCGGCCCGGGAGCCCCGGTGTCGGCCCGGGTGCGGGAGGCGGGCGGCACCGGGAGCGGGGCCCGGAGCTGAGCGGCTCGGCTGGGGGTGCCGGGGGGGAAGTGGCCAGACCTGCTGCGGGTATTTATTTTCCCACTTTTCCTTTATCTCCTTACGGGATCGTTGCTTCTAGGCGTAATACTCTCCTAAATGGATAAATTGGTTTTTATGTAGAGTCTCCAGCTAGTCCTGTTGTCTTTTACCTTTGGCTTGTTGTCTTTCGCCTATCTCGGATTACCGGGTATTCTCCTCGATGAAGAGCCATTAATTACCCATTCAGTCAATATTAGGAAGACTACAGAGCTTTTTACATAGGATTAAGAAAACATCAGATTGTTCCGTTAGTATATTCCTACTCACGAATAAGCTTTCGTTATACATTTAGTTTTCCCTGGAGTGAGGCTAACAACTGCTGCATATATTATTGTCAGACGACGATTGGGGGGGGCCGGAATTATATATCCGAAGCGTAATAAATAACTTTTAATTTGCGCTTGGCGGGAAGGGGCGCGCAGCTTCCCCGGCGCCGCGCAGGGGCAGCGCACCGGCGGCAGTGTCTCCGCCCCGGCCGGGGGAGACCCCGGCTCCACCGCTCGGGTCACAACTCCGGGTACAAATTTGGCCACGTTATGTGGCGGGGAGGGTGCCGCTCAGCTTTGCCTGCTCCGGCTGCCCCCGCTCCGGCTCCGCCTCGCTCCCCCCCCGCGCCCGTTTCCTCCCGCGGGGGCGGAGGCTGAGCGCCCACCTCGTCCCGGGGCTCAAAAAAAAAAAAAAAAAAAAAAAAAAAAGCACCAGGGACCTTGGCTTTGCACGCTGCCGTGTCTTCAGCTGCTCTGGACGGAAAGCTGAATCAGCGTTGGGTTTTTTGTTTTTTGAAAAAGAGATGTTAAGTTACTGAATATTTAGACCAAAGAATATTTTTTTTTCAAGAGTTGAAACAATCAATTTGTGATGCTGAATGAATGTAATTTCAACGTTTTATGTTGGAGGCTGCTGTTTCAGCAATACCTAGATTATCGATTACAGGAAAGGATTCCTTAAGTAGCATTCACAGAGCTAACTGAATAGATTATATATATATACACACACACAAATAGTTTAAGCATCCTTCCGCCCTGCATAAAAATTATTCGAATAAACCCACCAGCAACCATTTACGCGTGCTGTGGACTGTCGAAGCATGTGCTGAAGTTTTCCTAATTTTGTGGGACTCAGCAGCAATTTTCCCGTCTCTCTGGATAAACACGACACCCGCCGGGCTGCGTTTGACACTCTAGGCTGCAATAATATTGTCATACTTTCCCATTTTCCTTTCCCCGCCGTGGCCACCGACCCGTTTCTTCTGGAATAACCCTGCCTCCTTCCCCGCAGGAAGCCAGGGCGCCCGTGTTGTTTTGGAGCGTCTCCTACTGAATTTCGTTTCCTCCTTTCACAGGAGCATCGTTTTGACCAAATATTCGCATTTTTACTATTATTATCAATGCTGCTAGTTAGCGATTATTCTCCTTGTGCCCACCCGTGGTGACTAACTCGCGAAATTACCTGGCCGCCCTCGTAATTTCCGAAACTGAACTTTTACAGAGGGGGTCCCAACTAACCCCTGCTCCGCTTCCTCGCCCCAAGGACCAGACTTTTTGCGAAGTAAATCACATAAAGCACGAAGTTCTGACGGTCAGGCTAGACGAAAATCAACGAGCACCGCGCGATTAAAAGCAAATCAAAGCCAAACCCCAACAAAACCCGCCTGAATCGCGAGAGAACACCCGTGATTCCTACGATGTGCAGCGAGTCGCCCGAGCAGCCCAGGGCTTCTCAGGACTTGCCATTATCCATCGCTCAGAGACACGGGCTGGGGCTGCACACAAGGATCATGCCCCCTCACATCTGCAGGGATATATCCGCACATCTGCAGGGATATATCCGCAGCCGCGGTCGTTCCAAGCTTCCCTTCCCCGTAAATGGTTTTAATGGTCAGGCAACCCCGCGTTGCTTCTTCGGCTCAGACTTAAATTTTAATTAATGGCATTAAAGGTGTTTAGATAGCAATTTTCCTTGCAGCCCGACGGGTAAAAAACAGACCGGCTGATACGGTAACGAGGCAGGAAATTTTGCGTGTACTACAATAATCCGGGTTCATAATTGATGGTTAAGAAAATAACCATTTGTTTCTGGGCAGAGGAAGCAAAAGTTACCGTGTCAGGGAGCATATGTGGATATTACTTTTATAAATACTTAGTCGAATCAAGCTGGCGTGGAAGGGCTCATAAATTTATTATATCAGAAAGGTCCCCACTTTCCCATTAGATCGTGCTAAGGGCTTTGATTAAGACCACCTGTTCGTCGGGAGGAAAAGGCAGGGGAGGGTAAAAAGGCCTTTCTTATTTGCAAACCATATATAAAGCAATGTCACCCTTCCTTTCCACATTATTTAACACTTATTACTGGCCGAGGGAAAAAGTGCCAGACCCTGGTAAAGCCGATTTGTGCACAATTTAATATCATGTATGTTTCCGGGATTAAAAATTATCGGCTCGTAATACCTTCGCGTTTGGAATTACCCCGGATTTTGCTCGCTAACCTTCCTTTGGCCTAAGCGTTTCTTCTTCTAGGGGTTTTGAAGTCCAGCTAGCAAATCCCGCTTAAAGTCTCCGGGGGAGGGTGTACTCGGGAAGGGGACGTGGCTCCTCCTGAAATCACTGGATGTTATTTGACAAATAGCGAGCTGTTTGGCCAAACAGGGTTAATACAGTATTCTTACAAGGAAGTGTTTAACCACGAGACCAGGAATACGTGCATTATTAATTCAGTCTAGTTTCCTGTATTATTAATTCAGGTTAATATATTTTATTTAAACAAAATTACGTTTATCTTGGATTAAACAGTCTCTCGAAATACAGAGCGCTTGTTTTCTTCTTTGTAATATGTTTGCATTGCTGTTTTTCTTTACCACCCGTCGGGCTCGCCTACCAGACCCCCTGAAACGGGCAAGGGAAGAGAAGGCAGGAGCTCGCTCTGCCTGCAGACGGGGCGCTGCGGGGGTGCCTGCCTCTGGAGGCAGGCGAGGGCCGGCCGCTTGTTTACAGGCAGGAGGGGTCAAAAAATAGAAAATAAAAATAAACACGGGAGCGACGCTGCGGGTATCTGAAAGGCGCGCTGACAGCGATGCTTTTTTTTGAGGGGGAACGCGCTGGCGGTGGGTGTTACCGCGCGCCTGCAGCCGCGGGGGTGCCCGGCGCACCCCCCTTCCCCTTTCTCCCGCGGCAGCGCATCTTCAGGCGCAAGTGGCGCCCGGGCGCAAAGCTGCGCCGCGCAACCGGCGGGCAGCAGAGGGCGCCCTGGTGCCGCGCAGGCGGGCCCAGCGCGGAGCTCCCGCCCGCCGCCCCGGCAGCGCGGCCCGCGGAGGGGCGCGGAGGGGCGCGCAGGGGCCGCCGCTTACCATTGGCGCTGGGGGGCGGCCGCCCGAAGAGCTTGCTGCCGGCGGGCTCCTTGCGGCCCTCCGGCGCCTCGCTGAGCTCCCCCTTTTTGAAGTCCGCCTCCTTGGAGAAAAGACACTCGACGGCGGCGGGCTGCACCCCTGGGGACGGGGACACGGGGGAGGGGGACAGGGGAGAAGCGGTCAGCGCCCGCTGCTGCGCACCACCCCGCGGAGGCGGCGTCGCTTCTTGGGGGCTACTCCCGCCTGTCTCCGCACCCGCGCACCGCACCGCAGCGGGGCCGCTGTGCATTCCGGCTCGGCGGGAGATGGTTTCTCTTACCTAGCTGAACACAGGCGGAGACCAGTTTGCGGCAGTTGGACTCCATTACCCGTTATCTGCAAAAGACGAAGGCACCAGAGTTTTAAAACAATTATTTTGGGAGTGAAAAATAAATGCAAAAAAGAAACCCAGCCGCCCAGTAGTCGCGTCGCAGCGATGCTGGCGGGACCCCCATCTTTTCCCAGTGACGTCCGCACGGTGTCCACTTTCTCCGCCTCAAGCTCGGGTCCCACCCGAGTCACACCATGGGATAGGTGCAAACCCCCGTGGCGATTTCCCAGCCTGTCGGACCGCTCGGCCTCCCTCCCCCCCTCATTATTTGGGGACGTGGAAGAGGGTGCGCGAACGTCGCGGCCGTGCTCCTCCCCGGGACACCCCAACCCCCGTCCCAGGGGGTGCCGTGGGGCAGGGGGTACCGGCAGCTGGGCCCCCTGCGCGGCGGGAGATGCGCGGACGCGGTTGCGCCTGCCGAGGCCCCGCTCTCCGGCTGCGCCTCCGCGCTCCCTGGCCGCCGTCGGCGCCTCCCCCGGTTTGAGAGGCTGGGCAGTAAAATCACAGGATTAGTGCCTGATTGAGATGTCTGTTCGTGAGATATTACAAAATTCATTATCACAGCTCTCTACTAACTCGATATGAAGTAACACAGATGGGATTTTATTAGTCCAGGCTTCAAATGTTTACTTATGATAATTTCGGGGGAAATTTGCATGTCACCATCATTTCGGTAATCTTTCTTCTTCTTCTTCGCCTCTTTTTTAATGTCTGAACCGGTCGCATTATTAGGTGGCGCTTAGAAATGCGGCAGCCTGGAGCCGAGGCACGTTTGGGATGAGCAGCGCCGGCCGCAGCGCCCACCGTGCAGGGCTCCGCCGGCCCCGGCCCCGCCGCCGGGCAAGCAGGATGGGACACGGGGAAAAGGGGAGGAAAGGGAATAAAGAAAAAAGAAAAAAGAAAAAAGAAAAAAAAAGAAGAAAAAAGAGGGGGGAAACGGGAAAGTGCGGTTATCAGGATTCCTCCGGGTCTCGTTGTGACACGGCGGCTTCTATTCAAAGCCCAGGGACGCCAGGGAGAAACTCCGCTCCCTCCAGCAGCCGGGCCTAGCACACGAGTTGTGCCTAAATTAATCGGAAGGCGATTAAGAGAACCTTAATTCTTCACCGATGGTCCTTAAACCGGGATAGGTCTCCGTCAAGATTAGTCCTGCATGACAAATTCAGCTGCCCTCCCCCGCCGCCTGCCTCGATGGCTGATTTATCTCACGAGTGGAGACACACAGCTCCCCCCACGCACACGCACCGCCACCGAGGGGAAGTTTTTCCTCTCTCCTGAATCGCCGGTCTCCTCGGAGAAAAGTGCCTTTCCCGGACGGATTATTATTCCTTCCCCGCTCTCAGTTGCCCGTACTGATCCTTCCCTTCCTCCTCACCGTATCCTTTTTTAATTTTTGTTGCAAACCACATCGCGGGGCCAAGGGGAGCGAGAAGCTTTTTCCTATTGTCTCCGGCCCGGCGACTCGAAAGCAACTCCACTTGCTTTTCCATTCCAATTTTTCCGAGCACTCCTCCGCTCTCAATTAAATCCCTCAGCACCTCCGTGCGCTCACAGCCCCAGGAACCGCACCAGCCGTGCGAGTTTTCCCTTTCTCTGCGGCTTGCTGGGCCCGCTCCGCTTAGCAGCAACCTGCTTGGAGCTCTCCGGCTATAACAACTGCAGGGCGCGGACAAAAAAGCGGTGTCACACGGCATTTATTTTATTTTTTTTTCCCTTGTCGGTATATCTCATTATTCCTTCAGGGAGGGGGAAAAAAAAAACCCAAAACCAAAACCAACCGACCAAACCAAAACCCACAACCCCCCAAAAAACCCCAGAGTCCCCTGGCAAATACCTCAGCAACGCCCGAAATAGTGAGGTCCGGGGTTTCGGCGAGAAGGTTTTTGTCAGAGGCCCGCAGTCGCTGCCGGTGGCTCTCGAACGAAAAAGGGGGGCTCCATGCAGGGCCTACCCCTCCGCAGTGCCCGCAGGGGCAGACGGGCCCCGCCGCTCCCCCGCGGGTGGTGCTGAGGGTCCCGGCCGCGGAGCCCGCAGCCGGCGCGGCAGACCCGCTCGCCCGATTTTCTGGTGCCCCGAGCCCGGGCCGGCTCCGCTCCCGTCCCCCGCCCGGGTGCGTGGTTCCGCGGCGGGAAGGCGCTGCCTGCGCGGCCGCTCCGCGGGGCCGGTTCTCCGGCGCCCACCCCGCCGGGGGAGGCCGATGCCGTTACCGCGGGGTAACGGCGCGGGGGACAGCGCTCAGTCCCCTCGCCGACAGCCCTGCGGGACGGGCCGCAGCGGCCCGGGAGGACATCAGCGATTCGAGCCCGCAGCACCCGGCCCGCGGCCCCCCGCCACCCGGCCCGTGGTGCATAGAGCCGGGACCGGCCGGGTTCATAGCCCTGCGCCCGTCCCGCCGACAACCCCCGAGACCGCTCTTCCCCCGCCCCCCTCCACTCACCGGGGCCGGTTGAGTTCTCCGCCCCGCTACTCGCGCTGCTGGTGCTGGTGCCGGTGCTGCCGGGGGCAGCGGGGCCGCGCCGGGCTCCTGCGCTGGCTGCGGGGCCGCGGAGCCGCCGCCGCCGCTGGCTCCCTCCTTCCCCGGCCCTCCCGCGCCCCCGCCCCGCCCCGCCCGCCTCCCCCGGCCCTGACGTCACACAGGCTCCGCCGAACGCTCCCCGCCGCGGGGCCGGGCCGGGCGGGCGGCTGCGCGGCGCTCCGCGGGCACGGGCGCAGCGGCGGCGACCCCCGGCCGCGGAGGGGGCAGGGGGCAGGAGGAAGGACAAAGGGCGGCGGAGGCGGCGCGGCGGCGGGCTAGGTAGCCAGAGGAGAACCGAGGTGAGCGAGGACGGCCGCGGCCCCTCCGCGCCCGCGCAGAGCGCGCCCCGGTCCGCCCCGCCCGGCCGGAGGGGAACGATAACTGTGGCCAAAGTTTCCCGGGCCGGGCCGGCGGCTGTCCTTGCACCAGGTGTGAAGAGGGATCGCCAACCCATTGTGAGAGGTCTCGGTTTCCTTTTTTAACCCACTTTTAAAATTATTATTATTTTTTCTATAATTTTCTTAAATCCCGGGGGTTCTTGTTCGTGCTCGTATCGCTAGCGCAGAGCCGGAGTAGCTGAAATCCCGCCGCTCATCTCTGTTAGTCGCCCTGCCTCGTTTACGGACGACAGCGAGAAAACACTAAACACTACGGCAGGCTCTCTCCCCCTTTTCCCCAAACGACACGGAGCTGACGCCAGAGGGAAATTTATTTTCGATTTTGTGATGTTTTCCGTGTTTAAGAAAATAACGACGTCGGGTATCTCTATTTAGACCAAACTAAACCGATCGCTTTTTCTCGCAGCTTTTCCGCGGCTTTGTTTATAGAGAGACCACGCGAAAATAAAATAGGCTCTTTCTTAACTCGGAGGCTGCACCTGATCTATTTGTGGCTATTTTAAAATTATTTCAGCCTGGAGTGAATTTTAGTTATTTATAGGCGTGGGCAGGGGGCGAGGCAATTATTGCCGGAGGAAGAAAGCGAACCCTTGGAAGCGGCCAAGTTTTCAGCGGGTCGTTTTTTCGGCGGCTCCTGGGGAAGCCCAGCCGCGTTCAGCAGCACCGCCGCTTCCCGGCGTGCACAGAAAAACCCTTTGAATGTGACGCCGCAGCAGTTGTCACGCCAAGCGGAGAGGGTTGCTTCCTCACGCAAGAAATGAAATCGCGTGGGTGTTTTACTAGGGAGAAATAAATTAATTGTGTCCTTGGCTACCCCCGTTTCTGTCCTTGGGAGCACTCTGCCAGGTGAAATCCAGTTTCTCCGCGCATCCGAAGGAGGAGCGGGAGCGAGGGGGACTCCCAGCTCGCACTTCTGTTTCCCTGGGAAAAGCAAATTGCTTGCGCCAGTGCGCATCTTCCCCCCCCCCCGCCCCGTTCTGTTTTGGACCGGGAAGGCAAGGCAGGCTTGCGGCGCCCGCGTTGGCAGCGCGGCCGCGGAGCGGGGCCGTTCGCGGCTCCGCGCCCGCCTCCGCGCCGGGCGGCAGCGGGCTCCGGCCGCCTCGGAGCCGGAGCGGCTGAAGTGAGCAGCTGGTGAGAAATGCAAATGGCTCCTGGAGAAACATAAGAAACAGGGTGATTTTCATTCCCTCCTCGAGTGTGTGGAAGGAGCTGGACATACGTTTCACGCTCCTAATCCTTCTTTTACATTTTTAGTCATACTCCTATTAAACAACTAATTAATGCCCAGAATCACCAGGGAATACATTAGACATGCTGCCGTGGAAGAGGGGTTCCAGGGTGTCTGGAAACTGTGGAGCCGACTTAATACGGGGATTTCAAATTTTTTTTTTCCCCCTTCTGTCAAAGCAATAAATGTAATAATAGATTTCAGGGCAAGCAAAGGCCGCGGCGGCGGTATTTATAGTCTGGCTCCCCCCTCCCGCCAGCGCAGTGACAACAGCTTTAAAAACCCCGACGAGCCTAAGGAGCCTTTTCTCGGAGGGCTGAAGCGGGGAGCGGCGGCGGGCTCGCAGCCGGCGCCCGGCACACGCGGCCCGGCTGGGGCGCGAATAGCCGGGCTGGGAGCCCTCTGTCCTGGCTCCCCGGCAGGCACGCCGGCTTTCTGAACGGCTTGGAAAGAGGGCCAGGGTTATTCCTCGCCCCGACAGGCGGAAAAATATGTTTTCATAAATGCCTATCGCGACTATCCGTTTGCAGGCACCTGGCGCAGCCAGCGGTGCTCCCGACGGCGGCGGGAGCCGCGGGGCTTCTCCACGGGTGATCCCAGGTCTCAGCGTGGGCGAGCCGAAGGAGCACCCTATCTGCTTCCACGCTGCCTGCCGGGGAGGGTTTTGCCCAGGGACGGGGGAAAAAAAAAAAAAAGCCAACAACACCAAAAAGGCACAGCGTATGTAGCGGTGACTAAATACAGAGCCGTGTTTCAGGCATCCCTCCGTGTCTTGCACCGGCCGCCAGCGCTGCGGGACCGGCGGAAAAGGGAGTTATCCTCGAAAGTGTGCGATGGGGCAATTCACGGCCATTTACTTTCTTCATGCCCGGATTATGATCTCACCTCTCGCAAGCAATCCCTCCCGTCTCCCCCCAGCCTCTCCTCCCACCTCTCTGAGCTCCTTATCTGACAGCAGACGAGTATGTAAATACCTATAGCTCGCTATGTTTAACACACTCAAACATTATTGATTTGTTGGGCTGCTCGAATATTTTCTTCCTGTCCAGATCTGGTTTCAAAATTGCTCATTCAGGCGGTTTGTCCCGATGCTACAATACAATAATTGTTAAAATTTTAAACATTTCAAATGGACCCGTTGATTTGCATATAAATTAAAATTACTATGCCTCGCGTATTCTAATGTTTTATAATCATTTCGAAATTAGCGCTTTACCACTTGAGCTAAAAGAATATATAAATGTCTGTATTGACTCTCTAATGAATTACCTAATTAAAACGTCCCGAGGACGTCGGTCGTTAGGAAGATTGTTAAACCGGGGCACGTTAGGGGTAAGGATGACGGTGCGAACCGGAGCGGAGCAATCTCTGTTAACACAGAGTAATCTAAGCTTCACGCAGTGAGTCCCGTATTCATTTTCCTTTGCTTTGATCTCTTACACCTCTCCTTTTTTTTTTTTTTTTTTTTTTTTTTTTAAAGGAGGAAAAACGAAGAGGAAGCGCAACTATCTCGCGGTTTGCTCCGAGCCGGCCGCCGCCGCTACCCGGGCGGGCGGGACGCCCTCGGCCGGGGCTGCTCTCGGCTCGCACCTTTCCGGCAGCGACCGGCTGCTGGGAGCAGGGAAGCGCAGCCAGAGCCGGCGGGGCCCGTCCTGCGATAGAGATGCTAACAGGGCACTTACCTTCGTCATGAGACTAGGGATAAAAAGGTAGCTCTTCCTAGGAGAGGCAGTGCAAAGGAATGCGAGAAGTTCAGAAAAAAAGGGGAAAAAAAAGACCAAAAAAAAAAGACCGGCGGTGCGAAAATCTGTAGCCTCGGGGGCTAGCCAGCAACCCCTTTCATTTCAAGCACTTATTGATTTGCTGTTGTCATCTTTGGCGACGCAGAAGGACACTTGAAAGAATTTCTGATGGGGCTCTGATCTGAGAAACGAGGTGACCTGACCGGGCTCTCACCAAATTCTTAATTACCACATCAACTGCCTTAAAAATAAAAAAAGGAAGGGGAGGGGTAGGGAAAAAAAAAGGGGGGGGGGAATCTTTGACAGCAAGAGTTTGCTTATGCGAACTTTTTTAACCACTCAGAAACTCTTCTTGTCTCCTGCTCCCACCGCTGCAATCGCAGCCCTGTAATCAGACACCCCCCTCCCCGCCCCAGCCTCCGCTCCCCGCAGCCCCGAGCTCTCGGTCCACCGGCGCAGCGACACGGCGAGCCCGCGGGCGCGGAGCAGCCGCGGAGGTCTGCGGAGGGACCCGGCGCTGTGAAACCGCGCTCCCGCCCGGCGGCCGAGGCTGAGCGTCCCCCCCAACCCCCACCTTGCCTTCACCCGGACCGAGGGCAGGTCTGCGGAGCAGCCCTCGGGGGCTGGGGAGGCGAGCCTGGGAAGGGAGTTGCAAAAGAAAACATTTCATGTGCAGCAGATTGCAGAGGAGAAAGGGAGAGAGGTCAGGACGAGGCGTGCATGTGCGTGTGCGTGTGTGCGGGTGTTACACTCCAGCAGACCTACAAGCCTGTGACTTGTCTGCAGCCAGCTGTTTGAATGTCATCAAAACTACATGTATACACTTTGAGCAGGGGAGCCGAAAGGAAAATTCAGTTGAGGAAATCGACATGAAAAACCTATTGTCGAAGGCACTGGAAGGCAAATAATGCTTGGTGTTTCTTGTACACAGGCGTACAACGCTGACAGATGACAGCAGTGCTCTTGGCTGAAAAGAAATACGCTGCCTTTGTCCCACATGATGCATACACACATGCACATTCCTTCTTCTTCCTGCTCTGGCTGCTGTTTCTGCAGGACAAAGCAAACCATCCTTTATGGGCATCATCTTCCCCCCCCCCCCCCCTTCTTCCTCCCCTGCCCGCCCCTTTATGTGTGGCTGCTCTTTATTTTGGTGTCAGAAAGCTAAGGGACAGGATTAGCACCTATTTCGGCATCTCTGATTCTGTCCACCTCGCAACAGTGGCCGGACCGAGGCTGCGAACGCTTAGCAGGCTTTTGCTTAGCATTTTGTACCCTTGTTAGCTTTGAAGGGGCACTGTCCTTTCCGAGCAAATGCCAGCCCCACAAGTTCATGTCTCCCCCTCGCGTAGGGCTGACAATGTTCCTGTTGTCTGTGTGCCACCCCTCTCCCATTTCCAGTGGCTCAGCTGCTCAGCTATGGCAACCAGGGCTGTCTGCTTATACCCCAGTCTTACACTCTCTGTTGAGCCTCAGCTCCTCAAAGTCTGGTATGTAGGGTGGCAACACTTTATTGATAAGGATTAGATGGCCTAGCACTCATTTTCAAGCCTCATTGTATGGCTTCAGTCATTTGTGACAGGACTCTTCAGCCCATAGCTTGCTCATATCCCGTGTACAGCACAGTATACTTAACATGTCTATCTTCTCCCTTACGTGCCTGACGCTTTGCAACACTGTCACTGGACTTCCTTCTCAGCAGTGTCATGTTGTAGCAAAGGGAATGAACGAGACCGTCCCTTGTTATCTTACAGGAGCTGGATTCAAATTTGGGAGATTTGGGAGCTTAGCAGAGAAACCCTAGAAGAGGTGCCACTTGGATTTTTTTTTGACATGGCTTTCCATGTTGCTTTGAACACCTTTTCAAAAGCTTACGGAAACCCAGGATCTCTGTGTAGCTGCTTAACTCATTTTCATCCAAACTTGGTAAAATTAGACCTTCTGGTAAGTGCTGCAGGTGTGAGCTGAAGGCGATGTCACATTTTTCAAAAAACAGGTACAGCACAACAGTGCTGCCAGCGTTGGGGCGTCACAGCCTGCCTGCTGCTCTTGTCTGGAGAGCAGGCAGGTGTCACACCTCCTGTCCATCGCGGCGTGGAGGGACCCATCCCTCATGCTGTGAGTACCGGCAGTGTTTGTGCTCACCCTCTGCAGGGAGCCTCTGTCATGCTCACCAAGTGACTGTTTCTCCTGTGTCTCACCTGCCTCTGTTGCTGCCAGTCCATCCCTCAAGATACGAAACGTTCTGCCTAAAGTGTTCACACGTGGTCCTCAGCTGCGACCTTTGTTTCTGCAGAAGGGGGAAAAATGATGCCAGAATGACCTCGAATTATCTATATATTTTGGGTTTATTACCCAAAAGAGAGTACCTCTTCTTTGTTTGTTGGGCATGAAGTAATTGTGAATAAGCTTATTGAAGAAGATGAGGTAACTGCGCATTGCTTAGGCTTTGCTCTTACACGTTTTTGTGCTCATCTGATGTGATGGTCTGTGACTGATCTGTTCCTGGGTTTTGCTATCTTTGCTGAACTACACGTTGCTGTGGCTGAAAAGGTAGATGTGCACAGTAAGAATCTACCTCTGTCTGATCTCACATGGTTCCTCACAGCAAACCATTTTCTCTTCTTTTGGCTTTCTCTGGGCTGTCCCTGCCCTGGTGCAGGTCGCCCGCGGCCACAGGCCCTCAGGGAGGGTGCCTGCCTCCCTTTGCCATGGAGGCCCACAGAGCGCATCTCCCACCCTGTGGCTGCCAGGATTTTTTGGTAAAATGATTTGGGAAGGGGTGCTGTGTATGTTTTGAAGTTTTGGAGTAAGATTTTGGGGCTCAACAGTCAGGTTTTGGCACATGGCAGGGCTGTCCCACCACCCGGCCTTTGGAGCTGGCTGGAACTGGCTGTGACCGGCCCGGGGTGGCTACCCGACCAGCAGCCCCATCACAACCACCATGCCTCCACGCCCGTGGCCAGGACACGTACAAAACACATCCAGAGGTGCAGGGTGTCACGAACCCCCCTCCCTGCCGGTGGTGGAGTGGGGAGAAGGAAGGGAAAATCCTGCCCACCCTCAGGAGGCTCCGCTCCTGGGCTGAGGGGACACCTGCCGCTGCCCTCTATGGCGGGAGGACACAGGACGCGCCCAGCATCAAGACAGGTTTCAGTGCCCAAGGAGCCGTCTGAAAGTGAGGGAAACTGAGCTTAAAAGCAGCCTGGCTGCTTATTTGGGGTGGCTGAGTAACCCCTATTGCTGTGGGGGGAGGCTCCAGCCCTGACACCCTTGCCTCACTGGGAAGGCCTTGCCGCCCCGGCACCAGCCCCTCGGCCACGATCCCTCTACCCTAAAGCGGGTGCCGGGCAGTCGGGACAGCCAGTCAGGCCGTGTCCCAGCCCTCCTCACAGTGCTTTGGAAAGGTTAAAGTATTAAATGGCATTTGGGGAAATTGCTCGAGGAAGGGCAAAGGCGGCGGCACCCAGCGGGTTGTTCTTTGTCTGGGAGCATGGCCAAGCTCTCTTACTCACTGTAATACACCGTGTCAAAGAGCTGGCTCCTTATTAGACACTGCTTTTAAAAAGTGTTTCACTTGGAAACGTAATGGTAAATTTTCTTCACCAGTTGAGGGCTGCTTCCCTACTTTGTTTTTTTCCCCCCTTTCGCTACTTTTATTTGAAGCTGTTCTGACATCCTCCATCAGAGAAAACGTTGAATGCTTTTAGAAAAATATTTGTTCTGACGGAATTTATGATGTGACCTGCTATTCAAATTTATGGTTAGCTTAATGTGGTAGGTTAGATAAAATGACTCTTGATGACATCGTGGCAATCATGTAAAGCCATACTTTGAGGCATTTGGACAGCTTATCAAAAAGTGTTTGGAAACAAAATGTGGGTATAATAAAATGCAGAATAGAGTTGGAAAGATCGCCAGGTTAAAAAAGAACCCTAAAAGACAAGTTTATAGGTACACTATAGGAGTGTCTTCATTTCCTCCAGGCAGAAGAGACACTGACTTTGAGGTTGGATTTGGAGAGGAAAGGTAAGATGTACGTAGTGCTTCAGAAAAGCGTTCAGTGTGTTCAAACCACTCCAGTAGACAAGAAAGCAGAAAAGGAGAGCCCACAAGCAGGTTTCTCCTTCATGTTTCTCTCCTTTCAGCAACCTTGATTCCCTGGAGAGCAGCATGACCCCTGGTTCGGCTGGCATTGTACCGTTCTGCTGAGCGCAGGCACGGCTTGGTGCAGCGAGGAGCAGGCTCCTTTCCAACTGCTTTTGCTGATGATGTTGATACAATTTCATGAGGACAGCATACTACGTAAACCAGTTCTCCATTCAGCTGGGCCATCCCTGCGCCGTTGACCCTAACTAGCTATGCTCTGTGGACTATCGTGGAATGCGCGTTTATGGAGTTGCTCATGGTAACTACAGCCATCGGTGTCGCGACTGAACTCTTTCCACACCAGCGTATCTCGCTTAGAGTCTGCTCTCTACTGGCCTTATTTTGCAGGCTTTTACCATTCTGGGCAGGGTTTACTCATGCCACCATTTCTGCGGATAAGAGCCATGCTGCCTTCCTCTGCTTAGCATCATGCCATTTAAATGAATATATTTCCCATGCACCCTTCGGGGAGGAAAGAAAGAGTCCTTTTAAATTTGACAGACAAAAGTTGCTGGAGACAGGAGGAGATCTTTCTGCAGCTGATTTCTCTGTCTCTGCCTGCTACTGGGCAGCTATAGCTGATTCTGGTTACTGTTTTCCCTTCTGATTTCTGAGACCAAACATTTTCACACAGCCCATTTGTCTTTCATTTATTTTCCTTTTTGCCTCAGAGCACTGGGAACACAAGGGGCCACGAACACTTTGTGACAACCACCTTGCCATGAAATGAAAGCCTGAATTAAAGCAGGGAGGCTCAGAAAACACTGCGTAATAAGAAGAGCCAGGAAGTTATTTCTGTCTCTTCTCAGATTTTAAAAGCTACTGAACATACCTGTGATTATAAGTGAGCTGTAGGTCAACAAAAATGGCTGTTAGTGCTTTCATTATAATCTCAATTGTTGGGAGTTTACATAGCACAAACATTTACTTTGTGGTGAAAGTACAGCATGTAAGCCTTTTGATCTGCAAGCAGTGAAAAAAAAACACCACTTTTTTGCTTTGTTTTCATTCCCTCCAAACACACTTTACAAACTGGGTTACAGCAAGAGCGATCTGATGTTTGAGCTATAAAACGTGGCATGAATATAGATGACATTGGCCACTCCCACTTTGCTTGGTTTGGGAGAAAAATCCTTTTAAAAGGCACGATAAGATCTCTTCTAAGTGTGCTCAGTAGCAGACTGCACTGTCTCTGCAAAGAAACAAGAAGCCTGAAATATGGGCTTTGCCTCATGTATAGCCCTTCGATGAGTAATAGGCAGAGACACTCCCTCTGCCGCTCTGAGACCTGCGAGAGGGCAGAGAGAGGCTCAAAATACAGAGAGCATGAAGATTTTCAGATTCTTCAGTTCACACAGGGCAAGGGAGCAAGGAAACTTTTGAGTTGCCTCCCCCCCGCCCTGCCAGTTAAAAAGGCTCCTCTTCTCCCACAGAAAAGAAAGGCAACCCACTTGTGGCTTCTCTGGGCCTTCCCAAAGAAATCAGCAATGAAATACTGAACAGCTGGGCTCCTTCTTGGCACTTCACAGACAGGGGGGTGAGAGAAAAAGATTTCCAGATACTAAAGCAAGAGCCGCAGCTGCTGCTATGGCAGAAGTGTTCCTGGGAACATGCAGGTAGGGAGCTCTGTCGTGCCTGGGCAGGCTGAAATAGCAGTGGTGGGCACAGAAAAGGGTGTGATGGGCAGCAGCATCGCTGCCTGCCAAACTCTAGCTCTGCCTGGTACCTGAAAAGGCCAGACGTCGTCAGCTCACGTGCAGCTGAGGCTGTGGCTGCCCAGCCTGTAACAAATGACAGGCTGTTTCTTTAGAAAACCTGTCTGTGGGTTTTCCTAATCTGCTGAAGCACAATGAAACACAAAGTGTTCCACTTTTGGGCTGTTTGTCATGCCTGCTGAGCTATGGTACGAACAGTAAGTAATCCTGTATTTGCAGATGATATGATAATACAAAAGGAGGGCATCTTTAGGCCGCTTAGGCATTCCTTAAGTTTTTTGTGCTTGACTTGGAAGGATGAACTACAGAGTTGATTACAATCTTCCTATCCCATCAGCCTGCCAGAGGGCTCACTTTTTGAGACTCTTTCCTCATTTCTGTGGTCTCTTTCTCCCACACCAGCTCTCCAGATTTTTGGTCTCACAGGTTTACTCCAGGTTTCTATTCTGAGGATGTTTATGCACAGTTTATACGAGGATTACAATTTAGCCTTATGTATTTTTCTAGAGATACAGAAAATTCACCCCAGTGCAGAACCTCATCCAAGTGCTAGGCATTACTGAAAAAAACATACATATGCTAAAACTTCTCAAGCTTTTTTTTTTAACATGTAATTTTTTTTTAAGAGAGGAAAAGTATTTTACCTTTCTCTTTTTCTGATAAGTTACTAGCTTATCAAAGGTTGACTTTTCTTCCTAGAGCACCTCTTCAACACAGAAAAGTACTGCCTTCCCAGTTAAAATTTAGCATTGTTACAAGCAATCAAGAATACTGGTCTTATGACAAGGCAGCGTGAGGGAACTATGAGTAGGAGAGGAAAACACACCCAGTAGTAATCAACAGCACCATTTCCATAACTCCTAACACCTGTTAACCCCAGTCGGGTGTTAGCACTTTGAATACCAGCTCTGAGAGGACTATTTTTGTTGGGGTTGAGGGTCTGTTCATCTTGGGAAGCTAAGGGTTAAGATAGGCTTTGCTCCATCCTAAAAATGTTACAGAGGGAGGGTTTTAATTTGTTTTACTCCCTGTTCCCTGCCCCATCCTTAAGGGAGTGTGCACACGTATGAGGGTGTATATATATATTTACCAGAAAAATCTGTTACTCCTGGCTGTTTTGATGGATTTGATGTTTGCTGGAAGTTTTTTCTCTTCCACTGAGGTAAGGTTTTGTTACACTTAATAATTCCTAATAATCAGCAGAATTAGGCTTTGAGTTGATATCCAGAAAAGGACTTTAAAGCTGAGTACCTCAGTTCAAGAAGGTATGCTGTGGATACTGTAATCCATAGAGTCAATGCCTTAGCCTGTTTCTCTGTATCTCAGGTGGTTTTATTGTGTGGGTGGTCAAGTTCATATCTTCTCATAGCTGTGTGGTGTGAGCTGGAGGAGACCAGACTATCCTTGCTGGTGGGATGCCAATGATGTTTTCTGACTGGCTGATGTGACAAAATGGCACTTAGGAAGAGCCCACGTGCTTAGGGAGTGGACTAGGCTGACCTATAGTCGAGAGGAATTTTACCTGTGGGCGATGTGGTGTGTAAAAGCCTGTGGACTGTTCTTAGCTAATAATATTTTTACTATCTGTAAAACTTCTGCTTTTCTGTAGTCTTATGACCTCTCTTAGTCCTAGACTTGGCACTTTTTGTGTATATCTGAGATTCTGAGTTTCCTGTTTTGTGCTATCATTTCATTAGCTCTGTAGTTGGTATAAAGCTTTCAAGAGAAGGTGGGGCACCTGGGGTTTTTAGGGTGTCTTTGTTTCTGCTCTTTGATACAACAGACCTTTGTTCTTCCTGATTATTTTTTTTTTTCTAATGCAAAAAAGGAAGGCAAACTAAGTCTCCTTCCCCCTGCCTTTCTGGCTTTATTATTAGGGTCTGTGATACTGTACTGAGTGCATGCAGATTGCTGCATTTCTGACTTAATAGTGTTAATAATTTGAATATATATAAATGAATACACAAGATAATTGTGCTCTAGTCTTATAACAAGAAACTGAAAAAATTAATTTGCTATATTCTTTCTTACTGTATCCCTATCTTAAATACGTCAAACTCTTTGCTGCTCTCTTCTTAAAGGTTAGACAGTCCTAGTTTTAGCAGTAACAGAGGAGATAGTGGTTTTAGGTAAAATAAAACTGCATTTTAGTTATTAGGGAATTTTAAGCTTATATTAGCAGGCTAGCATTTAAAAGATCTTTAGCACAGCTTGGAGTTCTAAGGCATTGAGCCATTCTATTTATTAGGGGTATTATAGTATAGCTTCAGTTCCAAGTATTTTACAAATGTTTTTTTGAGAATAAAGCATGTCTGCGTGTTCTTGCTGAATAAAAGAAACTGACTGTGCTAATTCAACACACACTATTTGAAAATCATTTTGTTTGGTGTGTAGGCTAGAATATCAATTGGGTATCTGGAGGCTGCTGCATCTTTGATGGGGGTTTGTTAAATGCACCTGTAATGCAGATATTAAAATGTACCCTTCAGTTCTGTAAACTGCCTGGCCTGAGGGGGAAGGAGGGAAATGTAATAATAAGAATACACTTAGAAGTGTCAAAATTAGAGCTCAGATGCTTAACTTCTGGCAGTGATATTGCTGATACAATCTGTAAATGTGTTAAGTGCTTAGTGCTCTTATTAATGTCAATAAAATAAAGATACTATGGAGTGGCACAATTATTTTAAAATTTAGTCTTCCTAATCAGATGATTAGGATAACAATGCTACTTTTACTTTGTCGTCCTAGGTGATCTTTACATGTGAAAAGTGTTGAAGAGGCTAATGTTTTCTTCTATCTACAAAGTGGTAATACCAATTTTTTTATAGACTGCAGCTGTGAACTCTCTAACTAGAGAAAAACGCAAGTGATTTGGAGGCAAAATGCAAGACCATAATTAGAACACTGATTTTTCTTTTCCTTTGTTCACCCCTCCCTTTCTGTGCCCATTTACCTTTTGTCCTAGTCTATCTGACTGTCATTGGGAAGATCCAGTGAGGATTTTCAGATTTCTTACTGTTTGTGACCTAGCAGCATGCTGGCTTCTCTATCATTGTTTGAAATCTCAGATGGTTTCTGGTGTACCAAGACTATATTTTAAGACAGAGATGTTCTAGTTTATGTGCAAATAGAAGCTGTCAACTGTTCAGCAGAACCAGGATACTTTTGGCTCCCCAGCTGAAAGCTGCCATATACTTTCAGCATGTTCTTGTCTCTGAAAAAGTTCACAGCTGGTTTGTTGAATGACATGAAGGGACTTTCCTCTTTCATTATGCAGATGATGCTAACTAGTGACTTAGCAGTGGGGGAGAATAAAAATGATGAGATGCAAGGAGAAGCAAAATGTTAACTGAAGGTTCCAAAATGCCAGGTTGGGAGGCTTCTGTAAGTTGCAATTCAAAATCAGAGAGGAAGGACTCCTGTTTCCTTTCTTGAAGTGAAATTCTCTTTTAGGTATCAAATTACAAGTATGGCAGTGAGGTGGTCCCTTGCTCCATCTCCATCGTGTTTAAGCATTTGATTTGACACAGTTTTAGGGTAGTTTTCTTTGTTTGGCAATTGTTCTCTGCTGCTCCTGAAAGCCAACCTTTTTTTGTACTGGCTCAAAGAGGATGCCTAAAATTGCTGATTGCCTTTGAAAGTCCTTGGGTTTTTGCAAGTAGTACCTATAGATGTTGCAATACCACTGAGTACTTTCTGTCATTGTGCAAGTATGTTTTTAAATTAAGCATCCACTAGAAAGAAATGGTAGTTAACGGCTTAGTTTCTTGGCCAGGACAAAGGTTGTTTCCTTTTGTTATTAGTTCTGTGTCATCACAGAAAGTAGGCTAACTTTATTTTGAGTTCGTCTTATTTTTTTTTCTAGATGTATTGGGCTGAATAGTTTAACATAGCAAATTATTCTATGTGCTTTAGTTTCAAGTTTTTCATGTAGAATCCAAGTTCTAGCATCAGGATTCAATTAAATGATAGTTTGATTTGACTGAAAAATTAATGGTCCAGAACAGAAACCTCGTAGTATTTTTTGAAGTTCTTATTTTCAGTACTTCTGTTTTAAATAAAAATCTGGACTGAGCCCAGTAACATAAAGCTACATGTTCTCTCATCAGCTGAACATACATAATGATTAAATTTAACAGTGATTGTTTGCTTATTGCTCCTTTTGGCTGCATAGGTATGTTTCTGCATTCATAAAGCTAATTCCCTGGCTATAAGTGGCACTATACTGACTTGCTGTGAAAAGTTTCTTGCTACTGTCTCTTGCCCTCTTCAGGAAATAATAATTTGCCAAGTACAAATCATATTCTATAATTATATGTCATCTTCAATGACAGCTTGAACATTCAACTCCTGTTTACGCTTGAATTGGACATATTGATTTTTCATTTTAATGATAAACAGATTGGCATGTAATACATTTGGTGATACATCTGCTTAAAATGTGTTAAGATTGCTGAATGAAAACAATGAGTTTGCAATGTAGGCTAGTGGAGGCATTCAGGCTGAACATAAAATGAGGATGCACACTACTCTAGGTAACTCACACCAAAAGAGCATGCAGTTCCTTTAATCTGGTATCCATGCAAGGATATTTATAATTTGCTTTTCTGGTTTACTTTCAGTCTGTCTTTTGGCCAGAAGAGATTTTGTAGCCAAGAATACTGGGAGTATTAAAAAAAAATATATACACACTGTGGCTTTACTTGAAAAATGTCTTTGGTTTTGAATTTTGATTTGTTCTCATAGTCAGAATCTACTGCAAGTTAAAATGGAAATTGACCAAACTGCGCAGTTTAACCTCGTTACCTGTGCATTCCCTCATAAATGGTTTTATTTTGGTGGTGCTATATATATGCACCTTAACACATCAAGAAAATGTGTTCTATACTGACTATTAAAAATCTCTTCTACTAAACTGCTGCTTTTGGATAAAGATGAAGGCTTCCAGGAATACTCCAGTTTTGCCAGTGGTAATGATGTTTACTTAACCCTTTAAGATTTCTTGGTTTAATGTATCTGTTTACACTCTAAAATTTGAGTTCTTAAAATTTTTTTGTGGACTTGCATGGGAAACTGAGCACTTAGCTTTACAATATGTTGTCTAAATTTTACATAAAATGTAGTCATCCAATTTTAGTTGGAGTAGGCATTGTGATGTAAATACTTGTTGCCAAGTGCAGTATTCTTATCAGGTACAAAATAGAAATATAAACACTGTGTGTGTACCATCAAAGGAAAATGATTTGTTAGTGTTCGGAATGCTTTGGACAGAGCGGTTTTAACCAGAAAATGACTGGCATCCTTTGACAAAATACCCAAAGAAAACTAAAACCATAGTGGTGGAATCAGTTGTAGAAGTAGCAGCATCTCAAATAGAAAAATACTGAAAGTTTGTAAGTATTTACAATAAAGACCTTGTGCTTTCTGCTTTGTAGTTTGCAAAACACAGAACTGAACACTTTGGATAATCTTGAGATTTGTACTTCTGTGCTTCATGCCACAGAACATCTTGAGGTCCCTCTCGATCAGTGAGGCCATCACACGTGCTTTGTCTTGAAGTATCTTTGTCCATGGTGATTTTTTTAAGGCTATTTCTTCCTTCAGATTACCATAATTTGACACCTGAAGACAAGTGATTCATAGCCCTGTACCACAGAAGAATGTATCTTTTTTTAATAAAGCATGAACAGTTTCAGAGCAATAATGGTTATTTTGCTGCCCAAAATGGGGTGAACCCTGACTACCTGCACTCCCTGCCTTCCCCCCCGCCCTCTGCCCCATTTCCTGCCAGAGTCTCTCTTCCACAGGCCTTTCATAGGCTGACCTTGGGGTGTGTGTGTTCAAGTTTGGTCTTCAACATGAAGATGATGCAACAATTCTGCTGAGAGGTCCAAAGGCACCAGTTTCCCTGGTTAGTTAGTTGCTGGTGTTTATTCTCTTTGGACCCCATATTCTTTCCTTTGTGTCTTACTAATATTTTTCTGCTCTTCCTAGAGTTCTCTTTGATCTCCTTCCCTTGCATTTTCAGGGTGGTACTTCTGTAAGTACAGCTGTATTTGATCACACAAAGGATACATCCATGATCAGGTTCTATGGTCTTTGGGTATGGCCTGTCATGACTCTACATGTACTGAAGATTCACAGAATTTAAGACTCTAGATTCAGTATGCTCCTGTGCTTTATTCAGCTGATACTGCGCAGAGCCTGGGAAGTATAGTATCCATGCTTGGCTTTGTTTTGTTTGTTTTTTTTTTTTGTAAATTGAGTATTGATTAATTGAGGTCAGTTAATAGGGAATGTGTAGAGGATGCTTCAAGAAATGTAGAGACCTACAGATGGTTTGCTTTTGCAATAGAAAAGCATTTTTCCATTCAAAAAGAACCTTATACCTTAAATTCAGCTGTTGAAGAGAAATACAAAGCAGCAAGGCACTGCTAGTTATACTTGATTATATTCTTCCCCTAGCCAAAGTTCAGTACAGCAGCACGTCCAGGACATAAACCCTTGTTCTGTGGGTGAAACTCCCGTAGGAGTCATGTGGAGAAAAGCTGTATAAAAACAATGTGACCGTGCCATGGAGTTAATGGTAATGTTAGCTTCTGCCCAGAAAGTCAAGAGCACAAGTTGGCAGGTCCAATTTGGGAAGGCTTTTACCAAGAAGCTCTTGTTTTGTGTATGTATGCCAGCGGGACTTGTCATAGTTGATGCAGGGGAAAACTTTACGTGCAGCCCTACTTGAAAAATGATCTGCCCCTCACTATCTGTTTCTGGTCTCCCTTGTCCCTTTTTCTTTAAAAATAGTGCTCTAAAATATAACTCTGTACTGCTCTTAAAACATTAGGGCCAAAATTTTTCTCTAACCCTCCCAGCAGGCTGCTGTTAAGCACTTTATACTGCCATCCACGTGGGACGTATGTGGAGACCTGTGGGGGTCTGTGCTCTGAGCAAGGGCTGGGTGAGAGTGAAGAATTCATCCTTAGGGGTCTATGGCTCAGCCTGGTGTGCTTAGCTGCACTAATATACAGACACAGTATGGACAGAAATCTAGGAAGGAATGTGTGGTTTTAGAGTGTATTATCAAGAAGATGCTAGTAGGCTAACTATATTTGTTCTGTGTAAATATGAGAAATACTTGTCATTCTCTGCAAAATTTATCATATGGAACAACAAATGTTGTTCCATAGATTCTATAATGATGTACCTATCTAGATTGCACTGCTGAGATCATGGCTCTTACTATATGTGCATCACTTAGTATGTTACAACTGCATCTCGGCTGGGGCCTCTGAGCACTGCTGGAGTATTTCTACTCATGCTTCTTATAAGTGTGTCCTATATAGGTTTGCATGTATTCTGCAGTGCTGTACTTTTTTCTTATTAGCCCAAAAGACACTCATGAAATCTTTTCATTGTCAGCTTTCAATTGACCTATCATGCATGCGAACTCACTGTCGCTTCCAAAATACAGCAGTGGTATGTTGTCTCTCCCAATGAAACGTACCTTTCTTGCCAGTCAGGCAGCTGAGTTGGGATGGGGAGTATAAAGTAGACAAACTGTCAGGCACATAAGCTTTTCCTCATGCTTGACCATACAAAGTACACAATTACGATAGATCCTTTAGGCACACAGTTCTGTTACAATACACTTGTACAGCAGTGGTATAGGCTTTTTCATGTAAAATATGAATTTAAGTGTATAAAATAAGACATGGTATCTTTAAATTTGTTGTTAGTAACATATATGTCAATTTATCTTAATTCTCTAATTAGTGAGAGATATAGTAAGTTACTGGAGGTGTAGCTGCTGTGGCATTATTTATGTTAACTGATACAGCATAATAGCGTGATGATGAAAGGGACCTGGGAGAGGAAGAGGGAAAGCAGAACTTAGCTATCTACTGAAATGAATGGAATCTTGACTGCCCACTAGGTTTTAACTTCTCAAGTGAAGAAGAGGTATTTTGATTATATTATTAAAAATAATTAAAAAACCCCCTGCCAATACCTGGGTGTGGGCTTTCTTTTGGCTTGACTTTAAGCAGTTCAGCAGCTGTTTTGACTTGGATTTGCATCTCATCCTAAATGGCAAAATTTAGATTTGCCATTTAAAATAGTGATTCCCCCCCCCTTCTGTGACAGCTTTCCAATTTCTGGAAAAGGCTAGAAGCTTCTTGGCAGGTAGATGCCAGGCTATTGATACATAGCTGTTGTGGTTTTACCCCAGCCGGCAGCTAAGCACCACGCAGCCGCTCACTTGCTCCTCCCCCCATCGGGATGGGGGAGAGAATTGGAAAAGTTAAAGTGAGAAAACTCGTGGGTTGAGATAAAGACATTTTAATAGGTAAAGCAAAAGCCGCGCGCACAAGCAAAGCAAAGCAAGGAATTCATTCACCACTCCCCATGGGCAGGCAGGTGTTCAGCCATCTCCAGGGAAGCAGGGCCCTGTCACGCGTAACGGTTACTTGGGAAGACAAACGCCATCACTCCGAACGCCGCCGCCCCCCTCTTCTCTTCCCCCCAAGCTCCTTATAAACTGAGCATGACGTCATATGGTATGGAATATCCCTTTGGTCAGTTTGGGTCACCTGTCCTGTCTGTCTCCTCCCAACTTCTTGTGCACTCCCAGCCATCCCGCTGGCAGGGCAGTGCAAGAAGCAGAAAAGGCCTTGGCCCTGTGTAAACACTGCTCAACAATAAGTCCATAGAACAAAAACATCTCTATATTATCAACACTGTCTCCAGCACAAATCCAAAACATATCCTCACACTAGCTACTATGAAGAAAATCAACCCTCTCAGCTAAAACCAGGACAATAGCTCAACAAGGTAGAGATCTAAGTGCCAAATATGAATAGTAAGGAGTCCGTACATTTTTAATAAAATAACTTTGCCAGCTACAGGTAAAAGGGTAGGAGAGGAGCCACCTGGCAATGTCCCAAGTACATCCCAGGGCATGGAAGCCTCCCAGCAGAGACAGGGGAGGAAGACTCATGTCATTGCGACTGGCCAGGGCAGGGTTGAAGTATGTGTGCATTGGTTGGGGGGGGGAAGGGGACTGTTGCTGTCTAGAGCATAGCCCCAGAAACAATGGGAAAAGATAATTTGGCTTATGACTTGTGTTTGGCACATAGCAATGATCAGGAATCTTCTTGGCAGGCCTCTGCTCCTCTTCTCTTTAGCAGAACCCACAAATGTAATAGAAATGGGCTGTTGCTGGGAAAGTAAAGATGGATGTTTGTGAAGCGCACTTGAAACTGGCAAGAGTTAAATGGTACCAAATAGTTGAGCTGCGCCCTCCCTCCTCCTGGTCTCTTGCTGTTTTTAATATGATTTGGTTGTTACTTGAGTTGTTCCTATAGTCAGATTACATGTGGGTATTTATAATTGTTAGCACTGCTATTTCTTTGTGGATTTTTTTTGGTCATGCTTGCATGCATTTTGTCTCTCCAGTTAGATTGTAAACTCTGAAGAGGGGAGGAAGGATTAGCTGTCCCTTCACTATGCCATGGGGCTAATATCTGGAAGGTAGTTTGTCACTGCACTTAAAACATACAAGAGAGTAGGAATGAGGATGGCTGGTTTCAGGCACCCGTGTGTTCCTCAACCGCAGCTGCCTCTCTTCCCACTAGACTTTGAGCCAGTGGCAGCCCTAATCCTAATCTAGTTGGCAGTCTCCTAGGGTGCCATACTGCGGAGCGGGCAAACGCTTCCTCCGTTGTTTGTTTTAATTTGTGGATGAGCACAATGAAAGCAGAGCTGTGTCTGCTGCCATAGCACTGGATTGGAGTGCCACTGGATGCTGGTGCATTTGAAATATGAATCCAAACGTTGCTGCTTGTATCCTTTTCTGCTTAAAGATGCCTGCCCGTGTGTCTGTTTGCTCCCACTGCCTAATTCAGCAGCTGTGAGCTGCAGGCAGTAGCACACGTGCACTTGGCTAAAATAACCAGCCAGCCTGTCCCTTTGCTCTTGCCAGAGTCTCATGTTGTTGAAGAGAGTTTTTAGGATCGGATCCGGCTTCTCAATTTACCTTATTCCTTTGCCGAAGACCAGCAGGAAGGCCTCATCAGGGTGGCCTGCCCTCTTATTCTTTTCCATATGGGTTTAAAAAAACCTGCAATTTTCAGAATTTACTACAGTATCTAAGTAGTTCTTATTTTAACCTTAAAATAATATTGTAGATCAGGAAAATCTTTTTGGGAACAGGCTTTAGTTGTTTGGTTTTATTTTTTTCTGAAAGTGCTCATTTTATTTTTTTGAACATGATAAAATAGTTTGAGTTTTTGCATGACCATCACTTCACTGTACAAAGCAAGGGCTTTTGTTCTTCAGTTGCCCGGTGCAGGCTTACAGGGCAGATAGCTAGAAATGCAGCTTGCTTGCTATTCTCTTGAAACTGATCCCATGTATGTGAATGGTACAAATATGAATTTTCTAAATGCAAATAGCGTCTTTTAGAGAGAGAACCTGGACCTATGCCCAGGTGAAAATGCACTCTCCTGTATCTGTGGGCATATCTGTAGGTATATTCCAGGCTGAGCATTCTTATGCCAAGATTCATCTTGAATTAAAATTTTATGGTTGAGTTATAAGCCCCTGAAAAACTGCTTTTATAATGGAAATGTTGAAAGACCCTCAAGTTTAGGACCAGGCACAGCTATAATTTTACAGGCATTAAGCATCTGAAATAACTTTGTCTAAAGATTACACTGGGATTTGTCCCCCATTTTCTAGAAGATACTTAACTTTGAACTGTATTTTATGCACATAAAAAGACTTACTTCGTAAGATAAGGAGCTCAGAGATTTACATTCCAATATTCAACAACACTTTAACTAAGTGTTTTTTTCACTCTATTATGAGTTGTCATAAACTATGTATTTTAAACCATCTCAAACTAAATTTATGAAAAAATCTACATGGAATCTCAGTTCTACATATTTGAAGTGGAAAGTGTCCCATAGTGTTAGGTCATCTTTTTAAAAAACAATTCTATTAAGAGTGTCTTACAGCTTGCTTTGCTTATTATTTAACCAATTGCCTTAAAGTATGGTTTTTTATCTACAAATGCTTCATGTGTGAGGAAGATTCCCTGGGGCTGCATCTTGCACGCGGGGAGGAAACAAATAAAGAGAAGTCCTTTCACCAAACAGGAAAAACACTTGCAATATGTTCGGGTGCAGTGGAAGAAATTCTTCTGACAAACTGGAATGAAGGCAAGGCTCGTCGTAAGGAGGTTGTGTTCCAGTGAAAGGATGTGTGTCCAATTCCTGCATCAGCCAGCTGTTGAGATGTGCACTCCCTTGACATAAGGAATAGCAATGCATCACTGTCAGAATGTCATGGTGGCTTTTAGGGGTCAGTTTTATGCTGCTTGGGTGTCTTGGAGTGACCAAAGTTCTCTCATGTAGGGCAGTAAAAAAAAAAAAAAGTTTTTTTTTTTCCAAGTTTGACTTTAAGCAGTGCTATGCCTGCTATTCCGGAGTCATAATCTGTTTCCTCAGTAATGTGGATGATGTCTTTTGCAGAAAAGATATTGAAATGCTCTCTTTTGCTTGTTGTAAATGATGGAGAACCTGTCATCTGCTACATGCCTCTGAGCATGAGTTCAATAATGTGATTGAATCAGGTGATTGGACTGCATCCTCAAGGAGTGTGACAAAGATTGTACATCAAGTGTAGGCCCAAATGTTGCTGGCTGTGCTGGGATGTTTGGAATTTATTTTCAGACAAATGCTCTTACTACAGACTTAATTAACAAGTGCCATTGCATGCAGCTTTTCTGTGCAAGGCTTAGTTCAATGTATGTGTGGTGGTGGGCTTGGCAGAGGGAGAGGTAATATGGGTGATCCTGCAAGGGTCTCAATGTATGTCCATATTTCACCTTATTTCGACTTTTTAGTTGCTGCTTTGGAAGGAACTGCTAATAGTTGGGATGATGTAGGTGGTTTTAAAAAACCCAGATCAATAATTCATTTTTAAGACTACTGCAGAATTAAATATTGGTTGCAGAGATTTTCTGTGATCTGGAAAGAATGCTGTTAAAGCAAGGAATATCCAAGGGAAAGGTCTCATTAGTTGAATATTTAAGTGAAGTGTGAGCTGAACCACACTTAAATTTAGCAGTGTAAAGTATTGTAGTGATAACGTAATCCATTGAAGAGAGGGGCATTGCCATCGTTCTTGTTGGTGATTAATCACATACCAAATTAATGAGCAATTGTTAAGACAGTTCGTTATATCACCACTTCTACCAGCAGAGCGCATATGCAGTGGCTAAAGGAGTTGTCAACCTGTCTGTGGGAGGTAAGCATACAAGTAGAAGGGAGGAAATTGGTGACCCTTAATAGGTTGTATAACTGCTTCTTTTCACGGAGTATAAACAAACCAGCCTCTAACAACTTCCTCACTAGTCTCTTTTCTCCCTTTTTATCGATAAAAATGTTACAGGTCTTGTAAGACTTGATATATCAATTGTTCATTCAGAAAACTAAATCCCCTTATTTAAAGGCTAGATGTTGCATATGTTATTTTTTGTTTACATACACATTTTAGAAGTTTGTCCAGTTCTTGTAAATAGGTAAACTTTCCAACTATCCAATAAATCATGACCATCTTGCTCTAAAATAATTTGCTTGGGCCAGGGCAGAAAATGTAATCTACTTAAAGTTCTTCCCTTCTATCCCATTTTGTCAAACATCATTGAGATCTCCCTGCTCTTATCCTGATCAGAAAAATCCCATTTGTGAAGATTTCAGGTAAAATCTTGGTCCTTCTGAAGATGTCAAAGTTCTCCCTGCAAAGCCACAATTTCAGCCCATTCCCACAAAAAGTGGTTTAAAGTGGGTCACTTTCTTGTGTTCTGGCATGGCAGCAGACTTGTAGGTTAATTTGAGATAGGAGTCAGTGTTTTTTGTCGTGCACGATGGGCTGTGGTCTCACGATGGCTGTGTGGATGGCTGCAGCTTCAGTGCATACCTGTGCTGTGCTAAGTAGCACGGTCTACTTGAGCAAGAACTGACTGACCTGAGCCTGGGAGAGCAGCTTTCTTGTGTCAGCTGGGCACCACACCAAATCAGTGTGAGCCCAGCACTATGCTGATGTAGCACTGTGGTGCTGAGGTAGCGCTGAGTGTCGTGCTGCGTGCGGAGCTTTGTTGCTTGCTCAGAACTGGGTCAAATGTCCACTGAGTGTGGTGTGGTGTTGTGTTGTCCTGTGAATGCCTTCAGGACGTGCCAAGTTTCTTGTAGACTGGGAGGTAAAAGTAGCTTTGTTATTGCATTTTTGCAGATAATGGGGGTGACAACCTATTCTGCTCAAGGCTATGCTGGAAGTTTCCATGGCACAGCTAGGAGATCAAAGCTTTCAAGTCCTTGGAGTTCCTTATCCATGATGACTTTACCAGTTTAATAGGCTTCAGATGCACATACTTTGACTGTTTGACTGGTGAATTGTTTCATACCTGCTTTCCTCTGCATTTTTTGAGGGTGGAATTACCCAGGGAAAGCTGCAGATCAGGTGAAGCTGAAACTTGAATAGCAAATAATAAAATTTATGGCAAAGGCTTGTAAAGGTGACAGAAGCGAGATCAAGATTGCAGTTAGATATGTGAGTGCCTTTTGAAGAATATATGTGTGAATGGTCATTTCAGAGAGGCATATAGGTTCAAGTATAGGAAGCATGGAGCACATCTTGAGTAGTGGAGGTATGTCCTTCATTTATCAACTTTATGAAGTTGTGTTAATTAGTAAAAATGGAAGCAGGGAGGTGGTGGTAATGTTATGTCTAACTTTCCTTAAAACCCAGAATGTGAATCATATTTATAAGGGGATCCAAAAAAAGATTTGTGTTGAATTGTGCAGATGTTTCAGTTCATGGTCTGTTATTTATCTACTGTAGTCTCAAATAATGAGTAATAAGGATACTAGAGACCAGCTGTCCTGGAGGTGCTCGGGAGACTGCTTTATTCTAACTGCGAATTGTTTCATTTCCTGAATGATACAAACTCATGATTTCTTGTCACTTATTTAGGCATGTCTAAATAAGTGCAGGAAACAATTTTGCAAACCATAATGTTATGATACGTTTTCTATCAACAGCTGAAAATGTTTCTGAATAGGCACAAGTCTCTGAAGTCCTTGAGGTTTTGAGGAATGCCAGAATTGACACTAATCAAATTTACTACTGCGGATTTTTCAAGATACTGTATGTGGTTTAGCAAAATAATTTGAATTGAAGAGGAGTTAGAAGGAAAGATTTGCAAAAAAGGAGTTTAAGTAAGGCTACGTATGCTTTTCCTGGTAGGAACAGGAATTTTGCAGTGAACATTTGTATAATTGATGTTAAAAAAGCTACTACTGGGTTCTGGTTTATAATGATGGATGAGTAGCAAAGAATGTCAGTCCAACTAAAATATGAATTTGTACCTCCAATGTTAACATGAACTAAAATTTGAACCTAATACTTAAAATATTCAATGTATTCTGCATCTTTGTTTAACAGTAGGTTGAAGTTATATCTTAAATATATTGAATGTAGAGGAATTTTATTAAAAATTAATCAAGCTCTAGTGAAGATAGGGTGCATATATGGATAACATTTGCTAGTTTAGTAGCAGATTGATAGGTGTTAGTCTGGTGGAAACATACAGATGAGGATATTCTAGGTCCTTCTTTAATGCACTGAGACTCCCATTCATTATTGTATAGTTTGTTGTGAGTCAAAATTTTAATTAAAACAACTGTTGTTATGGGAACTGTAACAATCATCTATGGGACTGGGGGTGGTTCTCTGCAGAGTGCTAATGAAGAAAAAACCCCCCAAAACCCAAACTTGAATTGCATTGGAGGGGAATATTTAATATAACACCTTTTCAGCCCGTGTAATACTTGAATGTCTCTTACTGGCTTGAAGAATTTTACCCACAATTTGAAGTGTCCTGTGAGCATGTGGTTATTGCTATAGTATATTTTCTTTTGAAGATATAACCAACACCATTTGCAAAAATGGGCCTTAAACTTTATTCCTAAATACAGAGATAGGGAAGAATGGAATTTTAAAACAATGGAGTGCCAATAGTTCCCTTAACATCAACTCTAATGAGCATCTTCTTGCATGCAATCCAGCAGTTATCAATTCTAAGCCTAGAAGGGCTTGCAGAGTCTGGTAAATGCCTGAAATAAAGCCAGCAAATCTCTGTGCAGCAGCAGGGATGCAGGAGCAATCTTAAAACCTCCTGCACCTGCCATATGTGTCCAGTCGCTGCAGATCTGAGTAGGAAAAGCTCACTGGATACCTGTGGGAGGGCTAGGCACACTTGTGCTCCTGCTGCACATTATTATATCTGTGTCAACATATCATATCTGTTGCTAGATTTACATGGCGTTACTGACAAACATACTCTGTTTGTGCTGCCTGTCAAAGGCCTCCTATCTATTTTTTTTTTTTCCTAGATGGAGCCTTTTGCAAGACTGCAGAAAAGATGAGCAGACAGGTCTCTAGCTTAGCTACCTGGTAGTGTGAAGTAGCTGTAATGTTGGCTTAACCCATGACTGGAAGACTCTTCTGTTGACAGAAGGTCACAGTGATGGCAGTTCTACTGCCTGAAAAGGCTTCTGCTTTCCTGTTCAGTGTAAGCATGCTTTCCTGAGCAAACGTGAGTAGGCTGTAATGTTTCCACACACTAGGAACTCCTGGCTGCCAGAACAGCTCTCTGAGTCCACATGAAGCAAGGTGTGAACTATTGTGCCTGGGACCAGCTCAAGGATAAAGGAGAGCAAATGCGAATATGTTATGAAACTTATGCTGCTACAACCTTTCTCCTGTGAGGAGGCACAATAAAAATATAGCTTAGACTTGGGGCCAAGCGCTGCACAGCAGAATTCTTGCCATAAAATTTGGGATGTGGTAGGCATGAGTGGGAATAACATAAAACAAAGTGACAGGGTGAGGTGGGGTGGATTTACATCAACTATTTTGTATACCTAGTTCAGAGACCTATGGTATTGGTTGCTTTCTAGTGTTTTGTATTTTGTTCTTTGCTTCCTGATTTGTAGATAGTCTAGCACACCTATCCCATCCAAAGGAACATAAACTTTAAAAGTATATGTATCAGTATGAGGCAGAGAAACCATCAGATCACCAGTGCAGAGATATGATACCAGTTGCTGAACGAAGAACAGTACAGGCACAACTTCTCTGGATACATCATCTGAGATTTGAACTTTCACTGACTTGAACAGTGATATGGTTTCACGATGCTGAGATTAGCATTGTGTAAAACTATTGTACTACTCAGAAGGGTGTTTGTCCCTCACAACAAAGTTAGCAGCTTTAGACATGAGACTGCCTTTGATGCTTTGTATACTAGCAGTCCCCCTTCTGATGAGCTGCTTCAGTGCTTCTCAAGACAAGTGTGGGTTTTGACAACTGTAGCTATAACACTGCTGTGTGAAGATTTAAAAGATCGAGTTTACTGAATATGGAGTTTTATTGCCCAAATGTTGGCAAAAAGTAGCTATTGAGATTTAATGGAAGATAAAAATTTCAAGTCTTGCAAGGGATGTGGACTGCAAGATGTAAAATTCTTCTGGACATCTTAAGCACTTTTCAACTGTCTTTTGATGATAATTCAAATATTCAGCATCAGTATTGCCAATCTTGAGACAAAATTCCCTGTGCCAACTTTGTAGCTGCCATTCCTTCAGTGTTGTTGGATGGGAGAATGTGGAGATGTGGTCAGCTGAATGAGCCAATGAGTTTTTGGTGATGGGAGGAAAAAAGGATTAATACAAAGGAAACAAATGATCCTAGAAGGTGTTAGTTCATTTGTTCCCTCCTGCTTAGAAAATGAAGAAGGAAAAGTCCAGCTTTCTCTTGTTGTCAAAGGAAGTAGTTCCAATAACTTCAAGTATTTCATAGATAGATTTGGGACCTGGTTTAATTTTGAAGATGATAAAAATTTGTTTCAGGTGTTCTGTGGGTTTTTATCAGAAGTCCTAAAGTAGACAGCCAAATGAACTTGGGACACCAGTAGTTGATACCTGAGAGGGAATTCTGAGTGGCAAAAAATTGACAAGCTCAACTCTTGCAGAAGCTATGGGCAGCACTGTAAGCTGCAGAGTGCTAAAATGAGTGTTATTAACCTGACTAAAGTCAGGGCTTTGTAAATGCGTGGAGACTGTCTGAGGATCTTGGACAGATGTTTCAGATGTTAAAACAGGATAGACTTTGCCCATCCTGACAATCTGTCACTATGCATGTGTTCAGTAGGCAAATAAGAGGGAATGCCAGCTTTTTTTCATGTAAATCTCCAGGGATTTTCCTCTGGGGTTCAGAGCTCTGGCAAAAAGCTGTCTGCAGGAATAATTAAAAAGGAAGAAAAAAACCCTGCAAAATTTAAACAAAATATCCAGTGCACCAGCACAACATATGTGTATCTTTGAATTTAATTCATCAGTGCTTACAATTAGGAAAAAATCTATCCTTTAAAAAAATATCATATAAAATTAGTTATTTTGAGGTGGTCTAAAGGAGCACATGGTTTTGTACTGGGAATTGGTCTCTATCCAGTATGCTTTACGTGTATTTGTTGAAGGATACAATGCACTTGTATTATTGCACCGATTTCATTCTTGGATGATTTCCCCTTTGGCATGCTAGTGACAGTTTTTCATTGGTTATTCATTTATATTATTGATTAACACCTACCAGACCAATTTATTAGTCCCTCTGAATCCATTCTAAGTATCAGGATTTTCTAATGGAGAAATATCCCTTATAGAATACTAACATCACACTTGTAAAACATTCATTGGCTTAATTTATTGTACTGTGTATAACATAAACCAGAGCTCAACAAATAGATGTCCTATTTTGTTGCAAAGCCTCCAATGTTGCAAGCCTCCTGGCTTTTTTGATATGGAAATGTTACCTGGAGCACAAGTGAAACCTATTCTCCTGCAAGACTCATGGGGCTGTTCCTGCCAGTCATGTAACTGGGTTAGCTCTTTCCTTGGAGGAATGCTTTTTCAACATTTGGGTCTGTCTGCAGAAATAAGCACGCATGGTCTGCTTTGTTGCATTTGGGGAAAGTGTGGAGATTGCTTCTGTTGTTTGTGTCTTAGGGAGTAAGGAGCAAACCAGGAAAAATGAGGCAATTCTTTCTCCTGGAATGAGTTGAGCAGAGAATGGTGCTAATAGGTGGCACAGTGAGAGATTTCCTCAGGAAAACTCATTTGGGTCAAGGCACTGTAGCTCTGGGGCGTAAATGTCCAAACTGTATCTTCAGAAACTCCATGTGGGCTGATAATATTAAAGTACTTTGGTTCAGGAGCATGTATTCCCTATAGTACTTCTTAGGGAAGTCTCTTTGTGCATCACTAGGTACATATATATGTATTTCTTTAAAGTGAGTTGTCAAAAACCTCATGTACACATACCCAAATTGCCAAATTAAAGGCTCAAATCCTGAATGGTGGTGAAATTCTACAAGCCTGCAAAACTGAGAAGATACTGTTGTTCACTACATCCATTAGCTCCCTTGGCCCATGTTTTCCAGTAACTAGCTATCTAGTTTTTTCTCCATACTAGCAGATAAAACTTGTTTCACTCATAACTTTCTACCTTTGCTACAGCTAGTGATTGACATGCTCTTGATAACTGACAGATGTTTGCTTACAAGACTTGCATGATGCCTGGAGCAGGCCGAGGTATATGGAGGAGAAAGCAGCAGGGGGTCAAAAGAATAAGGTATGAATAAAAGGCCAGTGTCCTGAACTTCAGCTGTTTTCCTCTAGAATGGAGTAATACCAGAAACTGTCTTTCTCTGCATTAAAGCAAACTACTGGTCTTGGACCTTTCTGATCTGAAGTGCCTAAAACAACAAAATAATTAAATTTAACAAATCAAAAGAAATGCTATAATTAGCAAGATAGCAATTAAGACAGAAAAAATAGTTGTGACATTCTCATACTATAATCCTCCAGTAGTTCCTAGATCTCCTTCCAGTAGACTATATTGGAATGGGACTTGTACTTTACTGGGAGAACATAACTAGAGAGAGTTCACAGTAAGGCTATGATTTAAGAGGCAAACAGATGTTGGCCAGTGATGTGGCTGCAGCAGATGAATAGGTGATGAATCACGAGAGCTTTGCATAGTACAAAGGATAAATGTTGTCAGTGCAAGTTGTCCTGTTTCTTTTCTTTAAAGACACCTCATTTGGGATGTGCTCTTTTTACTGAATGAAATGTAATGTGACTGTTTTCTGACTTGGTAACTACTTTAAAAGTGGGTAAAGCATAGGCTGCAATTATGAATTAGAATTTTCTGAAACTGAGCATGCAGTTCATGGTGTTATATTGCTTTGAAGCCAGACATTTCATACTTAACACATTTCATGGGTTTAAAAATCAATATTTAAGTAACTGCAAGTGTGCCAGAAAAATCACACAAACTTGAACATAAAAATCTATTTTTCAGTGTCCTCTTTAGACAATGCCATGGAATTATGTAGCTCAATAAGAGTTGCAAAGCAGGAAACCTTTATGATAGGATGTTCCCTAACCTTCATATTAAGCCTCTTTAGACACACCATTTCTTGCTGCCTGTGGGGTCCAAACAGAGCTTAGGGAAATCTGAGGCCCCAGACTAGGGAGGAAAAGGGCTGGATTAATAAATGTCCATAGGCTGTGGAAAGAATTTGATGCTGACTAGCATTTTCCTCGTGGGTCCCCTTCTGCAGTGAGAAACTGCATTTCATGGGGTATTTGCAGAAAGCTCCAGCAGAGCAGCTCCACAGAGTTACGTGGTGTGGAGCACACTATGAGAGCAACAAATGTTAAGCCTGGTATGGAGTGGAGGGGCTCCATGGAGATAATGTTGTCTGCATCTTCTAGCAATCTGTGGATTGTTTCTTTATAGAGAGATTGATGCTCAGGAGAGATGACTGGGATGCATATGCTTAAGTTATCGTCTCTTCCTGCCTTCAGCATTCCCCACTCGGATGCTGCCATGGAGGGTGTGTGTGCAGAAGAAATGCAGGAAGGTTGTCTGGTGGACACAATGTGCTGTTTTCTTCATGAGTTTTAGTGGAAGGCCCTAAGAAACTAAAAGGTGTAGGATCTTGTGACTGCAATGATTCATGTTCTCAGTAAGGGAGCATAAGCCTAGGCTCTTAGTAAGCAAATTAATTGTTATGTGCTAGTGACTATATAATTATTGGATTTACTAAGGCTTTAGAGCTTGTACAAGATAACCTTCTAGTTTCTTGCTCGCTTCTTTTCCCTCAGCTTGCGGAAAAGGTGCTCAGAATGAATGTACAGTGTGCTGAATAAGTTCTCGTTTGATTTAATTATTTGCTCTCTATATTCTAATGCATGTTGTGGGACCGCTAACAGATTGGACTTTCCCCTGGGTAGATGGCAAGTCGATTACAGGATGTAAGTGCTGTCAAAACTGGCTTAAGGTGGGCCTATATTGGGAATGATGTGTCCTTGTGCTATCGCTGAGCCATTTGTAGGTTCCTGTCTAGATTTCTGAAGTGACCCAGGTCATAAAACATGCACACAGCATGCATTTAATGTTTTGACTTTTACAACCAGGGACCCCTCAAAGCTCTGGAGTCCAGCCGCACAAGCAGGTGAATGACACAATGAAGGGGATGGTAACTTCCACAGACCAGGTGGCTCTGACTGGACAGGGCTAAAATTGGACAAGACAACTACTTAAAGCCTGTTTACCTGTAGAAAAAGCAACTTTGAGCTGCAAATTTAGTCTGTGATTCAACAATCCTTCCTGCCAGATCTCTGCTAATACTGATTAGGTCTGGATCAGCGTGTACGCTCAGTTGTGCCATGTTGAGCCAGGGGCAGCACATGCTGTGCTGTTGCTACCAGCCCAATGCCAGCTGTGGTAGCAGAGACGATACCTGATCCAGCATAAAGTTAAGAGTGGTGTAGACAGATGACACCTGATCTCGCCTAGTCTACTGGGACAGCTATTCCTTGAACATTTTTAACAAATCTAAAATGACCAAGTGAGTTTTCACTGGCTCTGCAGTCTGTGCAACAGCAGTATTCCTGATGAGGCAGTAAGCATCTTAAAGCAATATTCTTCATCTCACAAAACCATACCTATGCTATCTCAGTAAACATCTACCTGTGCCACAGGGGGTTTAGGGAATATAGATTGTAGATAGATTAAAAAAAAAAGAGGCAAATTCTAGTTTGATTGGACACTATTATTGCTTATTTGACAGGCGGTTTTGTGCCGAATGCCCAGACCTGTAAATGCCTAAGAGTAAGTATAGTTTTGTTGGCTTCAGTGAGCACTTTAGTTATCGGGCTAACACTTGTTAGCTGTTGGCATGATTTGGGTCCTAAGCCAAAGAAAGTTTTCCATGGTAGGAAGGTAAAGCCCATAGACACCCGTTAATTCAATTGGGATTCAGTCGGAGTCTAATTGTAAGTAATATCCTCTTAAGGGCTATCCACAAATTCCATTGAAAGTTGGAACAAATCTAAAACAGTAAGAGGGCATTTTTGATATATATATCTATATTACTATTAGTATAGTAATTGGTTTTGCATCCATCATCTAAAGGAGAGTTTGTTATGTTTATTAAACAGAAGTCTCTGTGTGTGTCTGTCTGGAAGCAGATTCAGGGATTCTGGTGTCTTTTTTTGAGGTGCAGTTCTGTGTTAATAACATAGGAGAAGTGTGGCTTGTCTTCTCATAGCACTAAAAGTGAGATAATCCCTGTGTAAGGAATCAGTAAGTATGGTCTGCTTAATCTAGTCCCAGTGTGAAACTGTTGACATTTGTTCTTTTTTTCCATCATTATGTGACTGGGCCTGTTTTGTGCTGGATTAGGCACAAATCTCCTATGCAGCACATTTGGCATGTTACTAGTAGTTTAACTTCATTAATAATGTATGAAGGAAATGTAATCCATGACAAGGAAGGAAAGAAAAGTATTTTTACAGCTACCAAATCCTCTGGAATGGGTAATTATTCAAGATTTGATGTTTGATGTTATAGTTTACAATTGAGCTCCTTTCACAGAATAAAAAAAACCCCAAACATACATACACACACAAAAGAAATATAGTGGCACTATAGGAATAATTGTGCTCCTTGCTGTTTGAGGTTGCATGTACTGGTTTAGAATACCTCAAGTGCAGAGAGAAATGTAGATTGTAAAGAGAATGTGCTTTATCTTGGATGTTGTAAGCAGCACTGTGTTCTTGTCTCAATGAAAACAAACTCAAGCAATATAGCAGACTTTTTTAAAATAAACAAAACAAACTCCCCAACAACAAACCCAAACCAAAACAGCACAACAAAAACAAGCTACTCACTGAATTATGTTGACCTAGCATAAGGAAGATGATGAATTGTTTATGTGCATCAGCTAAATAACTTAGATATTGGTTTATGGGCTGCTTTAAACTAATTTCTTATTCAGAAATTCAATAGCATCCTTGGTATTCCCTCTCACCTGCAAGTCAGTCCTAAACAGCCTCAATATTTGCGGTGGCTGAAAAGTCACAATGTGGCACAGGGAACCTAAACCAGCCCCAAAGCAGCAGTCACTTGCGACTACTCTTGTGCTCTGCACTCCTGTCACATTTGTGCTATCAGAGCAACAGCTGGGGAGACTTTTTCAACAAAGATGAGTGTCAGATAATCCTGATGAGATTCCACATCCAACATCTTTTGTAATTATGTCACATTCAGCTGTAATGGAATAATTCAAGCTGAAAGGACAAGCTTTGATCCTTTCTTAAACCTTTCCCTGTGGACTGGCTATCTAAAAGATTTAAAGATATTTCTGTTACAAGATCTAGTGTTTCCTCAGAGAAGTCATGTTTCTGAAGCAGCGAGATCTGTAAGAGCAATATTATTTGTCAAATACATCTCTCAAAGCATTTTTGCTAAATAAAGATGTCAATAAAATGATGCCCTTCCATAACCAACAAGGAAGTTAGAATTAATTTTAATATTCTTTAACTCAACTGGTGTACAGAAAATGGACTTTAGTAATGAATTACAGAGGTGTAATCTATAAATATTGGTGTATAGATGTGTTCGTGCCGAAGCAAATACAAATTTGTTTTGGCAAAGATCATACATACTGGGAATATCTATTTAGTGAAGTAAATCTTTCTGAAGATCCACTCTTTACAAATAACTAGTTTACACTAGGATTTTTGAAATAAGATTTTAGTGTTCAGTCTCCTATTGAATTTCAATACAATTTCAGTACCTTATGCCCCTAGGCTCTTTGGAAAACTTAATTAAGTTGGAAAGGTGTTTAGGCCTACATAAAAATAAATTATGTTCTTCAAAGGAAACCTTTTCTTATTTCAGGACAAATTTTGTATTTGTTAGTGGTACAGAATATGGCAGTGTCTATTTTACCTTTCTAAACAGAATGATGTGGCTATGGATATGGAAACTGCTGTAGAAGATCTTTGCCTGGGATCCCTTTGGCCTCAGATCGGAGGACAGAGTTTGGATCCCTAACTTTTCTGTGTGTCAGATTTATGCCAATGTAAATCCCTTGACTTCAGCGGACGTTTTTCATTCATTTCCTGGCCTCCACTGGAAAAAGAACTGTTTCTAAAGGTTTTCACACATGGACTACATTAAGGGGTCACATTCAGATGATACTCTTCTGGCATTTCCATCAGCCAGGGGTCAATAAAGTGCTATCTGGGCTAAGAATATAGGGTTGGGCATGTGTTTAGTCAGCTCCAAATTTCCTATCTGTCAGACATGAGAAATTCAACGTCTTTTTGTGCATGCTTGTTTCTTTAGGGTCTGAGAATCGGTGTGGCAGGGGTCATTTGAGGGTTGTGCTGGTGGAGTGCTTTGGTATGCCTCCCAAATAACCTGGTGCGTGCCTCGCTCCTGTCTCCTGGTGTTTAATGCTCGCTGATCTTTATGGTCTTGAATTTGTGAGGCCTATGATAGAAGCTGACCTCTTCAGAGGTATACAAATGGGAGAGGCCTGCTTTCAGAGTGTTATAAAGCTTCCCTCTCTCCTCCAAGTTTCTGCTACACACGTAGAAAGTTATTAATTTTGCCTTAGCTTGAGTTTGGTTAATAAATAAAATTAATAACCAAGGTCCTGGGAGAATGTTTTTCTCTCTTTCCCAGGATCTATTTCAGTTTATCTGCAAGCTAATAAATGGTAGTGACTAATGATTGGTATGAGCAAACCTCAAGAGCATCAATTCAGAAAGCAACCTTGAGTTTGGACATCTATCCGAGTTAGCTGTGTCTCTTGAGTGATCAATCTGGTCTGAAAGCTTGAAGGATTTCTTCCTCCATTTTGCTGGTTGAGAGGAACCGTTCTGCCTCTGGTTCAGGAGAGTAAAATTCTGGGATGTAATACATAAGTTGGTCTGTGTCTCTGAGGATGGATGCTGAGAGGCTAAAGTTTTTAACTGTTTTGTATCTGTTGTCACTGAATGGGGGCAATTGCACGCTGCTGACCAGTGCAGTTAATACCCCTGGAAAAGGGGTGGTGTTTCTGTAGAGATAGGAAAGTAGTAAGCCTTGGATTTTTCACTGGTCATCTGACCATAGAGCAATTTATTCAGTTGTTTAATAAGTATCTCTAAAATTTGTGGAAGGTGAATGAAGTACTAAAACCTGAGCAAAAGGACAATCTTGCTTATCTTTTAAAATAGAGAGGGATTGGTGAAAGGAAGGGAGCAGGGGACCTTGTAGACTACTCAGACTGATTTTAATCTTTGGCAAAATTCTGGAACAAATTAACGTACAGTTTGGAAATATCTAGGAAATAGAGGACGAAGAGCAGCCAAAAATATCTCAAGAACAAATCATGTTTAACTAATGTAACCCCTTCTATGGCAGGGCAACATATCTGTGGATAGCGGCAAAGCAATAAATCCCTCTGTATCCTGGCTTCAGAAAAGCTTTTAAAACAGTCTTACACAACACTTTTGTAATGAATTCAAGACATGTGAGCTAGGTGAAACTATTGTAACGTAGGTTCAAAATCAGTTGGGCAATTGTACCATAGAAGAGTTACTAGTGATTTGTGGCCAAAATGAAAGGCTCTACCAAACAGACTTTCTTGGGGGTCTGTTTGGAGCCTGATTCTGTTTGAAGATTTAATTGACAATTTGGCTATTTTATTAAAGGCTTTAATGAACCAAAGATGGGGTGAGCTGCAATTCTGTTTGAGAGTGGAATTAGAATTCAAAATATTTTGGTAAATTAGAAGTGATCTGAAAAGTATAGGATGAAATTTAATGGGGTTAAGTGATTATTTGGTGGTAGTAATTGCCTGCATAGAGGTGAGAAGCAACGGGGTAAGCAGAGGTTCTCCAGAGAAAGATCCAGTGCTAAGTCACAAGAGAAACATGATTTAGCTGTGTTGCTCTATTGCTAAAGATTTGAACGGGACTATAACAGGAAGGACACCTTTTCTTTTTCTTCCCTGTTGTCAGTTTAAGGCTTCAGCTGGAATGCTGTATCCAGTTTCGAGCATTAAATTTCAAGAAAGACTTGGACTAGTTGCAGGGAGACAAAAGGAAAGCACTGAGAATTGCTGGATGTTAGGAGGATGAGGACAAACTGAATGGACTGGGTTCTTTAACATGATGAAGGGAGTACCAGAGGAGGTGACACAATAGTCTGCAAGCCTGCCTTAAAATCAAAGTAAGTTTTATCTCTGTGGTGAGTAGGAGAAGTAGTAATGGACTTGAACTTCAGGAAGATGGATTAGAAGTAGGTTTTTGGCGACATTCTCTTTAGAAAAAAGAGATGAAACACTGAAATACCCTGTTGGGTGACTGTATGGTCTGTTCTTGGAGAACACTGAGAAGAAGTTAAGTAAGTACCTGTTGAGAATTATCAAACCATGGTTGATACTATGCTGGGAGTGAGGTACAGAAGATGACCTCTTAAATATTGTCATAAAGGACATAAAAAAGCTGCGGTCCATCATCTGTGATACACATATACAATGTTTTATGTATATAAAATATAGCTCGAATTTGGATATTGGTATACAAGCGCCAAGGACACCAATTTTGCAACCTTTTCTGGAGTCCTATCTGTGTGTGGTCACTCAAGAGTCAGTTCTTCAGCCATTGGAATAAAAGACAGGCTGCTGGGGTGGATTTGCAGGGATTTAGTCTTGTAACCTTTGAGTGCGTTGGCCAACGTAAAAATTAGTCTTAGATTTAGTAAAAGCTCTCATTAAAGTTTAGGTGTTGATGTAATCACAAGGGAAATCCAGATTTGGATACGGTGAATAAAGTTTCAATGAACTGAAGATGGGAGATGTAATTGTACTTGGGCAAAATCAAAACAAATGTAACCAATTCAATGCACTGAAGCGTCATTTCAGCAGTAAACTGACAGTTGTGCGTGTGGTAGTGTGGGGGAGCTGCCTCTGCATGTTAGTATTTCCTGTGCTAAATCACTTTGTATGTCTATAGGTAATGTACTGCCTAGTGGGAAACTAGCTTGACTCATTTTACCTTTTATTAAAAGTACAATTTTAGTAAAATCTAGTCATTCCAAAGGGGTAGGGGAAGACTGCGATCTGTCGGCTAACCTCAGATTACTTCAGGTTAGTGGGTAAAGCCCATAGGACATGTGTGATGTTGCAAAATGCTGGTGAAAGACTACTCAGAGGAAAACAAGCAAGGCAGCCTGTGTACTCATTGAAAGGCTACGATGGTAGCTATAAGGCTTAAAGACTTAATTCAATTCCTGTTTCTGCATCCTGTCTACCTGCTGGTGCTTTTACAACAGCAATAAATCTGTTATTCTAGTATTTAAATTCGGTCTAGCACGGAAGATTTTTGGAAATGTTTGTGACTAGCAATGGAATTATCAAAAAAAATGGAATTACAGGGTTAAGAAATACTCTGGTCAATTTATTTTATTATAATGTAGTGTTGTGTATTTTAAAGAAAGCTAATGTAAGGTATCTCAAATACTTAATCCCCTTTGTAAACTAGGGCATAAATTAAATTCTCTCAAAGCTCAATCAGATGTAGCTATTTCTGGGTAAAAATTTTACTAGTACTCAAGTTCTGTTGCAAACTGACATGTAAGACATGATGACCAGTGGTGCAAATGAACTTCCCCTTTGTCCTCCTGTCCTTCCTCATGTGCCAGTACTGCATGGTTGGTTGTTATTGCTGTGGTGAAGAGAAAGATCGTGACTTTGTGTGGGGGGGAAAAATCTTTTTCGAAAGTGTAGAAAGTCACTGTATCATGTGATTTGGAAAAAGTTATCCTTTATTTGTGTACTGCAAAAATATTTTAAAATGTATTGGTTAAAATAAGAAAGTAAGAAGCAACTTTTTTGTCTTCAGGTGGGTTACCAGTCGTCTGTTTAGCAGAGATGGCTTTAGCTTTTTTAATGGATCTAAAGCTCAGAGCTTTTGAAAAATCTAACCATTAGACTTGATCAGCTTTTTCTACTTTGTGCATTTGGCTCATTCACACTCATGCCTGATCACTTGGATGGATAAATCCAACGGTATGCTCCAGTATGTCAGGTATAGTGCAGTTTTAAGGGCAGCCTCTCTCTATTAGAGATCATGTTATTTTTACTCTTCAGCGTGAAGTCTGGGATTTCTTGCAAATTAAATGCATCTTAGTAGTAATTTAAATACAGTAAAAATCTGTGATTTCAAGGCACTTGTAAAGGTCAATATGCTACCAGCACTAGACTGTGTTTGAAAGTAATGAGAACCAGCAATCTTGGAACACTTAATGAGATACTACGTTTGCATCTTTAGATGCACACAATCCACAATTATGAGAATATAAAGTTTGTGAATCCTTTTAAAAATAATGATAATAAATGTGGTGACTCTAGACATCTACCCTGTGTAGAGTAAAGCTTCTAAACCAAGAATGCGATATAACGCAATGTGAAAGAAGTTTCTTTGCAAAACAGGAACTAGCCTCAGTGATCTCAAATGTGTGTAGGGTAGATGTGAAATTGGCATGTCATGTTAATAATAACTTTAAATTTATTGGGAATTCCCCTGGAAATTAATACCTACTGATATTTTAACTGTTTTATGATTGGCATCAGCAGAGAACTATTTTGTGGCTTATCTTGTTAATAAATATTAATAAAATACAAAATGCTTCAGAAATCTGAAAGTACAAGAAGAATGTCAATCCTGTTTTTCATGGGTTTTGAACTACTGGTCCTGATCTTGAAGTGATATAAACTGGATTTTTTTTCTTTTTGCTCGTTCCAATTTCTCAGCTTCTGTAACTAGAATTAGTAGAATTTAACTTAGAATTAGTGTCCTCTAACTCATCTTGTGAGCAAATAGTTAACAAAAAACATTTAAATATGCATGGGCCTGAAGCTGCATGTGTTGCTCATCAGAAAGATGTGATTAAAAAGTAAAAATGTAGAAACTAATTTCTTAAAAGCTGTGGGTATAACTGACTAAATATGGAGAAAGATACCTTTAATTAAAGTATGCCATATTTATGCTTGCTTTTGACCTGAGAAACAAATTATCCTCTCTTCAGAGCAAACACTATTTGCCCAAGGTGTGCTGGTACTTCCCATCTCATCTGGGTCCAGGAAGAACAGCAGCTTATTCCTGTTTAAATCAGCTAAGAATTAACAGTCATTCCACAAGTCACAAATTTACATCACTGCTGTAGCTGTTGATAACTTATGTCAAGTCTTTATATATCATTGCGTGGTTCCTACATAGGCTGTGTTTGCTGTGAAGCTTAGCTAACCACTGTGTGACCTTTTGTTCATACTTGTGTGTACATAATAGAAGAAAGTTCCTCAGTTGCTCTTAAAGTCTACATTTGCATAATTTCACGTTTCTCAGTGAGAGCTCCATTGGCTTAGTTGGTACAAAATCTCCTTTTTTCACTTCTTTTAGTTGAAGTATTTCATGGGTATCAAAAATAATGGTGTTAGCCATCAATTTCATTCCTATGGATCATCCTAGATAAAAAACATAAATTACATTTTAGGTTTGTAAAGTCTGTTACATTAAAGTTTGAGGTGATTACTGCAGAATATGCACATAAAAGGTAGCCTTAGAGCAAGAATCAGCCTATTGACTGAGAAAAGCTCTGATTTCTACTCCTTTCCCTCCGCCCCCACATAAGCCACTTCTCCCCATATGTTAGAAAGCTGAATCCTTTCTTCAAGAAATGGAACTAATCATATCCCTTCCAGCTCCACTGTATCTTCCTAAAGGCTATCCGTCTTTAGTTTCTCCTGGCTCCTCTTCTCTCCTTCCCGGAGCTGAATGCTTTCTGGAGTGCAGGAATGTCTTTCTAACTTGTCCAGACGTTTGTGTTTTTTTTTCCTCTCCAAGAGTGTTTCAGACAGATGCAGAAATGAATCTGTTGTAGGGAAGAATAAGCAAATATCCAGTGTCTCTATGCATGTTTTTAGTTTTAGACTATGCTAAATATGCTTCAGGCTTTCCTCAGTTTCTCATACTGGCTAGCAGCACAATGTTTAGCTAGTTAGTATAGATTAGTTGAGAGGTTCCTGTGGCTGAAATAAAAAGGAATTAATTTTTCATAACCCTAGATTGTCTTCAAGCTTGCCTGCCTATTTTGCTTAGCAGTAAAATCGTTAATGTGCTTGGTGTTTTTTTGAAGTGCTTCATTAGCATCAGTTATTATCTGCTGAAATGAATTAAGTTAGCATCACAGACTGTGCTATTTTCCTGAGTCTCTTCAGGCTTGGGGAAGGGTTTCTGCTTTGGCTTATGGTGACTTCATTATACTGCTGAGGTGTCCTCTGACGCAGGTAAGCAATGAACTCTGCATATCACTTTGGAAGGGACCAGAGGTAAGAGCCAGGAGAAACAAGGCTTTCCTCTTGCCAGCTAACAGAGAGAAGGCCCACAGGCAAAAGAGTGTGAAATATTTTTGGTCACTGAGTAAGCAGAGAGAAATCAGGGGAAAATAGCTGTTAATCAAGTAAGAGAAAACAACATGTTTCAGTAATTCTGTAGGTATTATACGTATTAAGACAATCCTTGTATAACACCATTCCAAAGTCACCTGTTACCTGTAGATTGCAAAGCACTTTCTGAGGGTGGGTAACTATCATTTTCCTGCCTAGGCTGGGGAGTGAAGGCATAAAAGTGAAGTCACCCTTTCAAGGCGCTCATTGCAGAGTCCCATTCTCTAGGCTCTGATTAAAGGACATAGAAGATGCTGTGAAACACTGTCTTACTTTTTTGTTTTCTCTTACTGTTTGCTTCTTACTGGTTGAAATTTTAAAGTATGCAGGAAAACACATTTTCAAAGATGACTTCCCTTGTTGCACATGTATCAAAAGCAAGAGACATTTTTCACATTGTAGATACTGAGCTGTACAGGTTAAGGAAGTAAGGTATTTCTCCTGCTTGAAAAATCACATCTTCCCACTGCTTCTCCTACCATTACTTTTTTTCATGGTTTAGCACATTCTGGGGGAAAAGGAGCTAGAAAGCTCTTTAGTGCTTTCTTGTCTGAGACAACTGATAGGTTTTTATCCCATTCTTTCTTTTCTAGTGTTAAGTGATTTTTACTTCAATCTTTTCCAAGTACAGTGACTGTCTTTTTAAATTTGGTTTGTAAAATTGTTTTATTGCTATTGCTGTACTGGAACAATGGTTAACATGTGATAATCATTTCACCTGTCAAAGTGCTTGAGAGCAGATCCGTTGCTGGCATCATGGGTCTGCTGTGATTGGGATACCTATGTTTCTCTTTAAGAAAGAATTTGCTTAGGGTTGATCCAGGATGCTGGGCCATGTTTCTTCAAGGTCTGAGCATGAATTTAAACCTTAGTTCCAAGAACAACGTATTTGGCCTATATTGTATTTTTGCTAAATTATGTAAAAAAGAACAGGTAATAAAATATGTAATCCCTACACAGTTTTGCTGGCAGGAAGAGAAATGAGAGGTCATGTGACTAGTATTTATCACTTTTTTTAGTGTATTTGTAGAAAAGTGGTTGATTTGGAGAAAGCAGGAAGCAACAACAATATTCCCCTTCTCTTTATTTGCCTAAAGGAGAGTTTTAAGTATAGCATATTTCCAGCAACTTTAAGATTTAAATATTCCTTGTTCCTCCTTTCATTTGGCTCTGAAGGACAATTGCTGTATTACCTGCTCCACAAAGAACAGAAAAGATATTTAGAAGAAAATAATTTACTTGTTCCTTTGCCCTTTCTCACTGAGCAGCAAAATCCTACTGAAATGCCCACATTGATCTGAAAAATAAAACAGTGAACTCTGCCTTTTCCTAACCCAACTGTATAGCTAAGTGACAATGCCTGTTTTCACTGTAATCTAAAGAAATATTTCACAAAAAGGGCATCCAAAGTGATCGGTGGAGTAGACTGTGTGGTCTGGGCAGGTAATCTTACATCTCCTGAATTGAATATTAATTGTTGCTGCTAGTGAGCATATTCAGTCTTTCTTTTATCCATACACAAATGTTTATTTGGTGCTTTGTTCCAGGATTGCATTTCGACAGCAGCATCGGATGGACTGTTTAACTTTTTATCAAGCAGAAGAAAACGTGTAGTAATTGCCATATTGGATTGTGCTTGTGGTCTGTCTAATGTACTACCATTTCTCTGATGACCATACCAGATGCTTGAGATGAGGATGGTAGACCCCATAGGAATTAGAGGCTTCTATGAAAATTTCATTCTAATCCCTTCTAATGAGAAATGGAGCTAAAACTGAAGCAGGAGCTTTTATCCTTTCCAGCAGTCTCCTTAAGTTGGTGACTCTAACTCCTCTAAATATTCTTGTCTGTGTCTAGATTTGATCTGCCTTTGGATAGTAGTGTGTGGGTGTGTTTTGGTTTTGTGGTGTTTTTTTTTACTTGTGGCAATGAATTTCAGAGCCTAATGCATGAATTATAATAAACTCAGCGTAAATTCTTCTAATGTCATTGAATTTCCCCTTTCTTCTTGAACCAGTCTTCTCAAGTATATTGTAACTGTGAATTCAGAATTAAATAACAACGTAAAGAATAGCTATTGTCTCCATGTTTGTCACTGAGGATAGTCTAATAACTATGGTGATAATTTTTTATATCTAGAATCTGAGAGATTCAGCACTTCCCCCCACACCTATCTTCTCAAAATCATACTACTTAAGGTATTTCAAGTTGGGCAACCCAAATCACTGACTTGTCAACCAAATCAGTGGAGGTTTTCTTCTATAGTCCGTATTGGCTCAATCAGGAGCTGGGGTTATTTTAGTCTTGGATCTTATATTAGAGTTAAAAGAGGTATTTTCACTACTTGTTTGGCTAAGGCATTGATTCATAAGCACACCATATCTGAAGATGTATCCAGTTGCTTCAGTGTCTGTGGCATGTGATTAGATGCTTTTATTCCCAGCTGAAATCTGAGATGGGGTTGTCAGTAAGGAATATTTTTCATAATGGAGACTTGAGAGTTGTCTCTAACCCATCCTTCCCAGCAGTGTGTAACCTGCTTTTGCATATCTGTAATATACCCAGTTGTGTCATATAAACCCCTAATGACCTGGATTGTGTGAAGTGGAACCTCCTTGGAGAGAAGCAACTCTCTGATTTCAATTACACCTGTGTAAATCTGGATTTTCTCTCCTCTGTTCTCAAAGAAATTACTTTGTATTAACGTAGTTGGGACTGGAACTGGAGTGGTTGGCTGTGTAATGCTTGAGTGAGAATCAAGTGGGTTGGAGCTTGCTGGAGTCTGCCTCCTCCCTTGGGACTGGAAAGGCCCCCATGTGCCTGAGGAAGTCAGGTGCTGGAAAATATCTCTATTTGAAAGAACCATTTGGCTTGGGGCTTTCACCGACACCAGTATCTGCAGCACACATATGCTGGTTGGGAACCTAGTGAGCAGAAGACAGTGGCTTCAGAGGATTGGAGGGAGTGTATTCAAGAGACTGCAAATCTCTGCCAAATAGCTGGTCTCTAAAGAAAGAGATCTGTAAATTCCTTAATTACAGTAATCATCACTTGAGTTTATCCTAGAGCTCTACACAAAGAAAACTTGACCACGATTATTGAAAGTGCAAATGCTATTAGTCACCGACCATTTCCAGTTTCTGGATTATACTTTATTTTTTGTTAAATCCAGGCTGTCTCTGTACATAATTAAAAAGCATATTCTTTATTCACCAATTAAATGGAATACATTGTATTAAGTATTAAACTGGACTGAATTTATTAATTTTTGAGACCAGGATATATCTTGGTACCATTAAAAAGCCATGCTTATTAGGATAAACCTTTCCGATGCCACCAGCACTGAAATGACACTTACAAAGAAACCTTGGCACACAAATGCATGGAACCTTTCCAGCCTCTTGTGGAAGTATCTGACTGATTTCCACCCCTAGCCCTCCATATTTTCCCCCTGCTTCTAAATTCTTTCCCATTGGTTTCAGTGTCATTGGTTAAATATATTATTCATCTGAATGATTGCACTGTATGAAGCCTAGGTCTCTGTTACACAAGACTATCCATGGACATGGCTATAAAAAAAAAGGTGCAGTAGGTCTCAGTAGTTGCAAGGAAAATGTGACGAGTGACAACAGTAGACACAGATATAAAATTTGCACTTCTAGTGGCCTCAGTTGATTTTTTGTGTGTGTGATGGTAGCGACAGAGTAAAGCTTTAAAAAGGGATTGGGAAGAGAAAATCATGGGACTTTGGATGGTCGAAGGTAACTTTCATTTAATAGAACACTTCTGCGTCCCCAGTAACACCTCTGAGTAACACAGGTATTCAGCTCTGATTGTTTCTTTTATTCTTTCAGGATGTGCTGTGATGGTGGTCTCCTTGTCCACAAATCAACAAGGACAAATTAGTTTAAATGTCTTAAACTCAGGTGTTGAAATGCTTGGGAGGCAAACACTGTGGAGGAATTTTGAAGTATGAACAACTAGTTTTATTTCGACTTTTTTATATTTGCTTGTTTCAGAAATGCATTTACATGTCATTCTTTTCTGCACTGGAATTTCCTTTGTGGCTGAATATTAACAAAGATATTCTAGAAAACTGAGTCAGACTACTAGTGTAAGGCTATGTAAGTGTATATTAAAAATAAAAAAAACTCTAAATAAGAAATCTGAAAACAACTCCAAAAAAACCTTCCTAATGCTTTTTTTTCTCTGCCTTTTCTAATATGAATAAGGAAGTGCGAAGATACTGCAAACACTTGACAGGAACCTAACAGCCCCAGTGTTTTTCAGGATACTTTCTATACTACAGTGTTTGAAAACATAAATGCTAATTACTGGAGAATGTTTAAACTATCCCAGAAATGTGTGTGTGTCTTGTCCAAACAAGAAAGCTGACCTGGTTAAATTTAAAGTTGGTTGAGAAGCAGATTAGTTGAGGCAAACCCTGTTTGGACATCCCATTCATAATTTTCCAGCAGTTAGGTTTAACATAATTGACTTAACCTGTGCTATAAAGAGCTTGTTAGAGCCAGAATAGTGTCTTGGCACTAATTTTGGCAACAACCGAAATTATTATGGCGCCTGAGTAACCAGTGCTGCTTTCTTTGTAGATCCTGCTGAAGAGATTGATTGATATTTGTTTTGGTCGCAGAGCTGGGAGCCTAGATTTTCCTGGGTTTTGGTGGTTGCCTTAAAGAAAGGTTTGTTATCTTTGATTGGAATCTACATGCTTATATAAAGCTTTAGTATTTGTAACCTTTGCAATTACTGAAAAAAAAAAAAAAAAGAAACTTCATCTGTTTTTCATCCTGTATTCTTCCAGTCACTGGAAGACATAAAATTGATCTGCTTTCAAATGTTTTATTTTTGTACTTTAAGAAATTACTCCATCAACCGGAAGACTTATTTTACTGAAGCAATGGTTCATTCTTAGACAAAATATTTCTTTGGATATGGATCTAAACTTCTGGGAAAGCCTTAGGACATATGTTTTTCTCTGCTTACAAAATAATCACATGTCCCTAAACTGGGAGAAACACCTTTCCTAGAAAGACTTTTCTAATATTTTGGATTCATGTCACTTTCTAGACTGGTTATTTTTCAACCTGGTTGCAGAAAAGTACCTTAAAAAAAATGATGACACTCTGGGCCTTCCTTTAAAGGTTTACGTTATTTTGGGACTGTTTGGCCTCTGAGAGGAAATGAAGCACCGCAACACTGAAGTGTAGCAAGTTCACAATAAACTTGGCTTCTGTTCTCCCTTATGCTTGGGCAGATGCTGTGGTGCACATCTTGACAGAACATGGATGCAGGTGGAAGTGGGACAAAAAAACCTGGGAGGGCAGAAAACCCCAAGCTGTGGAAATGAATATGCAGGGTGAGGAGGCTGAAAGCACACTTAACTTGTTCTTGATTAGGTCTTCAAATCCCCAAATGGTCCTATTGGTGTCAGGATCAGGCCAGGGCTAATATAATCATTGGTCAGCATGAAAGAGGTGAGGATGTCCCTGCTTGGTACGTCACTGGTGAAGGCTGAGGGTGTTGTGCAGATACTAAAAAGCTTCACCGATTTCCTACTGACCCACTTGTACAGATAATGCTGCAAGGTCCACCTGTTTCAGAAACTTCTGCATGGGTTTGCCAGTATCACTTACGGCCAGGAGTAAACTCTAAGGTGACATAAACTGGCAGGCTGGGAGTGCTTCCTAGTCAGGTTAAGGATTTACTCTGTTATTGTTTGAATCCTGTTTTAATGTAGACTTGCTCATAACAGCAGGCATGCTATTCTCCTCCTGTAAGCCTCTAACACTAGTGGACCTTTGTTACAAAAGAATAAATATCAGAGTAGAGATGGACTTTAGGCCGATGAACACTTGGAGCACATCATGCATCACACCCTCTCTATGTTTTTTATGGTGCAAAACTTACACCTGTTCTAAATCCACCATGACAATGTGGCTCTGCGTGCCTGACTAAGCAGCCATCGGTGTACGGATTTCCTGTTTTCAATCAGGCATGGAGCATACTACACAATTTTTGAGAATTGCATCTTTAATTTTTCTCAGTAAATCAGCTGCAATGTCTGTGGAGCACCAAGATCCATACCATGTAATTCTAGAAAACTGCAGGAATATCTGGACACTTCAAAATGCCAATGTTCTCTAGCACTTGCAACTCTGCTTGAGTCAGAAACAATAGATAAGCTGTGCTTGCAACTTTGCCCCTTTGTCTTTTTCTTTTTTTTTTTTCCTTGCTGGTTGAAGTAGTGCAGATTTTAGCAGTAATGACTTTCATATGAAAAAACATTTAAGTAATTATAAAAAAATTATTTGCAGAAACTGTCTAAAGCTGTAAAGTTAAACCAACAAATGCATTTCGATAAAAATGTTACACTTGTGTTGTATCAAAGGAACTGTCTTTTTCACAGCATACTTGTAGCTGACAATTCCTGAATATACAGAAAAACAGCTATTGGAGAAGGGATTGCCTTCAGCTTTTGCAAAGGCTAGCATAACATAAGACGTGAAGACTGGGTATTTTCTACATGGTGCTTCAGAGAGAATACTTAAACATTTTGATGAGTTTCTGGGACACCTGGCATAGGTATTTACTTGTAAGCAAGAAGCATCGACAAAAAATTTGTATAAATGCCAGAAAAACCCAAACCCACCTTTTATTCACTCAAGATCATACACATCAAAGGAACCCATCATTTCTTCCATGCCAATACTGTGGGGATTGCTTCACCCAGGACTGGAAAGCAGCCAGGCTGCATAGCACGACAGCTATTCAACAGTCCACAGCAATGCTGTACACCACTAAGAAGCAGGAACGGATTGCTGGTTTTAAATCTGATACACATTTGCAGCAAACATTCAGAAAGCACTCTATTTCTGTATTTTTTGACTGCATCTTCTTTAATGTGCAGTTTCGTGAGCCTTAAGGTATGGTCTCAAATCTCAACTTTTTGTCAGGCTCAACATTAATTAAACAGTCCTACAGAACTGTGCAACTGCTCCATCTCTTAATAGCTGTGAATAGGCATCCTACCTTTGCAACCAGTGTTGAAGAGTTGTCTCAGCTCATTTACTAGATATTAGGCTGTATCCTAATGAAGCTAATTTTTTTTTCTTGGTTTTGCGGGTTTTTCACAATGTCTCTAGCAGTTCTTAAAACCTGTTAGTCTGCCATGCGTGACTTCTCAGATATGCAGATTGAGGAAATTCTCTGCTCAGAGAGGTTGTGGATGCCCCCTCTCTGGAAGTGTTCAAGGGACACCTGTGGCTCAAGTCCCCACCTGGATGGGGCTTTGAGCAACCTGGCCTAGTGGAGGATGTCCCTGTCTGTGGCAGGGGAGGTGGAACTAGATGATCTTTAAGGTCCCCTCCAACCCAAATGATTCTATGAAAGTTACTTAATTCTTCCAACCAAAAGTCTTTCTCTAATGCAGTCCAGTTAATTTCCAGGCACTTAAAATCCAACCTGTAACTCATTGTTAATTTCAAAATAACCTTTCTTAGAAATAAAAATGCTACTGCTGAAAGTGTTTTGCGGTTGTCCTCCTGTGTTTTCCAGCTGGCTTGAGGTAATAGATGTTCTGGCTTTCCAAATAAAAGGATCTCTGCTCCAAAGGGGTCCATGTCCCTCGTGCAGCCTGATGTAGAAGCATTACGTGCTCTCCATAGAAGTTCTTTCCGCTGATCATTAGTGAGTAAACCTGAAATAAACAAGTGGGATAGCTTCACCATTTCTGTTTTATATAAGAAAAAGTGAGCAGAATGTAAGAAATTAAGTGAAATGAAAATCTACGCAGTCTCTTACTATTCTTTCCTAGTGGGAGGAAAGCTCTTTCAGATGAGGAAAAGTCATTTAATCATGCACTTGCCTCCAGAACTTGAAGATTGAGCCCACTGGTTTATTTTTAGATTTCCATTTTTAAATATCTAACATAATCCCTGCTACAGAGTTATATTTGTGCATCTTTGGAATACTTGTGTACAACAAATAAAAAGAAATTTCCTGCAAGGCAAAGCATTCTTTCTTAAAGAACTGTCAAAATGTATGTGACACCCCCCCCCACTTTCCCCCAAGAGATGTCTTCGGTTTTCTCCTTGCTTTTTGAGTGTCAGAGTATTTACACAACAAGCAGGGAGTAATGCACCTTGTTCTTTAGAGCTTTTGCATTTTATAGCTGTCATAGGAGTTGGTTTTGGGAGGGTGCCTGGGTAATGCTCTCTTTAGAAATGCTGCTTTTGGTTTACAGTCAAGTCAGATGGTCTAGATTTCATTTTTACATTGTATGCAAAGAAACATGCCTGGCAGCATAATCTTAATGTGTTGAATATGTGGTTGTCATACCAAAGAGTTTCACCAATTGGAAATATAGAACTGTTCCAGGTATTGTACCTACTGTCTGTCACTTCACAAGGCATTTGAATTTGTCTTGGTTTTCCAGAACTGTACTTACTGATGCTCTGTATGTGTAAAAATAACTTCGAAGTATAAAATTGCTCAATGATTTGGAGGCAGAGATGTATTAAAGCAAATCTATACCTTGAGTTTGCAATTACTTTCTGCCAAAAATGTACTTTAGTACATAAGCATCTAATTTCGGCCGTGAAAGCTTCACAGTTGTTACATGTAGCATTATCGGGCAACAGGCTGAAAAGCAAACAGGAGGGATCATTTTTGCAAGACAGTGCATGACTTAGCTGTGGAGCTCCTTGTCATGGGACTAAGCAAAGGAGGCTTTGAGAGGTATCTGAAGCATCAATAAAAGGTAGAGAGACACTGGTAACTATTAGCTGTGCTGGTTGGGATGAAATATTTTGTGTGCTTCTGGAAATGTTGAAGGCACTGGGATATATGGAGGAAAGGTCACTCTCTTCAGCCTCTGTCTTATTACACCCTTTTTAACTGGTCCTGCGCTTCACTGTTAGTCTTGCTAGACCTTTATTCCATTGGGACTGGCTGCTCTTACTTTCTCAGGTTTGTATTGGTGTACTTATAACTGGCTTGGATAAAAGACTAGTGCTGGCTTTACAGGTACCTGAAGCCACAAAGAATCAGGTTTTTTGCTTTTGTTCTCTTGTCATTATAACAAGAGTTTTTAAGATGTATGGTATATTTGGGGACATCAGGTAAACTTAAAGCTTAACCAGTGATGTGTTAGGGAATCACCCTAAAAATAAGGAAAAAACCCCACAACAACAACCCAGAAAGTAGAGCAAAATAGGATACACTTACGTACTTAATAGCTGTCCAAAATGCGTGTCCAGAACTGTAAATCATCCTAAATCTTGATAGGTTTGGGCACAACTGTAGGTCGTGATGCTATTTTTTTCACTGACAGGTGCTGTATTATCTCATCCCAAAGTGGTGAAATGAAACATGTGGCCAGCTAAAGATTGTGATCAATTACCTAGCTGAAACTCTCAATTTAGCTTTCTTTGAACCACATTATTCATCATTCCTTGTGGAGCAATTTCTTCAGGGCTGTTTTTGCTTGTGAAGCTAGAAAAGGAGAAAACCCTTGTGTGTGTTTGGATGCTTTGCCTTTTGTTTTTTTCCTGAGAGCACAGAAATTGTCAAAGGTGCTTCTATTCTACAAACAAGGTTGGCAGATCAAAGTTAGTTACTTTGGTTTGTTAGAGGAAGAGTGGCTATCCTAGAGATAGGCCTGGCATCTCTACTCAAACCCTGCAAGAATGAAAAGGGATCTGGAGAATCAACTGATTTGCAGTCACTTATGACCTGTTGTCAAAGCTGCTGCAGAATGGGGATAAATGGAAACCAGAAGGGAATTCCTCCCATGCCAGCAGTGGAAGCATGCTAGGTATTACTACTCAGCTGTGTCTCATGGTTTTTTTTATCTGTTTTATGCTGTTCTCGCTAGAACTGTTCACTCTGCTGGTTTTTGGAGGGAAGCAGAACACTAGTAGCAATCACAAGGGAGTTTAACAGCTTACTTCCCATCTTTACTGTTTGCTGTCAGTGGTACCCACATTACTAACAAACTAAATCAGCCAGGCTTCCACAAACGCAATCTTTCTCTCTCTCTTTTTTTTACCATCTGCACGTATAATGGCTAGAAGACTGAATATTTTAGAAAGTGTCAAAGTACTATGCTTTGTGGGTTTTTTCCAAGTTGTTTTGCTTAAGTCCTTAATTTTATTCCTCCTTTTCTCTCATTTCCTTTGTGCCTCTGTCTCCTTCATCTTTGACAGGGGACTCATCAAGTTGTGCCCCTTACAAAGACAACTTTGCTAATGTCTAGTTCAAGGCATTAGTGTGTTTCTTCTGAGGTGGTTCAGCACTGGCTGCGCAGCTCAGGATGCGTTTCCTTGTAGGAAACATTCTGTTGCAAATGGCTGCTCAGGAGAGGCTTGTTAACCTAGTTTCCCAGAGCTTCCTTCTCTTGTAAAGGCTGATTTAGAGGGCTGATATGTTTAACTGTTCTGCAATTATGAATTTCAAATTATGTGAAAGCGTTTGAAAAACTAGTAATATACTTGCTATCTACAGCTAGCAGTAGATCAAAATGCCTTACAGAGGTACAGATAATAAGAGTATTGCGCTCCCGGCAGACTGTGATAACTGAGCACTACTGACCACAAATACTGTTGGACTTGACAGGCCACCTCTATCAGCCTGTTTCCATAGCCTGTACGTTTAGAGAGCTGGACTGGGTTCAGAGGACCAATGGTTGTTATGAATATGTATATTTTTAGCAGTCTATGTGTCATCCTAATTGACGGGCATAGATTGGCATTATATATTAAGCTTGATTCCTGAGGTATATTTGGCTTATTTAACAATGCTATCTTTAGAATACCATCAGCATGCTAATCCTTATTAGTGGTATGAACAGCATTTCTTGGTGTCATTTAACTAGATGAATTGGTACTGCTGGCCTGGGCTACTCTAGTGATTTTTTTTTTTTTTTTTTAAAGTTGGATTTAAAGTAAGTATAAAAGCTAAGAATTTTTGTTTGCCTCTTTTTTTTTTTAATAGTGAAATTTTCACGTCGGGTTTTTTTTTCTGCAACTTTTAATCTGTGCATTTCTGAGCTCTCAACATGCAACTGTGACTTTTGTTGTGACTGAGTATTATGTAGCTATGGGTCTAGCTTGATGTGTTGGGCTTCAAGCACTTCAAGGAAACAATAAATTCTACTGCTTTTCAGTGTCATTGTTAATATTTGCAAAATGTGGCATGAAGAGTTCTGGCTAAAATAAGTCAGAGAAACGCCTTATTCCTCTGGTGGTTGAACTCTTTGGGTACTTAAGTAAACCTAAGGATGGGTATTGTGGTATAGAAGGTACATACATCTGGGACCTTGCGACGTCTCTGAGTTTGCTAACCTGCAGATAGGCAGAATTATAAGAAACAGTGTAAATGTGAAATTATTTTCCCTGTGGTGTACACTGTCTGCTTTCTCAGCAAGCATATCTTGAGCTCATACCATGTCTTCTATTTGTTTGCTAGTAACTTTCTAATAATCTGTTAAGTTCAGTTCATGCTTTCACTGTTCAGCTGATGTTTGGGGGAATGTTCTACAAGTGCTCCAAGATCTTTCTGAATCATATGTATGTAAAGCTTGTTTGAAGTAGACAGTTATTTTGTCACTTTGCTATTTACTGTTTTCTGGGCTATTTACTAATATAATATGCATAATATTTTATATAATATCATATAGGATTTCACAGTGAAAGCTGATTAGTAATTTACCTCCCCTTATCTTGATTTTCTTAAAAAAAAAGTTACAGTCTATAAGATGACATTCTCTCTAATTCTCTAATGGTGTGGTTTGCTTCAGAGCATCCTGTCAGGGATGTTACCAATCAGGAGCACAAGTTGATATAGTAAATTTACCCCAGGACATTCTGGTAACACCTTTGTTTAAGGGAAGTATAACATGCTTTTTTTTAATAGTATTTTGATTGCTTTCTTTTGTAACCAAGTACAAAGGAAAGTTGTGACAGTGGAAGAGACATAGTGATGCTGAATGCTGCTATAGAGTTGAATGAAAATGTGACTGAGCAACTTGTGTGGCCAGTAGAAACTGTGTGTGATATCTAATGTATTTGTTAATGCAAGTAAGAAAATGCTCGGGAAATGAATTTGAAAAAGAAGCGGAAAAAGATATTTAAGGATGTTTTTAGAGTCATTTAGGTTGAAAGGAATCTCTGAAAGTCATCTGGCCCAATACTACTCTGAAGCAGGGCCAGCTGTGGTTCTTGAAGTGTTTCTCATAGTGGTGTTTATAGCAAGCTGCCTTAACCTGCCACATAAGAGAAAAACAACGGTTTTAATTTTAGTAATTCCAAAATAACCCATAGAAATTAACCTAGTAAATGTAACAGCTATTCATTTGGGCAACGCCTAACTTTAATTGACAGTTAACGCTATGGTATCCCAAAGAGTGCAAAAGTAGAACAATTAAAGTGCCATTGAACACTACTGTTCCACATTTTTTCGCTATTTTAATGTAAACTTTTAACATTGTATTTTTAATTTTTTTAAATGAAATAGCGTTTAAACTGCCTAATGAGGCCAGAGCCAATGGAATGTTTTGAAAGGGAAGAATATGTTTTGGCAATTCTGCTTGATCCATGTCAGAATATTTAGAGTCTGATCCAGGTTAGAATTGAAACCATATCCCCCTACTACCATGAAGTTATACATTGTTAAGGGCTGCTTCCAAAAGTAAAATGCCTTTATCTGTTTTTGCTCTCTTTGTCCTGAGCACTTAAACAAGCTGAGTAGGTTTTATGTGTGAAAAATAAGCTAGGTTTCTTCCAAGTACAAGGCAAAGATGATCACACTGATAACTTTGCTTGATGTAATTTTTTGGGAGCATCCTAAAAGAAAAGGGATGGGGAAGAGAGTAATAACTGTGCTGTTAAAATGCTTGACTTCAGTGACAGCAGCTCAAAATGCTAATGATAGGACATTAGTTCTAATGTCACTTGAAGAAATTAAATATATTTGACCTTTCTGGTCATCAAATAAATGAAGAAATATAAATCCTACCTCTGGGGAGGTGTGTTTACATAATAAAAGATTTCTAGGGCTTGAACGTCAAAAGTGGCATGCTGAATGTCTATCTGGAGCAAATCACCTTGTCCTCAGAGGTTTTTTTCCATTACAGAGGATATGTGCTAGCTTTTGAAATAAAAAGTGGGACACTGTCATGTCTGTTGTTGTTGCCAAGTATTTACACTGACCTGTTTCCATCACTTACTCAGAACACATTTTCAGTCTGGCTGAGCACAGTGCACATGTGGAACAGTTGGATGTTCTTAAACATGGTGTGGTTTAGAGTTTTTTTGTTGTTTTTTTGAAGACACTGCTGTTAGGCTCATGCAACCCTTGACGCAGATGATTAGGAAGGGTATGTGTTGAAGGTTGAAAGTGAGAATCTATTGCATTGTGAGAAGGAAACATCTTGACTATGAATCCCAAGGCACTGGAGTAGCCCTTAAGAGTCCTGAATATACTCAGTGAGAGAAGGAACTGAATAAAAGCCAAGGTACTCAACAGTAGTTTCGGGGAGAGAAGTAGGAAAAGGCTGTGTGGTGAAGAGGTTTTGGTGTTAGGAAAGCAGATGTCTCTTTCCTCGGTCTGCAGACTGGCCCCTTTAAAACATACAAAAATCTGTGGAGACGCATTCCCTTGCAAGCTATTGAATCACTGTAGAACAGACATCCCCTTCTTGAAGCAATGAAGAAGTTTTAAAAGGCTAGAATTTTTTGAAACAATGGATGTTAAAACAAATTTTAGTGTTCACCTTCATATTCCCCAGACCCCGAGACAACCTGGCGCAAGGTGGTGCGGCAGTGACTGACACAGCTATGGTATGAATTTACAACTAATATAGATATGGCAGAGTGGGGAAGTATTATTGTCCACGTTTTGCCTATGAGCAATCAAAGAGGCCCAAAAAAGTGGAGTGATGTTCCCAAGGTCACACAGGAAGTATCTGGCAGAGACAGAAATTGAATGCAGGTTTCCCAAATCCTGATCCAGTGCCTTAAGAGATCTAAAAATCAGATATTCATACTAATCACTTTGACTGAATTTTCCTAACCTAATAATATTACTTTCAGAAGTGCCGTAGGCTGTGTAACAGGAGGTTTCTTTCCTTTTGGGGTTGCACTGCATTTAAGTCTATGATGTTGTAAGTCATGGTTCACTTTTTATGGTATTGCAGAAACTAAGGGTGCTACCTCAATGATTATGTGGTGAAAGTAGCTTGGCTTCAAAAGACCAACTCTTCTTTATTATGGAGGCCTTTGGCCTCCAACCCCCAAGAAAGTCCTGTTGGGGCAATGGATTAGTTTACAGCTGATGACTTCTAGATAGGAAAATAAAAGCTAAGATAAAGCTAGACTGGGAGAATATTGCAATTTCCTACTTAGTCTTTTAATATTTCGGGGGCCTTTGTTAGCAAGTCTATTGTGAGTTTTCCACTGGCAGTATCCATCATGTGAGCTACCCTCTTCCTGATTCCACAGCTTACTCCAAAACAGTCTCTTGAGTATGAAACTCTCTCCTTAATAAGTACCATCTTTCAAGCTGATGGCGATTGGCATTAGGCCATGTCTGCTTCTCCTGGGCATGTTTCAGTCTCTAGTATTTTGTTTTCATTGGGTTTTACTGCTTTAGCTTTTTCTCACTTTTAAGTTCTCCAATATTTTAAGCTCTCCTGTGATCCTGCCAGCCTTTTTCTACTTAAAACCAAGCTCAATCACTTGGCAGATTTTCCCAAATGCTCAGGTTCTGATAATATCCCCCTGACTGAAGAACAACACAGAGAGGGTGACTTTTTCAAGTCATGTTTTGTGTTTCATCCCTTAGAGCCATTTTCTGTTACATGTCAATTGCTTCAGGTGGGATGTTCAAAGAGCTCTGTCTAAGCATTGATTTCCCTTGGAGCAGGATGAGAGTAGCAATGAGCAAACTTTTTTGGAAAACTTGCTTCTGTCCTTCATTCAACTGGAAAAAGCTGCTGATATTCTGCAGGAGATGGTGAAATGTGATTTAGTCTGTAGGTGCGCAAAGCCTCTGTGTTCTCCTTTACGTGCACGTGTGGTGAGGATGATTATAGCGACTAGAAAAAGTTATTTACATCTGTTTCAGTATAGTCAAGTTGGTTGCAATTAATTAGGAAGTTTCTGGTGTGGTAAAAATCATCATATAGGAGGAATGCAAACACATGATTTCCAAAGAGAAATTTAATTCCATATGGGTTGTGTCCTCTCCCAGCTAGGAATTAATTGCAACTTTAAAAGAAGATTTGATTATGTCTGTTTAAAAATAATAATAAAAAATTGTCGGCAACAAAAACCCAACCCCTTCCTCTCTGCCATGCATAGCCACATTTTCAATACTGAGTAAATTTAAATGATTTTAATTTAAACTTTTCTTTCATTACTTTGCTGAAGTTGAGAGAGTGCTTTGATCAACCTTTGAATTATATAATTTATTAGAGTAAAGGGAAGAGGATAACCTTCAGATGTCTTCTGTGGTAAAGCACTGATGCTGAAAATGTTAAATGTTTGCAGACTGAGAGCATGCTTGGCTGGGAAGGCCAAAAAAGAATAAACAAAATGTGACATGTTTTATTTTGTTATTTATCCCCTAGTAAAAATACAAAACAAAAGTAAATATAAATCATATCTTATTCAAAACACTGGTATGAGTTGTCTGGAACGCGCCTCTTTGTGGTGGTATCCTGCCATACCATATATGATGTCAAAACATATGCACTTAGCTTTAAGGCTGTTAGTACAGCAATTTTGTTAAATCCTTCTAGCTTCTTAATATATACATTGTAAATCCTGTGAAGGCCACTTGTATATTCTTATTGACACATGTCATAGACTTTGCTGTTCTGCTGCAGTTATGTAGATTAGTGGCTCTGGTTGTACCTTCCATAGCTTGGTACTTGTTTTCTAAGGTGTTTGATTCCATTAACTCAATTTTGCTATAAATCTGAGTACCTAAATCCATAATTCTTTGTCTGCTGGTGCTGACAGTGTAATTAGGAACAAGACCATTCAGATTTGCATTTCTAATTCATTGTGGGAGCACAAATTAAACCAGCTGAAAATGTGATGTGTGAACGATGCATTAGCTGACAGGGCAAGTAAAGTGTGAGGAAAATGAGCAGTATGCAACACGATAGTATGGATCTTGGCGAAACCCTTTCTGTGAGCTGCAAAAATAACTCTTGTGGTATAGCTTTCCTTTGAATAGCATGACCTTTCCACTAAAGTCTAATGAATGAACTTGGATGAGAATAGCTGGCCTTCTCCCAGGTGCTGTTGAGCATCAGTGAGGGTTAGTGAAATGATGCACCCTATGAAACATAATATTAGAACCTGGCTGGTTTAGAGAGAAAATTAATATGCAAAACTGGATATGCTGAGGTCACTCGGTGAACAGCATATTTTAATGCACAGTGCTCGGAATTCAGTGCTAGCTTATGCAAATATCAGCCCTGAAAGATGCTGGTGGACTTGCAGCTGAGATGTTTATTGCTCATTGTCCTCATTGTTTGCTTGGTGAGGGAATGCATCTGCAACAGTCACTATTAAGAGTTACAGCAATAGCTTACACTGCTGTTGTCCTCTAGGACTGAAGCTATTGGGACGGCAGGCATCTTAATCTTAATTGTGTCAGACCTTTTCATGTAGTCAGGTGACTTCTTTGGCCCACTGACTAGTGGCCAGTTACACTAGTTGGTGATCTAGCCCCCAAGAGTAATTTAATTCTGTTCTTTACTAGGTTACCTAGCAGGCTGTGCGGTCTCTTCTATTGGTAGGTCTGAACAGTGGAACAATTTAGGTATACTTAATCTTGCCTCAGTGTGGAGTGTTTGCTGAGATGATTTAATGCACTCCTGATCTTATGCTTCTGTGTACTGTAACTTCAAAAGCTGGATCTGTGCTAGGTTCCTAATAATGTTTCAAATTTCTGTTTGAACTACATGCAAGCAGAGGATAGGTGCAAGATGGTGTAACTCTGTGCTAAAATCATCTTTGTTTCCAGAGGGAGAAGATGTAAAACATGTGGTAGTACTATTTACACAATAAAGAGCTGCATACAAAAAGTAAAGCAATGTTTCAGTGGACAGTGGAAAATGGTAATATTTCATCTGCCAGTTGCAAGAAAGGGGGAAGAAAGTTTAGTAAAATGTAGATTAGTCTTAGGCATAAGTATGACTACATGGAAGATCTGTTTTAGGGTTTTATAGGACATGCAACCAGAACTGCAGGAATAAAATGCAGAGCATTAAGGGTCAGGAGGGAATATGATATGATGTGGTCTAACTGCCTGTATTCAGCAAGACAGAAAACTTGACAGAAACAATACACAGGCATTGATCCTCCTTGCTTGCTTTTAGTTGAAATATATGTTCCCAAAACAGTCCTGATATGGAATGATGAAAAATTTTCTAGTTCTTCTTGTAGTTGCTACCATGTTTAATCAACTTCACTGTTCAAAAAACAGAACAATGCTATCTTATCTTATCTGTGTTTGCTCGGCTTTACTTGCAAGATACTACTTAAAACTTTTAGCATTTGTTCAAAGAAGTCCTTTAGGTTTTAGTACTTTTGATGTGAAGATACCAGTATATTCTGCTTTCATAAACTTAACAGATTTAGCCTTTAAAGTCTGAACACTTTCTTCAGTTCTTAAGAAGTTTCTGTGGCTCTTTCCTGCAACCTTTTAAACTTCCAATATATTTTAAAAATAATCTGCATCCTGGATCTTTATGCAGTATTTTTAATGCTTTGGTAACAACCAGAAAAACCTACCTTTTCTCCCTTTTTCCTCTCTAAATCCATCAACCCTTTCTGAATTGCCAGAGTAGTTGCCCTCCTAATCAGTTAAACTCAATTACTAAGTATGTGTCTGGGAATTTCAAATTTCAGTTGCAATTTCTGCCTCAACCTTTCCTTTCCATTAAGTTACCTTACAGTTTCTTCAGTTTCAGGGAGCTGGGCATTTCAAAGCTCTGATAGGACTGTGCTTTGCTTCATTCTTCCTTCGTCCTTTGCTTTCTCCATTGATCCCTACTGTACTTTCTCTGCAGGTTTGCCTTGCAACCTTAATGTTCTTTACCTAGTTTCCAACAGAGATGACCCATAAGAAATGGGAGTCTCCATTCATATAATCTCTTCAACAGGACTGTGGTGTGAAGATCTATGCTACCAAAATCTTCAGCTTCACCAACTGTGCTGTTTACCCCATTGCAAGTGAGTGGGAAGTGTTTCTTAGATGGGATTTTGGCTTGTTTTTTCCTCTTCAATTCTTTCATGGTCCCTGAAGTTCTTCAATGTGCCATTCCATAATGGAGCTTTTCCATGTGATTAGATGCAATGATAAAAATGATGTCATTAGTAGAGATAAGCGAAAACAACAGGATTATGACTTGAATTTGGCACAAAGCAAAATTTTCTCCTGTCCTCCGGTGTTTGTTTTCTTCTCAATTATTGATCATAATTTGATTTTTTTTTGTTCCAGTTTAAGATAGTTGACTACTGGTTTTTGGTAAGAACTTTGAGACAGATTATGGAATAATCTGTTTCATCAAATTATCTTCTCTTTAAGCTGGAATTTGTCTTAAACCTTATGGAATGTGATTTAATGACTTTCTGAAATTAGTTGTCAGTGTTAACTATATATCTAGCTGCTCTCTTCTGTTTGAATATTGTTCAGTTCTTGTTCTTATTTCCTGCAGTATATAATTCCTTGGTCTAATGATACGCTGCGTGACAGTGTTTCTGTTGGACAATTTCGAATTTGCCAGGTGCCAACAAATTTGAATAAACCTCTTGGTTTTTAATTTAATTAAGGAAGAGTAAGCTGCTGTAAACATCTTCTGCATACTTCACTCCATTACCTTTTTTCTGTGTGGTGCCTCTAGTTGCTTCTCATCTGAAATAAAGTTCAACTGCTTCAACTTCCAACCTATGGAAGGTCCTTCCCCATGCATTCCCTCACTCTCAGCAGCTTTATCTTTGAACCCTCTGATTTTACAATATCCCTTAAAAATAGAGGGATTGTGTGCAAGTAAATAGTAAATTCACTGTGAATTCAGAATATTGGATGTCTGTGAGCAAGGGAGAAACAGGCCAAATGGAACTTGGGTCAAAACAAATAGTGCATTTGGAAATTATATTTTCATTCCAATTGTTGTGGTTTAACCCCAGCTGGCAACAAAGCACCACACAGCTGCTCACTCACTCCTCCCTTCCCTGCTGGTGGGATGTGGGAGACAACCAGAAGGGTAAAAGGGAGAACTTGTGGGTTGAGATAAGAACAGTTTAATAATAATAATAATACAATAACAATAAAATTGTAATGAAAAGGAAAATAATGAGAGAGAGAGAAATAAAACCCAAGAAAAACAAGTGATGCAAATGAAAAACAATTGCTCACTCCCTGCTGACTGATGCCCAGTCAGCTCCTGAGCAGCAGCTGCCCTCCCTGGCCCATTCCCCCCAGCTTATATACTAAGCATGATGTCATATGGTATGGAATATCCCTTTGGCCAGTTTGGGTCAGCTGTCCTGGCTGTTGTCCTCTTCCAGCTTCATGTGCACCCCCAGCCTTCTTGCTGACGGGGCATGAGAGGCTGAAAAGTCCTTGACTCTGTGTAAGCACCACTTAGCAACAATCAAAACATCAGTGTGTTATCAACATTATTCTTATACTAAATCCAAAACACAGCACTATACCAGCTACTAGGAAGAAAATTAACTCTATCCCATCTGAAACCAATGCCCAGCCTGGAATGAATATGGAAAGTGTGGAGCAGATAACCGGCCTCTAGTCAGGGCTTGGCTGCTGATGTATTTGATCATGGATTTCTAATATGGGAACAGGGATTCCTTTTCTTGATCACATAGGGTAACTGTTCAGAACTTAAGGTCTGATTCTCCACTTGCTGACCTGTGTTTCATGCTGGCGGTAAATTCACTTCAGAGGAATTTAGTCTTGAGCCATGCTCATCTCAATAAAGTAGTTCTGTTTTTTAACCAAATCCATAAAGTGATACAGATTTTGCTAAGCTGAGCTTGTCTCTAGGCTGGATGCCTAGATACTATAGAAATGGACTGTTATTACAAGTATTTATTCCTGTACAAGAAGGGAAATACATAAATGTCTTCTCATCTGTTTCATTTGGACTTAAGGCAGCAAAATCACTCTCTCAGTTGGTACTGAGTGTGATTGTGCTAAAACTGAAATCTGTCCTCTCTTCTCCTTTAGAAAAACTGAAATGGTACACTTGGGCAATAAAATCAGTCCCACTTCCATTTCATGGAGGTGGATACAAGGGTACTGGAGCAGGGTTGGGAACACAGTTCTCCCCTCCCCGCAGAATGCCACAGACAGGGGACCATAGAGTTGCATTCCTCTGGAGTGAGACGCACACAGACATGGACGGTTTCTAGTTCCTATGAGGATTGTGTGGTGAAGGGGATGTGTGCTCAGTGAGGGGCATCGCACAGAGAGGGACTCTGACTCTTGACTACAAGTGGAGAACTTGCCTTTTATGAGACCTCCAGGAATGTGGGGTCCTGCTTTGGTCTTGCTTCTCTTCTACTCGGTGACCTGATATACTGGGTGCTTTGCTGTCTGCTGGGCAGTTTCTACTGATACGTGTGTTTGCAGTGGGGAAGAAAATAGTTATAGCAGTTGGCTGGAAATATGTAAGATTTGGGGCCAGCGGGGGGAAGCCTGAAGAAGTTGGATCAGAGAATCACATGTTGAATGTGTGTGACTTGACAGGTTGGAAGAAGGGGCCTGTTTGGGTTATACCCCTCTGTTTTTTGAGATGAGCTGGGTGTACGCACAAATGTTCATGGAAGCGCATTCCTTCGCAAGATGTCTGCACAGCAGCTGGGCTTTGTCCCTGTGCATTGTCAGCCTGCGGCGCTTAGTAGTCTTTCTGGGTAAAAGTCCTGTATTACAGTAGTGTATTACTTTGGGAGGAAAAGGGATTTGAGGCAAGTTGCACTGGGGTATGGATGGTCCTCAGCCTGCCCTGTGATCCTGGTTCCCCCTGTTGAGTGATGGATTGCAGCATCCTTCCCCCAGGCATGCACACCCAGTGGCAATATGACAGTGACTTTCTTAATCTCATATGGGACCAGAATTTTGAGCCTGGCGAGTGTCAATCCCCCTTTTCAGGCAGTGTGTTGAAGGGACAAATACAGTGATGGCATGTGGAAGAAAAGATGATGTGGTCTTTGTGCTTTAGGACTGCTTAGAGCAGTTTAGTACATGCTTTGCCATTCTGTGTTGACTTGCTGAATCCTTGAATGCTTCCCACAAGATCAGAAGTGATCAGAGGAAGCCTTTTGTTTTTTTTCCTAAGCCTATATATTTTTAAAGCAATGGAAGTTGGAGTGAATCGAAGCGAGCGTGTTCAGAAAACTGATGCGGAGAGCTTGGTGGGAAGGTAAACTGAGCTAGTTTTGAACTCTTGCAAGGTGGATTTGAAGATTCCCTTTATACTCCTGGTCTGAACCAGGAGACGTGCAGCTCCCAGCATGGGGTACTGCACCTTGTGGGACTCAGCTGGGGAGAGGGAGGGCCCAGTGTATGATGTACAGAGGGATAGCCCCAGTTAGAAAATAAAAGTACCTCCTTCCACACACGCTTTGGCTAACAGGATAGGAACACTTGAGCTGCACATACACACACAAACAATATGCTCTAGGGAAAGACCACAAATATGCTAAAAATCATAATCTGATAAACTCAGATTCTTTCAAAATACAAATGTCCTGTCATTGCTTTTCATAACAGAAATGATCGCTTAAGACTTTACCACAGCTTAACTATTCACAATGTAAACATCAACAAAACCGATGATTTTTTTCAACACTTAATGTGTCTTTCACTGTGGAAATAAATGTTTTGGCACCCAATCTTTCCTTATGATTTTGCTAATAGGAACCTACAGTGCAGAATCACCATTTGGTTAGACAGCTGAAGAAAAACAGATTAGATATGCAGATATGGAGACTCCTTTTCCAGACCATTTTCCATTTCTGAAACTTATTTTGTTATCATCGTTTTAATCTTTCCAAGGCAATCAGAAATCTCTTTCCAAACTCCTGAGCCCATCTTCTCTTGAAGAATAGAATAGTTTATGGCTTCTCAATTTTTTTTTTTCCCCACCCAAGACCCAAACCAGCTGCAGGCTTCACTTTGTTTCTCTTCCTTCCCTACCTCCCTCCTAGATTCAAATCCCAGAGTCTTGGATCTTGGCAAGAAAGTGCAGCAGTTTGTTGTGGTGTGGGTGTTTTTGTGTTTGTTTTTTTTTTTTTTCTGTGTGGGTTACTGGGGGCTGGGTGTAGAGGAGTACATGGGAATTGGGTCTCCATGCCTGTCTGTACTGCTTGTGCAACCAAAAGCAGTTGTTACGGAGTATCCAGCTGGATTAGTGGGGCTAATTTGGTACGTGCTTGGTGAAGCACCTCTTACTCCTGCTTTGTCCTGGTGCTGGCAAGATTTGAATACTTTCTTAGCCAGTTCTGCACAACATAAGATTCCTCTCCTGGAGACTGTTTCTGGATACGTTTTGGTATTTAAGATGCGCCGATCATCATAATTTATGCTGTTGCTCCCATATATGTATCGTTTTTCAGTGGCTTCAGGTTTCTACTGCCATTCAGATCATATTAAACATGGTTTTTCCTTTTTAAATACTAACATCTAGGATTAATTTAATCCCACATTTTTTCCTGGATAACTTAAAGTTTTGGATGAATCACTCCCAAAATAATAAGAACATGTCCAAACCTCAGCCTAAATGTCAAATTGAACCAGAATTCAATAGGTTTGGATGAAAGCCTGCTCTTGGGCCCCCCTCAAAGTACACACTACATCAGTGTTGAATCTGTCTTAACAAGTCTGACAGCCTTGCTGTGTTGCCTACTACCTTCAGATCTTCCGTGTTTGGGAGTTTCTTCTGCATGATCTGTATCTGAAGCATCTCAAACTCAGACAAGCAAAAGGCCTGAGATTTAGACAGAATTAGTTAGAGAATGGAAAAGGGATTATTATTGAAACCTGATGTTGCCAATTTGTAACTTGTTTTTCTTGCAGGTAAGACTTCTTGGTACCTTTCTCAACGAAGGGAAACATTTATAAAGAATTTTGCACCTTGTGCTCCAACTCTTTTAACTGAAAAAGAGTTGAAAGCAGTCAGAGCTCCCTACCAAGAATTTTCTTGGTAGGGAAAACCTGGAAGGCACCACATAAAGTCAGCAATGAGGAGTGACATGTATTCAATTACAAGACATCCACAAAAGGAAGGAACTTGTAATTCTCCGAAGCTGAACTAGGGCATCATATGACCAATGCTTTTCTGATTCCCAGTTTCTTGGAAATTCCCTGATTTTTCTCTTGCTTGAAACCTGACTTCTCTCCTAGATACGTACAAGAAAGTAATCCTTGATTGCTTCTTAATCATGCTACTGATTTCTGTTACCCTTTCCTTCAATATAGAAAATGTGCTCTAGTTCACTTTTTGAAAAGAGATCTGAGGAACCAAAAGCAGTTCTATGTCACATATAAAACTGTAGTATTGTAAGCAATATATGTATTATTCAACTATAAATCAGCAGAAAAGCTTACACTTTCATTACACTAAAGCAGAACCATCTGTAATGTCACCTAATAAGGATGAAAGGAGTACACTGGAACTCGCGGGAGTTGTTAAAGGTGGAAGAAAGAAGTAAGGGTTGAAAAGGCATTTGCAGTTTCAGTGAAAGAGAGATAATTACTATAACCTGAGCTTTAATTTTATAGGAAAAGGAAAATTTAATTCATCTGGGGATGGGAAGAGAAAGATGGTAAAGAAAACAAAGCAAGTATTAGAAGGAAGAAGAGGAAAACCTTCAAATTGCTCAGAAGTTATTTGAGTTGAACTACATTTTGTAATCCACCACCAAGAGTGATGTTTTAGTTACCTTGTAAACATCTGAAATTTTTTTTAGTGCTCCAGTAACAGTAGAAATTCCTGTACTTCCTTTTGTTGAAGTTGGAATGGGTTCATCATACGGCTGCTGTCTGTCTTCTTCTGGACTGTTTCTGCTCTCACTGAGGGTCTCTGTTTCTCCCGCTTTTCACAAACTTCGCAGTCTCTGCTTCCAAGATATATGTATCTTTCACCTCACTTCTTGATGGGAATCCTCTATCTCTGCCTTTCATCTCTCCTGCTTCTCACTATGGAAGATGTGTTTTATTCCCTGTCTTTTTCCCACCCCTTAAGATGGGCTGTTATCTATCACTTACCCTATCCTGACAGACAGGTTGCAACCTTTACAAAGGTCAGACCTAGGGGTGAGGTTTGTGTCCACCTTTTCGTCTGCAGTGAGATCTGAGAAGCTCGCGGCTGTGCCGCTTTCTGAATTTCAGCGCAGCGAGCTGACATAGTAAAACAGTGGGGCAAAGGAAGGGAGGTCTAACAGCAGTAAGTAATCTGTTCTCCTGACGCAAGGCCCAAGCAGGGTAAAGTTAAGGAAGGCTGAGCTGTGATCCTTGTGTGCAATAGTGTTCTGCAGCTCATCGTCTCTCTTTTGGTTTGGTTCGTGACAATTTTTATCAAATCCATGTCTATTTAGATATTTATGTCCCTGTGCATATGTTGTGATGAAATACACTGTTTTAATCAGGAGTTTCAGTTTGGGTTGTTGAATGCAGTGTCCTTGCCCTTAACCAAAATAAAAACCAGACTCAGTGCACGCATACAGTGCAGGGAGGAAAATGGATATAAACTTATGATAATATTTCATCTAATATAGTTGAAGCCAGTGGTACTCGCTAGCATTGGGCTGTGGGCCAAAATTCAGCCCCAGAGCACTTCCGGGGGTTGCGTAAAGTTGTCATCTTGGCTAGCCTCCCCCTCTTTTCTTCTCCTCCCTCCTCCTCTTTGCTCTGCTCCAGTGTCTGAACTGAGCAGTTTGGCAGACAGGAGAATTAACTCTTATAAGGGTGGGGAAGAGTGCAGAGGTACCTGCTCCAGCAAGGCTGGGGTCTTCCAGGCTGCATATTATTGTTATTATTATTAATAATAAAGTTAATATTTGGAAAAGCACTGGGGACAAGTGTGGGTTATTGTTGCACAGAATGTAGCTTTCGGCAAGAATAGCTATGCAGTAAAGCAAAGGTGCAAGGACACCAGCACCTGTTCTCATCATCGCCACCTCCTTTGCTATATTCAAAACACCACCGATTTCACTAGTGCCAAAGCATTAGTTCTGTTCCTGTGCTAGAAGCTGATTTTGATATAGTGTTCATAGTTTTGTAACACCCTTCATTACAGGATCTCAAATCCCTGTTCCCTGAAAGAGAAAGGGGGAGCCCTCATAACAAGTCTTGGGAAGTACCAAGAAAGGCCAACAGCATCCTGGCTTGTATCAGAAATGGTGTGGCCAGCAGGACTAGGGATGTGATTGTCCCCCTGTACTCGTCACTGGTGAGGCTGCACCTTGAGTGCTGTGTTCAGTTTTGGGCCCCTCACTACAAGAAGGACATGGAGGTGCTGGAGCGTGCCCAAAGAAGGGCAACAAAGCTGGTGAAGGGTCTAGAGCACAAGGCTGATGAGGATCAGCTGAGGGAACTGGGGTTGTTTTAGCCTGGAGAAGAGGAGGCTGAGGGGAGACCTTATGGCTCTCTACAACTCCCTGAAAGGAGGTTGTAGCCAGGTGGGTGTTGGTCTCTTCTCCCCAGTAACAAGTGATAGGATAAGAGAAAATGGCCTCAAGTTGCACCAGGGGAGGTTTAGATTGGATATTAGGAGAAATTTCTTCACTGAAAGGGTTGTCAATCATTGGAACAGGCTGCCCAGGGAAGTGGTTGAGTCACCATCCCTGGAGGTATTTAAAAGCTGTGTAGATGGGGTGCTTAGGGACATGGTTTAGTGCTTGACTTGGCAGTACCAGGGTAATGGTTGGACTTGATGGAAAAGACCCTTAAGACCAATCTAAATGATTCTGTGATTCTTATAAGTATCTTTACGCAAAGCAAATGGGCGTGCCTGTTCCAGAATTTCTAAGCTTCATTCAGTGCTTGTTTTTATTCTGGTGTCTAAATGTAATGCTGGGGCACTGGACCCTAGTTCTGATGATCTCTTCTGTTTAAATACATTGTATTTCCCTTTTTTCTTATTCTGTTCTCTCAGTCCTTCCCATCCTCCCCCTATTTGATATCTTGTCTTTATTTTCTCCCACATTATTCTGTTGTGGTTTTTTCCCTCCTCTTCAAATCTATATTCCCTTCACCGAGTTCAAGCTCCCCTCACTGTTATGCAACTTTCACCTCATTTTGCTTCACCATGTAAGTTTTTTTCATCACTTACAGCTTCTCCTAGCCCAGTCTGCTGTCTTTTTTTTTTTTTTTTTCCAGCCAGGAAGCTTTGCACTCTGGTGGGAGGATGCACCAGGCTTGCTCTATTGGACAAACTGGGAAGACATTTGTGTAGTAATTCCAAAGTGACAGGTCAACACCCTGCCACTGCGAGCTTTTGGCTCTGTAAGCAGTGCAGCACTGCCTGCTGCATGGTGTGTCTCTGCTCCTCGCCAGCTCACAGGGGCTGTGTCTTGAAAGTGCTGGGCAGAGAGTGGAAGATGCTGGCCACAGTCCCCGAGTGCTGCAGCCAGCAGTTTGCATAGGGAGATTGTTTTTCAGTCATTCAGTATTTTCAGAATTTCTGGACTGTGAACTCTGCAGGGAAGGAACCGTGTTTCCTGGGGTTGGGGCTTTGGTCCTGCTGCAAAACAGCATCCTTAGTAGGACAGGCTCAAACAGCTGGGGTCCTGAAAATTTAAAAAAGCCCTGATTTTTCAAGGGTGGTGGTTGTTCATCTATGTGCAGAGTAGTTCAACAAACGAGAAGAACATAGCTGTTGCTAATTTAGAGAACCTATATGAGTGTTTGGGGTGTGTGTGGAGGGAAGCAAGACCTTGAAACAGGAATAAAACCAGTTGGAAGGAAAGTGGCTGCGTGACAGCTCGTGCAGGATGGCAGGGTGTTTTGCGCTGCGGTGCAGCTTTAGGCTGTGAGGTGATTTTGACTCAGCAAGTGCTGGTTGCCCAGAGTGTGGGTGACTTGGTTTGGAGGTTTTGCATTAATAACAGTTACAGTCCTATAGCCACATCTCTGTCCTCTCATTCCAGAATGGCATGCTGTTATAGCAGTGGAATTATGGTGCACTCCAGACATTAAACCCATAAATTGCTAATGCCAGACTGTTCTGATGAGCAGCTTTTTGATATCCTTTACATGTTAAAAAGTATTCAGGCCTGTTGACAAAGCAAAGAAATGGTGTCAAAAATAATTTTAAAACCTTTTGACCTGTAAGGTTTAAGAGAATTAGGCACAGATTCTTTGCTTTAAGCCTCTTGGTGACAAGAAATATGGTCCTATGCCAGATGGTTTGATTGACAGTGGTGTTTGTAGTTTCAGCTGCTAATACAGTATGCTCCTTGTATATTCCTAGTGTGTAAATATAGAAGGCTATTTGTCACCTGGGTTGATGGATTATGCATAAGTGAGACAATGTGGTTAAGATTCTAAAGCATAAATGAAAAATCATAAACTTTACATAACTCATAAAGCAACACTTAGTACTCATAATGAAGTATCCTTATTTTAATCAAGGGAAAATGTTAGACTTTCAAATAAGCAAAGATTATGCAGCTATCATGGTGTGGGTGGGGATTTTTTTTTATAGTTACATGCTACTAACCTGCATCACTGGATTTTTGACAACCATAATAAAATGTATTGGAAAATTGATTAGTTTTAAGAGAGTCCTTATAGCCAGCTGCTTTTATTTCTAAATGTCATGTATTCAGTCACTGTAGCTCCATCCCTTCAAGTGGAATTCTTGGCTGACTATGAACCTTTGCATAGGTACAAAAGCATTCTTGTTTCATATTCTTCAGTTAGTTTTCAGCATTTTCATGTGTACTTGAATAAGTTTATTTTTCCTGAAAGTTTTCCCACCACAAATAGTTGGCTATTTACTCATTTCCCACTATGCCATAATTACAACTTATTTGTGCTCTTGAGATGTTGTAAATTTGTAATAATACAGAAATGGCTTTGTAACTGATATTTTCAGAAAATTCCAGCTTTTTTCAAGAAAAAGAGCACAGTTAAGTTATTGGTATTTTTTTTGTTGGATAGAGAAAAGAGAATTTGCCATGAAAAATGCGTTATCGCCTCTTGAAATATGCAGTAAAATTGGCATTTTCAGCATGCTACTCTTATCTTTATTTGCTGATAGAGACAATATCCAGATTTTTTTAGCTTTAAGGGAAAGGATATGGTTAGGTTCATATTACTCAGCATTTAATAAGTACGAAGTCCAAGGAAAAGGAGACATAGCCCAATACTATAACATTGAACAGATTTTGTTTAAGGAAAGCACTTTTCATAATCTAAATGAATAAAATGAATCTAAAGAAATGAAAGTCTAAATCTGCATTTGTGTTAATCTCACTTTTAATAGCATAAAAATCTGACTCCTGAAGTCCTTTTCCAGGCTAAACTATCCTGCTGACCTGTGGGGCTTCTGTACGAGCAAGAGGCGCAGGATTTGCCCCGAAGCTGGTATGCTGGTCATGAACCACTCTGAAGCAGTTTGCTTGTGAGGCCACATCCTGCTCTTTTGCTGCGTGCTGAGTCCTAGCGGATGCCAACAGCAATTTCATGCATGTTTTGAGAGGAGGCTGTGGCCCTTCAGTATTATTTTGCTCTACAGAGATACTGTAGCAGAGTGTTTGTGATTAGATTCTACATTGGTTGTTCTTTTATAATGTGATGAGTTGTGTGCGTCTGACTGCTGGTATTTAACAAAAAAAGCCACCTAGACTCAGAAGCTGCTGGATGACATATGATCACAGATATTGGCATGATTAAGATTTTGTTTGGTTCCAACAATGAGGGATTCAATTAGGTGCATTTTATTATTTGTTCCGGTAGCTCATTTATTTGCTTTGTGAGTGTAGAATCCAGCTTCTGGACCAAAACCTGCCCACAGCTGAAATAAGATGTATTCTTAGATGAAATGTTTTAAAATGTTAGCTATCTTCAATCAATTATTTTAACGAGCTACAATAGCTTCTTTCATATATTTGAGTCTCTGTTGTAGTGTAGACTGGAGTGTCCGATTGCCGCATTACTTGCGTGTCATTTTTGCGTTTCTCACCTGTTCAGTGAAATGCTAGAAAGTCATTTGCGAACATGGGTTAGAAGACAAAGGTTACATTCACTGCATAGTTTATTGATACCATGCACCTATAGTTTGGGCATATACATTTATTAAATAGTCTGATGGAGGAAAAAATCTGTAGAATGTTGTAATAAGACTAGGCCATAAATAAAAATAAAAAAAAATTGAGAAGGCAGCTAGCCTGTGTTTCTTGTGTGGATGTTTCTTCTCAATTCTTAGTAGACCTTCTTGCTTCTGTGCCCCAAGCAGTTGGGTTTATGGCTAGGTGCTATAGACCAGACCTATTTATGTTCTGTGGATAAAAATCACTTAAGTAAAAAGAGAAATAAACTGCACCGTTAAAGTTTTGTAGAGGAGCAGCTGGCCTTAACTTTTTCTTACTCTGCTCTTTGAACTTGATGAGGTTATTCAAAGACTTGGCGGCTGAGAAGAGACTATTTAAATACGGTTCCTTCAGCTCCTAGCTGTTACGGGTATTATATTTTGTCCCTTCATTCTATGTATATTGAGCTCCATGCATTTTCAGGTTGCTTACTTTAGTTTAAAAAAAAAAGTTATTTAGTTTGTGTCAGAAGATGCTGAGAGATAACTGCCACTGGTTGACTACCAGTTCTGTTGAAAAATAATTGTGACTTTGCTCTCACTTAATTTTGTTTGCCATGCAGATGTGGATTTCTATTATGCTTTTCAGTGATTTGGTTAGTGTTGGCCCCTAATACCTTCCCAGCATGGAAAAGGAAGGCTTGTGGTCACTCACCCCATTGTTTATTCTTGGGGAGAATCTGCTCTGTTGGAGTTTTTCCCCAGTATGTACAATGTTTTAAGATCAATTTTGCCAAACTTGCAAAGGCAAGTTCACCTCCCCACACATGAAAAACAAGAGCCCACTGGTTCGTGTTTCTGCAGGCTGGCGGTCAGGAGCACATGTCAAGCTGCCTGTCCATTATAGCTCCCTCCAGCAACCTCAGAGGACAAGAGCAGCAGCTGCACTTCAACACTTCTCTACCATCGCTACATCCCCCCTTTTATAGTCGTTATCATCTGTTTTATTTTTGTCCTAAGCAAAAAACTTCTCTGACACAGAGAAAGATCCTAACATGTTTTTCCTTTCTAAAAAAATAAATAAAAAAATTCACTACTGCTCTGCTTTTTGCACATCTGCTGGTAGACTGTAAAGATCAATACAGTGTATCCTTTGAAATGACATTAGAATGTTATACCTAGAGCAGCTGCAAAATGTCATTGCAATATTCAGTGTAACTTTGTCAAGTTCAAAACCCACAGATGAGGATACAAGGCTACTTATGAGCAAGCAATATCTAAAAATAGTGGTAAACTGGAATTCTTGTTTTGCGTGGCAAATGAACAGAAACATTCATAGTTGATGTCCGTGTTTGTCATCCAGTTTACAACTTTTCATTTTTTCAATTAGAATTTAAAAAATTCCAAAAAATGGAAGCAGATGTGGAGTTAACTATTTGAGACTTTCCAAGTCTTGCCAAATTCTGTGTTGATTCTGTAAGGAAGACTGCACCTTTAACTTTTGTATTTTGGGGGTTGAGATTTATGCTAAGAGAAAAGCTGGGGAGGCAACTTGGCTGATAAAGGCAAACTGATGTGCCAGGGCTTGATTTTTTTTTTTTTTCCCATGCTGTAAAAACTGGTGCTACTGATGTAATGCTGGAATCGTGTCAATGTTGCAGCAATCTTTACTTTTAGGCACAGTACTCTGTTTACATTGAAAGATTGGGGGATGAAGCTTTTTTTCCCCCTCACAGCTCTTGCTACTTGGGATATTTGCGATATGCTTTAGATTATGCAAATTCCTGAAATGGCTTGAATAATAGGCAATAGATTGACTTGATTTGATTTCTTCGTTACTATTGTTGAAGTCAGTGTGGTTTGGCCAATTAGAGAAAAATCAGGCACCTATATAGTTTCTTGTTTGAGGTTGCCCTTAATGAAACAGTTTTTGAAGTGAAGGGGGAATGAATAGAAATAGGAAGTAATTAATTTCTGATGTTACATAGTTACACCATCAAAACCAACATTGTATGCTAATGTATCAGTGTGCAAATGTCAGCCCATCAAGCAGTGGTGGGGTTGTTTTTATTTATTTCTTCATCACTTGGCCTCATAATAAAGTGGTTTTCTAGCTCTCAAAGGTTCAGTACTGCTAATCCCAAATACTGGGTTATCCTGGGCAGAATTATTGAAATAACATACCTCTAAGACAAGAATGAAATTAATGGAGAAATGAACTGGCTCATGTTACAGATAGGCTGAATGTTGTACTTCACATTTAGTGAGTGAAAACACAAACTTCCCTCCTTCCTCACGTGCAAAATCTGTCCTGAGTCTATGATAATGTGGGGAATCTGTCCACATGCTCGTTATCAATCACTGCTGACAACTATGATGCTGCAGTATCATCAGTGTAATCCTTCGGTATTTGGCAGAATAGGGTTAAATATCTCCTATGAATCGTTGTCTACCCTTTGTATCTCCCATTTGAATGGGACCACCTTGGCATTGAACTCTGAGGAAATCGGCCATGTCTGAAGGAAGAACGGGGAATCCACAAACAGAACACATAAAAAAAAAAAAAGGGTGAATTTGCTGTATGTTCCAGCCAGCTGAGCAGGAAAGTGAAGGGATCAGGACTCACCGAGGATGAGGGAAACTGGCTGCACAATAGGGAGAGAAGGTACAATTCAAAGAGAAGGTAGGTTGCAGGAACAGAAATCTTGCTGTCCGTGTTCTGGTTTTGTGGTAGGTGAAATAAGTGCTTTTTTTTTTTTTTTTTTAAATGTCAGACTTTGCTTGCAATGGACTGTTCTGTGTCCTTAACAAATAAAAAAAAAAAAATTGTACACCTAGGGAACACATAGGGTTAAGGATCTGTGAAAAGGTGTACTTATACCAACACATAATTGCATGAGTATAGTGGCACTAGTCCTATTTTGCTGAGAGCCCTGCTGGCATGTTTTGCAGGGAAAGGCTTTCTATCAGGAGTTCAGTGGGAGAAAAACTGCTGTGGCCTAAAGCATCTCAGGGACTTGTGAGCACACGTGCTTGGAGAGCGACTGTCCAGCGCAACAGCCTGTGCGGTGTCCTGTGTAGGAAAGGTCTGTGTGGGGTGTGAGATGACATATTATTCTAAAGAAACCCTAATTTTAAGCTGGCTGCAGATGGCAGAATAAGTGACATCGTCACACCACAAAGAAAAGAAATGCTTGCTATTTATTTCTGTTATGTGGTAAGTGTGCCTCTTTCCCTCGCTTCTGCACACAGATTATTATATAACTGTTTTCTTCAAAGAAGTAAAAATATTGAGTAAGCTTTGGGGAAGGAAAAAAGGTTGACTCACTGTTCTTTTTTCTCATAGAAAAAAATAAATGCAGAATATATTAATTGTTGATCATTAATGTCTTCTAAGAGCTCTCTTCCCAGGTAGCTGTTGTCTGGACAATAGTTACAAAACCTAATGCAGTAACTTGTTAAAATATATTAAAATTTAAAAAAAAGTAGTACAAAACCGGAGCCTTTTTCCTGCTCTGTTTAAAACTCTACTCTGGGACAACTGTGAGCACTGTGCCGTGTGGAGGACATGACACTTTTGAAAGGAAGATATTTCCTCGTTATATTAATCATTTTTCCATTTAGAACATCCAGCTACTCTCAAGCTTCTAACAGTAAAGTAAAAGAATACCTTGCACCCGATGACTAATTTTAGCTAACACAAACCAAACATTTCCCTCCTCAACCAAATGACCTTGTGGCTGCCTAGAAGTGGTCACTTGAAACAGCGCAGAGGCTGCTCGGAGGTGTTGATCCCGGCGGAGGGTGATTTCACGGGCCTCTGCTGATGTCCGCAGGCAGGTGATGTGGCTCACAGACCCAGAAGCCAGGTAGTCAAGGAGATCATCTAGGCTATGAACTTGAACTGTCCTGACAGAAATGGAGGGAGCACCCCAAAGTGAGAGGTGGTTTGAAATAAGCTTTTGGTTGTAAAGCTGTAATTATAAATTACACAGACTTTAGAGCAGGATGGAGGAGGTGTGCTTCACAGCCTGGGAAGCACCAGCAATGCAGACTGGTGAGTGCTTTAAATTTAAGATTACTCAACGCTGCTCACTGTTGAATTTACTCAGCTCACTTCCAGTGCAAGGAAGCAGGAGAGCAGTGCTAGGTGAGCAGCTCCTCAGTGCTCTGGTAGCTGCTGAGCTGTTTGCGGGTGCCACCTCTGCAGTAGCAGTGCAGAGCAGCTTTTGGGGTGCCCCAGCTGAGGGGAGCAAATACCTCACAGCCCATTTCAGCTGGTTTTCTGCGGTAGGGAGAGTGGGAGGGAGGAAGGACATGGCTTTTCCCCATGGTGTTGCTTGATATAAATGTTGTGTGTGTATCCTGTTTTGATGATTACATTACGTTCACATTCCTACCATTCACCTGGCTGCACTTCTTTTAACGTAGCAATGCTCCATCTCTTCAACCAGTCAAACAAAAAAAAAACCCCAAACCAAAAATCAACACCAAAATCAAACCACCTATTAGTATTGATAATCTTATATATGTCTTAATTGAATAACACTAACATAAGAACAAGTTTCTGGATAACTTGTTTATTACTGAGATTCTGAGGTTCATAATTCTGGAGAGCAGAAAGGACCATTAATTACAGATGCTGCATAAGCCAGTGCATTTCCCTGGTGGTTCTTGCAGCTGGTTCAGTAACTTGTGACTGAATTAGCTGAGCGTGGTTTTTAAATGCATAGAAGTAATCTCCTTTTATTGATCAGAGGAGGAATGACTACTGTAGTTGTATGTTCTAGTGCAAAGCAGCACCTGATTGTGGAATAACAGCTAGCTAAAGAGTAAATGGATGTAAGGAAGAGAGAAGAGGATCTTTGGGACATTGAACTTCTGCCAAAGCTAGTCTTCCAAAGGGAATGAAAACCACATATTGTGGGCAAAAGAAAAACCCTGCTATAAACCTTTTCCTTGGCATATATTGAGGAAAGGAATGTTTTACATCTTCTCAGAGCTGGGGTAGTGTAATTGAGGGTACAACAGAAGATTTGGAAGGTCAGGGCCAAGTTGCTTTGGCAGAGCTGTTGCAGGAAAATGTGCAAATATCTATTGTTAATCCTGTTACTGAAGGGTGCCATTGCATTGGCTGGAAGAGGCATTGAATGTATTCCTCTCTCAGCTCTGCCAGTGGATCTCCTTCCCACTCTGTAAAAACTTCAGAATATTACGATCTCATTCTTCTGTTTGTGTTTATGTGTGATGGACAGGGCTGCTAACGCTACCTATGCTTAAGGTTGCTTAACGCTTTCAGCCAGAAGGTCGTGTTTTTAACTCTCTGTATTAACTCTGCCAAAGCTTAAATAGTTTAGGCTGAGATTTTCCAGATGGGTGTCTTCATTCAGGAGAGGTGGGGAGGAGGGGATTTCAGCCAAGCTCAAATCAGTGTATTTCTCAGAATGGGCTGACAGAGAATGACATCGTTTTGTTCACATTACAAAGGAAAAATGTCTTGCATCTTGCTTCACTGGAGGGAAAAAAAAAAAAGTAACCTTACAGCCTATGCTTTTCCACTTGAAGTTTGGCAGGCAGCATTTGATCCTTCTTTGGAAGGGAGGAGAGAGAAGTAAATGATAAAATAATGACAGACTGCACCTTAGAATAGAGGTAAGCTTTGTAATGCCTGTGTCTTATAAGACTAATTTAATTTGCACAGAAAAAGTTAACTCTGGTGTTTTCCTGCATCTTTGAATGCTTGACTTTGCAAGCTTAATGTCATTTTTAATGTGTTTAAAATGTGATTTGTAAAAATTATTTTTAACAAAGTGAACTAAGCAAAGCTCAATCAAGTGATATAATTTTGGCACCTATGTGTTTTACCTGCTGTGCCAAAGTCTTCAGATCCCCTACCCTCCCACTGGAGTAAACGGAGCAACGGATAGCGGCTGTCACTGTGCGTGGGCATCTCGGCAGAGCCAGCTCAGGTACGCTTTGTAAGCGGGTATTATAACTCTTCCTTGGAACCACAGGGCTGCTGACATGCAGACCTCTTAGGCTTTAACCCAAGCTCTGGCCGGATTGTTGGCTTAGGTACAAGCCTTTTTCCTTCTTTCCTTCTTTTTCTGATCTACCGTGCTCTAATATTCTTCAGTTTATTCTCTTTCCAAAAGAACTTCAGGGTAAAAATCATCATAGAAGAAAGCTTCAAGAAAGCCTGGGATTAGGAAGTAAGCATTCCTTCCTCACCCACAGCATGTTAATTTGACTAATTTTCATGGTTTTCTGCCTCCTTTTCTTCATGTATGTATGAGAAAAACCTAATGACGATTGAGCAAAATGATTACTTTTGCAACGTTTGAGCTCTGGTAGTGGAGATGAAGCAGAAGGTTGGGTGTATATGTAAGAGGGTGTATCAGGAAACCAAAGGAGGGCCACAGGAGAGGGTGTCTGTGTTTCTAGAGAAAAGGATTACTGATCGTAGTGAGGGTGTTTCTCAGCTGAACTACAGCTCACACCGCTGCAGTATTCTTTGCACTAGTGAATATCTGAGGATAGCTACTCTCCCGTGTCAAGAAAAACTGTGTTGTCTTGTATAATAGTGAGAATTTTAAAATCTTTACTCTCCAGTAACAGGCTTTAGACCTGGTAAGGTGACAAGAAAAGCACAGTGAGAAGACAAGGCAGCAGTTTTCATTTTTGACTAAACTATCAGGACTCATAAAATTGGGTTGTTATCTTGAGTCTTATTTTCTGAATATTATTTTTGGAAGTATAGTATGGTTGTTTCACTTTTTAAAGACTGTGATGGAGAATGCACAGCAGGCTGCAGGCTTATCAGTTTGATCTAGAGTTTTTGCCAAAAAGTATGCTTGAAATATTCTTGATTTCTCTCCCTTCTTTTTTTCTTCTTCCCCTCCCCAAGTGTCTGGACTGTAGAGACTGGAAAGTAAGTAGAATTACAAGAGGAATGAACTTATCCCATTAATTTTTTTAAATACAGTTATGCAGAACAGTTTTTGAACATATCACTCAACAATAGGTTGCTATTTTTACTGGAAGATATTTAGCTGGAAAATATATTGAGGTGAGGAAAAGTGCTTTATTCCTCATGTACATGTATGCGTGTGTATACTTGAACTCTGATGCTGGCTCTCTTAATTGCTCTCTCAGAAAGAAATTCTGCTTCAAAGCTTTTCAACTACTTCACCTAAGTTTTACCCAAGTCCAAACTGTAAGCAGTTTGGGGCAAAGACTTCATTGCTGCTGTTGTCCATGCAGTGTCTGGTAAAGCATAAATGAAAATTGTTCTAATAACAAATCTGGAGTGTTAGTTTATTTACGTTTATTTCTCATTTAATCCTGGATATCAAAGGCTTTTAGTATTAGAGCATATTTGAATTTCCTTTCACTTTCCATAAATTCTGTCTCGCTGGCCATGACTGGAGTCAGGGATTGGACCAGAAGACCTCCAGAGGCCTCTTCGAGCCTGATTTATTCTATGGTTCTTCACTTCCATCTACTAACAACACAAAACTCACGCTTCAAGCCTTCAGCTTAAGAATTCCTTATTTAGTATAATCATATATAGATCGGCATCTCTTCCTTTTGAATTTGCAGTGACTTTAACTGATGTGAATGTCAACTGTATGCATAAAAAATATACAGGTAGCATAGTGAAAAAGTTTCTTTTGGTTCCCAGGGTTTGACTACACTAATAATCTCCTCCTCAATGTGCTACAGAGTAGAGGGTCCTATGTTCAAAGGACCCTGACTTTCTCTACTCAGACCTCTGGAAAACCCCACAGAAAACTGTAGGAAAGCTACAGCTGGAGATGTTGTAGGAGAGTCCTCAAGACTTTTTTTACAAATATGGGAGCAAGGCTGTTAAACTAAACCTGTCATTTTGCAGTCCAAGGTGACTTCACAGCTGTCATCTAGGACAAGTTATGGGCTGTGAATGACTACTTGCTGCTCATGTTAAACAGTTTTCTACCCAGATTCTTAGCTGTGCTGGCTATGATTGCAGCCTTAGTAGAATGGAAGCAAATCAAACAGATCTCAATTTTGGCTAATCTATTTTCATCAAGATACTTGATACAAAGTGCTAGAATGAAGATTATTAGTATTTTAAAGAAAAATAAATTGGATAATTTACATATATTAATACTATCTATTACAAGGGTATTTGATATATTTTTTTAATATATGATAGATTAACTCCATATTCTGGTATGACTGAAGTAGAAAGGTACAAGATTTTTCCAGGCTCCTACTCTGAGCTGGCCCATGACATAGAAGGCTAAGACAGGGAGAAAAGAACTTCCCAGCCTTATTCTTACCTTTTTTTTTTTCCTTCATCAAATGTCTCCTCTCCACTCCTTAAATAAGCTAGCTCTCTTTTAGCTGCTTTTATTTTTACACAAAGAACATTAGAAATAGCTGCAGTGTGATACCAAATAGCTGTTACCACTGAGTAGCTGGGTTCAGTGAGACTTTCTGTGGGATTCTCTGAGCATGAGATGACTATCATTGTTTGTCCTGATCCCACTCAAGTGTTTTGCAATGAAATATGTGGGTTTTGGCCTTCACTCAACAAAGCACTTATACATTTGCTTAACCTGAAGTAAGCCAACATCACCTGGAATCAATTGCATTGCTTATACATGTGAAATAAAGCACACCTTGTTGAGTCATGACAAGCTCTGTTCTTACTAAGGAAATATTGTAAAGCAGAACTGATAGTCGATTTCTTCCCCTCCTCTTGCTAAAATTGTTACTTGCTAAAAGAAGAGCTGCTAGAAGATCATGTTCTTTATCTTGTATTTCCATCTGTCTGATAACTGTCATTATTTGGGAACTGGTTTGGGGGCATTGTTGGCTTCTCTGTACCTGTTTGCTACTAAAAAACTGAAAGAGTTTTAAACTCTTTAGGGACAGTATGTCTTTTTATAGCATGACTGTGCATGCAACAACAATCTCCAGGGGCATACAGCCCTGATTAGGGCTCATTGATGCAATTTTATTATTCTAGGAATAAGATAGACCTTGTTCTGTACACAAGGTTGCTTTCAGGCTGCGTCTTCTTTCTGCCTCCATTTTTACATGTACTTAGCCTTCTCCTGGGTCTTGGAGGGAGCACTGGGGGTAGATATGCACTTGGGAAGTCTGCAAAGCGGTCAGTTCTCATTAGCTCCGGTTCAGTGTGCTCAGAGTTGGGCGTGGAAGGGCACTTTCATCTATGAACATACCTCCAAACACCTATGCAGGAGCTGTTCACACTTTACCCTTGCTACAGACTGAGGCAGGTGAGGAGTTTCTAAAATGCGGAGGTTGTTCCTGCCGAAGTGTGCAACTTTTCTGTGCACATTCTGGCGCAAGAGCTAACAACAGATTAAATCTTTTTTATTGTTATTCCTGCAATTTGATTGCAAGTACATTTGTCAGCCAGTTGGTGTATGTCATAAAATCTGATTGATTGAACAGTTAATCCTTGAAAGCTTCCCTTTGAAATATTGCCAAGGTCAACAAGGGATAGTGCCCATGTAGACATGTCATGGAAATTACCTATTTTGCCATTTTTATCTACTCCTGTATAGCTGCAAACATGCATGATATTCTTGGTCTTCTCTTATACAATGCACTCTTTCCCCAAAATACTGGTTTTAGTGATCAATGTTCTGCTTTGTACTGGCAGAACAGAGAAAAATGGTTAACTTTGAAGATGATTCGTAAATTGGTGTTCCTTAAAAAATTTTTTTTCCGTTCAGAACTGTTTGTGGAACAGGTTATTTTATGGGAAAAAAATACGGTGAACCTTTTGGGGAAATCTGTTATTTCCTCATTTCCTATGAGGTTTGTCATTGTAGCTTGAACATAAGTTGTCATTTATGTAAATGTGCCACATCAGAGATTTTACTTAGTGCCAGAAGAGGTGCCTCCTGAATGCCATGTTAGTTATGAGAAATTAGATTTTTTTTTTTGTTTGTTTTTTGTTTAGGGGAATAAAAGCTGCATGTCCTTCATGTACTGGAAGGTAAATGGAAGAGTTTCTACTTTGCTGCTGTGCTTGGACAATAACGGAGCTAGTTTTATCTCTGTTAGGCCTGAGACACCACCCTTGTGAATTTACTCACTTTTTATTGGTTAATAATTCAGTTACCATTGCTACATATTTGATTTATGCTAAACTTTCCAAGAATTGCCAGTTTTTTCTGCAAAAGTCTATTCAATGCTTTCTTCTAAGGTTATTGGAAATTATTTAGAATGCCTTTACAGTGGTTCCTAGGCATTGATGTCCTGTTATGCTTCTCTGAAATGGGATGAGTGACCTCCTGAGACCTTGTCATAGTACACAAGTTTTCCTAGGTGACTCTGGCGAATAGATAACCTGTTGTGTCAGCTCTCATGTCTGAACTGTGCCAAGGTCTGTGTACCCTGGCTATGTGAAGAGATGATCCTTGTGCTGTGGGTGGCATTCTGTGCTGCATTCCAGGAACATGGCCCTCCTTGACAGCTGTCACATATCACAGATATCCACTGAGCTGTTCGTATGAAGCAGTAGGGGAAACAAGAAATATACAAGAAAATTTCAATAACTCATTCACCATAACCCAATGTAATTGAAATCTGCAGTTTTATAAGATGGAAAGGGGAGGAGGTGGTGGTGGTGCTATGATCATCACTGGACTTTGTCAGTAAGCAGGAAATTTAATGTTAAAAAATTACTGAAACTGTCCAGAATTAAAATCCCTATCCTTTGCAGAACTTTGTGGCAGAGATTCATACCCTATTATTCTGAAGGGGTTTGCTTTGGGAAATTGCTGTGTCTTGGTCTCATTGTCATTCTTCTAAAGGAAAATATATAAAAATCGCCAATTGGTCCTCTACAGTAATGGTGCACTAGGAATCAAAATGTGCCAGAAAGATTGCAATGCAGTACCGATTGTTGCGCCCAAATGCATTCTTGTAGGACCATTTCACAGTGTTTCCTGTACTGATCTTGTTCTACTGGTTTTGGAAACAGAGTTTTTCAAGCTTTGGCAAAACATAATTCTCACCCTTTAGGTAACTAAGAAGTTGGGGAAAAAAACCCCAAAGTAATTTTAATTACATGGGAATTTCTGTACTTTACTCTCCACTTTTTTGTTCATTTGCTTTTAGCAGGTATGGCATACTGCTTGGGGGAAATAGTCTTTGAATTACTTTTACCACAAGCCAAAATCATGCATGATTTAGAGGGAGCAATAGCTGAACAGCAGTTTGCATTATAATGGTAAAGGAAAAGACATAAAATGCAGTCAAAACTATCAGTAAAGGCACTGCTGCCAACTCTGAAGAGCACCTGGCTAGGTATTAAAGGACACAAATATGATCCCCTTACTGAGCAGTATTTTATAGACTGTAGTTCACAGCCAAAGAAAACAGCTTTTGGAGCTTTTAAATGTCCATAAACAGCTAGATAAATATGAAGGAGCCAGAACAAGGGATAAACAAGGTAGCTAAGTATCAGCTTGCCACATTGCCTTTTGGAGTTCCCCAAATACCCAACTGAACTTGGAGTATATTACGTCTTCAGCGTTCCCATTGCTTTCCGTGATTCCTGGAGGTGGTGTCCCTAACGTTGGAGAGAGGGTCAATGGGGCAATGTCATGATATAAACTCAAGCTATGTCCTGTCATCTGCATAATTGCTGGGATTGCATAGTTGACCATATTTCATGTGAGTTGGCAGTGACTGCTAGTCTGTAGTCAGGATGGGGATTTGGAAAAAGAGCTGCACCTATGGTCTCTGATCTCCCTCTTGTAGCTGCTGCCAGCATTCAAAGCATTGCAAACAGGTTTCATAAACAAATCTCATTAAATGTTTTTAGACAGAGGAAGGCACATAGCCATAAATAGAAAATTGATAAGTAGGCAACTGTTAAAAATAGCTCATTAAGAAATGGTAAGTGGAGAAATAATATGGATATGATAGCATAAGGAATATTCTACACACATACTTGAAGCCTTTAGTGGTTGCCAAAACTCTGATGAAGTGAATGAAGAGCAAATGGGTTGTATTTCAAACACATACCATTACACTGAGCAACAGTAACATTTTACTGCTTCAGTCACATTTTTTGACTGAAGTAATAAAATTTGTAAAATATAAAGAAAAATACAGGATTTATCTCTCCCTCCTGTCCCATTCCCTACCCCCACCTTTTCTTATTTCAAATTCAAAACAGATCTCATGGTTAACAGTATGGCACTCAGGTTATGGAGATGTTTAAAAAAAAAATCACTTGACAGATTCAAAGAAACATGCAGTTCTGTACACAACTAGAATAATAAGAAATACTTTCTTTCATATGAATTTTATGGTCATAGCTTATGTCTGGTGAAGCTAGAGAAGAACCTACTACAGAGCTGGTTTCAGCTGCCGTCCTACAAAGACTTAAGCATGTCTTAGGTCTTGTGCTGCAGGAGTAGTCAAAGGCAGGTAAATGGCATGGTGCTCAAAGCTGGTCACATGTTAAAACTTTTTGGTGTGCATTTTACTCAGGTTTAGTCCGAATGACTTTGTTATTTAGTCTGAATGACCTTATTCAAATTGAGCCCCTTTGCAGGTGTTGCTCAATGCTATTGCCTTGTAAAATGGAATTCACTTTTCCAGATGTAGTAATGCATTACCCGTAAACAATTATGTAGTCCTCTGTTTTTAAATCCACGTGGTTTTTTTAAATGGCAGAGAATCTGCAATGTATTCTAAACCTGAAGACAAGCCTCAGAGTATTAGGGCTTCTGAATGCTTAGCTTTTTTCATGTTAAGCGATATCATCCCATCACTGATGAACATTGAAATAATGATCTCATAGTGCACACAATTTCTTATGATTTGAGTTACGTGCATTTTATTTCTATTGTTCAGAGCCCAAACTTAAAATATAGTCTTACATACACCCATCAACCTTTCGCTGCTGCTGCTGTTCTCACTGAAATCTCAGTGCAAAACAAAAAAATTGTTTACACTATTTAGCTTTTCCTAAAGCATCCTTACACAGGGATGAGGATGGAGAGCCAAATACTGAGTGGACCATCTCAGGTGAAGAGTGCTCCCCTTAATTTAAAAAGTGTACCTAATATTTCTTCTCTCACGCTCCTTCTTATTATTGCTTTGGACTGAAAAGAAATAAATTATAACTAAGAGCCTTTGTTCTGTAGGTTCTTCCTCCAGGTCTTTTCCCGGAGGGTGGTGAACAGCCTGCTCCAGCATCCCTGCTGGCTGCGATGCTTGCACGTACCCTGTCCTCTGCTGGGTGGGATATGAAGTGCTTAGCCTTGTGGCAGAGGTGTATGCCGCTAACAGCTGGATGATGTCTATAGTTTAGGTGCAAGGGACATACGCTGCAAGAGGAGGTTTCAAGTACCTATTTATGAAGTACTAAGTAGCCACAAATTTGATCAAAATACTTTGCATTTAGAGTGACTTACAACCCTAAAGAATAGCTAATCGCCGTGGATTAATGATGTGTCATCCTGATTTTGGTCTGAAATACAGTAACTTGCTCAATCCCAAACTAGGTGTTTGCACTGGGCCTGAGGCATTGCAGTGTTGTGTTCTTTCTCCTTAACCGTGGTTTTCTAATGGAAATGTTTACCTGTGTAATGTATATTGATACAGCGGTATAATACACAGTCTAGGCTAATGAACAATCTGTATAAATAGAGTACCATAACCATTGCCTATAAGCAGGAACAAACGATCTGCCGTGGAACTACCTGTACATGCATCTGTCTCTTAATTTCCACTAAAAAGCTTTGAGTAGCAGCATTAAATACCCGATACAGATCTAGCTGTGCAGTTCTGTTGTTCTGTTCTTTCATACCGACGCAGATATGATCACTTGTTCCATTGATGATTCCCTGTTGTTCTCTGGGGAAACTCAGAAATTACTTTGTGTTTTATTTGCATCCTAACAGGTCACTTAGTACTTTTTACTCAGCAGAAGGGTCAAATCAGTGGTGATCTTCAAATGTGTATCTTAATATGGGTAACTGTACATGCAGCCAAAAGAAGAGAGTATGTGAAAATTCTTTGCAGTTGCCCTGTGACTTCATTCACACTGCAGTGATTAATTGAAATGGGTAATTCTTTTAGAAAGGTAATATATGTTTTCCTTGTTAATCTATGTGCTAATCTGTGTTCCTCTGACAACTTAATAAGCAAAGGGGTTACGTTATTGTTGTAAACCAGACAAACCATAAACAGACTGCTACCTAAAGAAATGTCACTTTTATTCAGTCTTTTTACTGTTTCTTTCAGACCAGACTAGTTTGCATCATATTCTTGCTTTGAAGTGTAGCATTTGTTGCACATCTGACAGTATTTCTCTCCAACTGGGAGGAGTATTTCATAACTTCATTTCATTCTGAAGCTGCAAATATTTGGGTTTATGAAAGGAATTTGAATTTGGGAAATCTAGAGTACTATATGGAAGACATTATCTTTTCCATGTTGGGTTTTTTTTTTGGTAGTATGAGTTTGTTTCTATGTTAGTGCTTGGCTCATTAGGGTTTTAGAAAGGGGATTGCTGCCACCTTGGCTTGCACAACCTCCTTTCAAAGAAAGGAGTTGATCCCAGCTTGTTTTTCAAAAGCAAGTGTGGTTATACTGCAGAAAACATTTTGTTCTTTGGATCCTGAGCTGCCTTGATAAAAAGACACCTCGGCCCAGGATATCCTCTGCTGTGTTTGCTACTCCATCCACAATTTCCTGATGCTGGACAGGTGGGACTCAAATTATTATTCCCCTCTTCCCCTTCTGAGATGTTATTCCCTGCTTGCATTGTGTAGAGCTGGAGACTTAATTTAACAGTCTTGACCCCACAGCAAGAGTTATAAACCTGTAGTTAAAACTGTAGGATCTCAGCCACCTTCTTTCCTGAGCGTGCTGTTGTAATGCAAACCACTTCCATGATGCAGCTTGTGTGTCCTATAAAAAGCAATATACTGGTGGTTCTTCTTTTGTGCACCCATTAATAATTGAAGATATTTTTCTTCAAGCACTCTTAATTTGCATGCTTACAGAAAGCCTAATTTTGGTACCCCCTCAATGAGTGGTAAATCAGTATGATTTAAGTCAGACTCTTAAATCCTTTGAAGGAGAAGAAAATTATGACCAACAAAAGATCAAATTGTCTCATGTCAAATTTTGAAAAAGGTGAACTTTGAGTATAAAAAGATAACAGTCAGAAAATAATAAAGTAGGAGTATCCACACTCACAAAAGGAATATTGATTTACGGTACATACAGTAGAGGCATCTGCAGGAAGATTTATTCTTCAGCAGGGAAGGCTATTGTAAACAATTTCTAAGATGTACTTCTGCATCAGTAATGCCTATTTTCTTGAGCTTCACTTCTTATTTTCCATATATTTTAGCAACTCATTTATTTTGGTCATCACCAGGGAAATCCCAGCCATGCCTATTTACAATGTGTCATCATGTGACATCATTTGTGTTGGGATAATTCTTCTTTTCTACAATACACAACATTTCTGTCTGCACTACAAGTGCTTGGTGCTTTCATACTTCTTTGAAATACAACAATACTGTTTCCAGCTGTATCTACATATCTAAAGTTAATTCCTGTAAGTGTATCTTCCACTTTGAATTGCATTTATATTTCCAGGTTTCTGGATGCTGGGGAACAGTAAGCATCTTTCAGGTGCTCTTGTTTTTGACCCATACTTTTGGGATTTGCTTTCTTTCATTTCCAAGTGCGGATTTATGTTGTTTAACAGAGTTGGCCAGGGAGATTTACATGGTCTGTTTTGGAGGGCCTATGGGCCCCTTGTTGGGGTACATGAACAGGGTCTTGAGCAGGATGTTTTCCTCCTTGCTTGTATACTCCAGCATCCCCCTCCCTTCTTCTGACTCTGTCACGGGGTCAGAGGATGGGGTTGGGAGCCTGACTTCCTGCCTTGGGTTGCAGAGAGACCGCTATTCTCCTGCATCTCCTTGGGTTCAAAGACTGTCACGGTCTGGTTGTGCTTTCCCTGGAACAGCCCTGTTGCTTTTTCTGGTGCTGGGGTCTCTTTGGTCAGTAATCTGGTAAGGCTCAAGAGCTACCTGCACTTCAGTTGGAGGAGTTGTCTGATTACTGCTGCGTCTGCATCAGTTAGACCAGGCTGTTCCCTGAGATGTACTGCTAACAACAGGGTGACTGTAGTGTTGAGTGTATGGAACTGTGTGGGTTTATACATATATATATATATATATATGTGCATTTTAGGACCAGGACCTGCAGTGCAACTCATGTAGCTGAATCCTTAGGTTGAAGTGTTCACCATGACTTACGTGAAAAACACGTTCCGCTAGAATAAACACTTGCCATGACAATTGCTGCTATAGATAAGTAGTCCTCCGTTCATAACAGCAGTATCTTTCCCCCTTACAGCATCAAATTAAACAGCAGTAAAGTGATCCCTCTATTACAGAGTCGTAACCCGATGAACTAAATAGTAGTGTCATGTCTATTTTCAGAAGCTTTGTTGCTAAAAACAGATCTTCACTCTGCGGACTGCTTTAGCCTTTCCCAAAGTGACAGCATTTCGTTAGAAATAGCTTGCTGGGCCTTCTTGCCCAGCTCCCCATTGTAGCGCCCTGGTCTGTTAGAGCAGACAGCTGGGGGAGTTTGGCATTTTCAAGGTTACGATCACAGCAGTTTCGTAAGTGCTTTATTTCAGTTCTCTTCTGGCTGTGCTGGGGACAGGTGCGGTCTGGTTCTGATTTCACTGGTCTTAATTTCTTATCTGACCTGGTAGTCAATCAAGGGCATGAGAGAGAAGCAAGAGAAAGCGGGAGAGGAACGGCCTGAGACGGATGGACAGCGAGAGTGCAATGCCGAGCATCTGACTCTTCTCATCCAGGAACTGGCAGATCTGCCTGTCATTCAGTACTGCTCTGTGTACTGACGCTGCCCTGTGCAAAATGGATTTTTGAGTGTTAACCATCATGTTCTTCTTTTCCAAAGGGTCTTCTGTAGGATTTCATTTGCAGAGCACAGAGGGCAATATCTAGGGTAATTCCAGGGCTTAGTGGCTGTGATCTTTTGTCAACTTGTGAGTGAAATTAAACTTGGTATGAGCACCCACAATCTGAGCTTGTGCAACACAATTCCTGGCCAATGAGTGAAAAATCATAAACCTGACAAGTATTTATGAGAGAGAAAAATGAGATGTCATATTATAACAGGAATATATTCATTAAATCTATCAATTTCACAGAAACCAAGAATTCCCTCTTCAGTAAAAGGCTTTGAGTAGGTTTATAAAGTCAGATATTCTTTTATGAGATGTAACTTTTTTTATGCTAAAACACACTATGTTTAAATTCAGGTCAGTGTTTTCTAAGGGAGCAAGTTACAGAAAGGGTGAGTTAATATGATGTTACAGTAGCCACTCTGTTTTTGAGAGGATGTTGGCCAATATCTCTGTATCAGCTTATTGCAGCTGGAGCCATACCTGGAAAAACCTTCTTACAAAAGCAATAAGCCTAGCAGGGTAAACCTTCAATGTCAGTAGCCTTATGCCACTTCCCATCACCAGAGGGTTTGATGCAGCAGGAATATAGCAAAGACTTCAAAGAACAATTTCCAGTCATCTTTCCCACATATAGGAGGTTGATCCTGGAAGAACCTGGGGTGTGAGCCTCACAGAGTCTTTCCTGGCCACCCACAGGAGGAGAAAGGTGTGACTCCTGTGAGAAAGAAGGAGAGAGGCCCCAAAGCTGAAAACCTGGATGACTTCAGGTTCTTGAGGGCATTCACTTGTGGTCAGATTTTCTGTCCAAAGGAGGAGGAGTCAATGTGTGGTGGTGATACGAGTGACTGAGTGCTATGTGTACACAATGTAATTCAACTTAATATCAGTTCATACCATAAAATTAATTCCACTGCTACTAGCGGTGAAACTTTGCCAGAGTTAAGTTTCCAGCACAAAATTTGTTAATGGAAACCAAAGCACTGGTGAGACTCAGGAGTTACAGCAGCACGTGGTGGAGCTGGCTAGCTTGCTTACTGGGAAGGAGCCCTGGCTTCTACGTTCCAGGGGCCCTGACTTGCTGCAGCTTCAGAAGTCAGCTTGTCATGTTATCATGTGGTCACAGCCTCGTGAATAAACCTTTATAACCAGTGAGATTTGGACCAATTTGGCAAAAGGGATGCAGCACAAGAGGTGGCTAGACTGTGCGATCTAGTATGCCAACACGGATGGGCAGGTAGGGTATGGTCAAGGGACGAAAAAAAAGACCAGAGTAGAAGCAAAGTTCAGCTGTCTTTGTACCAGATGAATGTCACGAACCATTATCTAAGTATAACTGGGCTGGTGTTAGCAGGTTAGATTGGCACCTGCTGCTGACAGAGATGAGCCCCATGCTGTTCCCAGCTCGGTGGGTGGTATAGCTGTCTCACGCAGATTTCCAGCCACTTACGTCTTTCCTTCTGATGGCGGCATGCTGTGGAGGCACTGCTTGTCTGGTTTCCACTGCTGTGGTTCCACCTGCTCCTGATGGTTTGCAAAACAGGAGGTTTGGTGTGTGTGGTGGGTTTCTTTTTTTGTTAGATAGCACTTAAAACGCCTTTTTGTGTGAGTTAAGTAATGATTGGAATCCCTGTTCTAAGGCAGTTTGCAGGGAGTTGCTGCTCATTTTGCCACAGCCATATTTCCAGATGCTATGCAGATGCCCAATTCTTTGGTACGCTGGCACTCATTCTTGGGTAACCTTAAACCATCCTGTGCGTGGTCTGAGAGTGTGAAGGGTGGAAAAAGCATGGATAGAGGATGAGGAAAGACAAAGGCTTTTACTGCTTAAATCCCTGCGCTGCTTATTGTCCTCTAGCAGATAGCAAACGAGCACTGTTCAGAAAAGCATGGATTGGAAAGGCGTGCGAACTCCTGTGTAGTAACACGTTATGGAAGTTAATGCCTAAAACATTATGTATGTTTTGTAAAACACAAGAAAAACATCTGTATGTTGTTGTGTGTGTAGGTTTGAGCTCAAAGTCAAGAAGCACCTCTAATATTTTAACAAAATACATGTTTAAATGTATTTCATTGTTTTTGTGAAACACAACTTACCTATTATACCTAAGAATATTAGCTCCTAAATGTGTCTGTTTACAAATGGCAGCCTCAACTTTAAGTATTAGCATTAGATGTCCTTTCAGTATAATCAGTTCACCAGTATCATGAAGAAATACTATGTCTAAAAAAAGTACAATTAAACATGGTTGAGAAGCAGTTAAAGCCTCAAAACTCTATTTTTCAGAGTGGAATTTAAAATCTATTGTCCAAATAAATCAGTTTTCCACTTCAAAGTAATGAAAACCTTTAGCTGTAGCCCAAACATAAAGCTCTTGAGAGAGGAAAAGTTGTATTGTGCGAGAGCTGACTTTAATAAATGTAAACCCTCACTAAATGATATCAGTTTTGTTTATTTGCTCATGGGCCACGTTTGGATTGATCTGTGGGAACTTTTGTGTTTCTTATCACCCAGTCACACAAAAAGTATGATCGTATGTCTTCAAAAGAAAACTGGACCTTGGTCCTCCATAAGGTTACTTCTTATAGTATTATCAGTCATCATCCTTATGGCGTGCAGAGATCAAAATACAAATATCCTTAACTGTTCCCTTATTTCTGAGCTTTTTGAATATTTGCAGTAATACAGCTTAAAGTTCAACAAGGTTGTTGCTGGATAGTCAGGGTAGTGGTGACAAAGTCTATCACCACTTACAAATGTAATGATTAAGTTCAAAGCCTTTGGACAGGGTTGTTTGTTAGCAAAGAGACCTCGAAAACTGAGACAAAGTATTAGCAATCAGGGAGCAAAGGGTGATGTGTTGTGACAGCTAGAGGTATTGTGCTAACAGCTTTGGTAACCTGGCTGGGAGACCCTCCATTTGTGTGTTTCTCTGTTATTCAGGTTATTTCCGCTTGTGGTAAATGAGGGTTTAATTTGGATTCTTCCTGTTGAGCCTGTATCAATGAAGAAAATTGGTAAATAAATGCTGCCTATAAGCAAGATGCTTTCAGAAAGCTGCCTGGATTTTTTTTTTTTTTGCCTGGAGAGAATGACCTGCTTGGTTTGACTTTTTTTTTTTTTTAAGGCTAATTTTTAGCTTTTAGTGAAACTTTGGGAATTTGATTTTTTTTTTTTTTTTTTGTTTACCTGGCTATGGTGGCTGAACGGCAGCTCCTTTAGGCCCACCCAGCATTGCATCTGCTGTTGTCCAGGCAGGGAAATCCCAGCGAGGGAGGAGAGGTGTGCCCCAGCCCACCACAGGCCAGGTGGTGCGGAGCACAGGGCGATCCCGGCTCTGGGGAGATGCTCATCAAGGGTTGAATTACCTGTTGGGGCCTTGAGGGCACGTGTGGCAGAGGGCACTTTGCTGGTACCTTGGAAAGGAGCAGCACACTCCTTTTTGTTGCATGCTGTTGACAGCAGGACACCGGATACCCACCAGGAAAATGGATGACCTCTTAGCTAGCATATTGCTGCTCCAAATGCTGACGTGCCACCTTTCCCTCCCTTCTCCTGTTCTTCATCAACCTTCTGAGTGCTGAGCTCCAGTGCTGTGCAGGAGGTGCTACGTGAGGGTCTGTGGGTGGCTCGGGCACTGATGTTCCCCAGCCGCAGTGTCCCAGGTGCAGCAAGGAGTGAGGTGCCCAGTGGAGCACTGTCTTCTGAAATGCTGGGGTACTGGGGGGGGGCCCTGAGTGGGGGTACTGGCAGCCTAGCAGGGGCTTGCTGCAAACCTCCCGCTGTGCGTGCTGAAAGCTGCCTCCTGCGAGCTCTGCTGCCCTGCCTGGCCTTCGTGCCCAGATAGGCATCCTTCTAGTTCACCAAGATGGAAATGTTTCTCCCCAGCAACTTTCTGGTACATAAGGGGGACCTCTGCCCTTTCCTTTGGGGATACCTTGAGCAAAACACACCAAGGTTGTTCTTAGAAGTTGATGCTAACAAGCAGAGGGCTAGGGAGTAATTTAATTTCCCTCTGTGCCAAGACCTTCAAACAAGCTGTTGGGGTGTGCTTGTGCTGCAGCCATTCTCTTTGCTTGTCAGAAAGAAGTCTAAAGTACTGCAGCAGCTCCTGCCACACCAAGATGACTTTAGAAAAACTATAATTTAAAAATATCTGTATTTTTAAACCAGTTCCTAGAAGACAAGCTCTGCCTGCCTCCTGGGCTCATCAGGGGGCTGAAGGGTCTCTCTGTGTGCCAGAACCACTTTGGGAGACCGGTACAACATCAGCGAGTTTGGAGAATGTGTAATAACCCAATTGGCTATCACCAAAAGGTGGCAGCGTCTACATCTGCTTTTTGTTATAGCCCATGCTGCTAGTTAAGCCAAATAGCCTAGATTTAGCTGTGGTGGGAACAGGGCAGTAACAATTGGCGCTGGATGAGTAACAACGGCAGATCCATGTTTGTGTTGTCTTGATGTTTTGTTGGTCAACCCAAGTTGAGGATAAATAGGCAGAGAAACAGATTAATGCTACTGATGGGCTCTGAGAAGCCATCCATGTCTATATTTCATCTCTTTGCGATGGCCCCAAGCTAATCCCTGGGTCAGGATGCTTCCGCGCCTGGGGATTCAAAGTGCTGGTCTGAGCGTGAGACTGCCCAGAAACAAAGGTGCTGGGAAGTATCGGCACTGGGGTTTCTACAGCAGGAAACAAACAACGCGGGCTCGACAGTGCTGTGTCATGAGATACAAAGCAAACCCCTGAAGTTAGGCCGTAAAAGAAAATACAGCTCATGTGCACCCCAATGTAAATATATCTTCCTCTCTTCTAGAAAGAGCCTCTACATAGCAAAAATAAAAGCATCCATATATGTATAATTTTAACTTTGCTGTAAAACCATCTCCATGTGGTAAAATGACTGATTGTCTTCAGATTTTGCCTCATATTTAGTCATCATATGAAATAAAAAAAATTTAGCCAGCTTAGAATGAATTCTTTTGTCTCTCCTTAAAGGATAAACTTTTGTCAGTGTCCCTTAATGTTTTTCCTTTAGAGAAATATTCAGTAAGATTGCTCTGTTGCCCTTTTAATTTCCTTCTACCTTTTTCCTGAACTGCTCTGTTGCCCCAAGGTAACACATTAATTAAATTAGGATAAAAACGTCATGTTTCAGTGCAGAAAAAGAATTGGGCATGTTTGTTCTATGAAGGAATTTTTCTTTTTTGCTTTTTATCCTGTAAGGCCCTTCTGAAGTGTAACACTGAGTGAAATCTTTGCAAACAACACTTCACACGCTGGGGCCTGATGTTTTAGTTCTGTTAAAATCAATAGTTTCAGTTGCAGAGGATAGAAGCCAGATTTTGCTTTGAAAGTCTCTTCTACAGCAGTTTACCTGCAGAGAAGTCCTAGTACCATGGGGTTAAAGTGCCTCTTCATGTGTGTGTCTCAGCATCAGCTGAAGTCAATGTTAATTGCGTACTCATGTACTCAGAGACTGGCCTTTAGACTATTATACATACACTGAAAGATTATTTTCAGTTTCTGGATCTTTTTTCATGTCATAGAACAGCCTCTTGCAGTTCCCTGCTGCTACCAAAAAAGGCTATGCCCTTGCCTCATAGACAAGAAGAGTCAAAGGTGGGCCAAGCAGCCTTAGAAAATAATGCACTTATGTGTGATTGCTTTTGTCACGTGCTAATAGGATCAGTGTAAAATTTTCCAAAGGATGAATATTATATGCGGAATCTCAGTGATGAATATTATGAATTTTGTCTCTGTATCACAGTGGTACTGAAGTAAATAATTGAGAATAGCGCTGCTTGTTGAGAATGATATCGTCCTAGTCTTGGAGGTTCCCTGGGTTTCCTTGAATGGTACCAAATCCATCCCAGGAACAATATAATTTACTAGTGTTTTTTGGATAGCGCTTCTGGTTTAGTATTAAGTAATGTAGACAGGAATTTGGAGCAATGTTGAGTGATGGTAATATTGATCAAATTAATTACTGGACCCACAAAAAACCTTTTGAACAACTTATAACTAAAGTGAAGCTCAACAATATCTGTATAATATAACCCATTTATGGACCCTTGTTACTTGAGGAAAAGGGTTAGTTTGGCTAAAACTTCATGTCATACTTTCAGTTTTTACTCCTTTTAAATATATATTGTGTTTTTAATGCATAATTTCAGTAAGTGACTTTACTATTTTATTGACTATGTTTATCGGAACATTCCAGGTTTATGGCACAATATGTAATAGCAAAAGCAAAATGCTTAAAAACACATTTTCTTGCTAAGCTTGTATTGTCTCTTTGACTTCACCTCTGAAAAAACCCAGTGCTTCCAGTACTATGGTACTGCAATAAATACTGGAACTTGAGGGTATAGTGTCTGTCTAAAGAACAGCTGCTCAAACCTCAATATTTTATCAGAACTTGTCCTTTGTGACAAAATTTGATGGCAAATGTTTCTTTTTGACACCTCAAAATATTTTATCTCCTCTTTCAACATCTCATGTGCATCACAGTTTAGCCAACTGAGTATGTAATACTTATATGCCTTGTAATATTTTTTCATGTACGTAGAAATGAAGTGGTTGAATCAAGATGATAATAGGATCCGAACAATTCAATATTAATATAAAAAGTGAAACATTTCATGTAAAATCTTGGAACAAGGTTAGAATTTTTGTTCTGGTATTTCAATTTCTCATCTTTATTTCAAACCATTTTAAAAAATAACAATGGAAAAGAGGAGTGCTCATTGTAGTTGTCTAATTTATTGGACCAAGGTCTACAAAACTGCCAAAATTCCTGATGTTTCTTATTAATGACTTTGAAATTGTATCCCTATCTCAGTTCTTAAAAGCTTTAAAAACATACCCAGAAGTGCTAATTTTCTTGAGGAAAAGGAAAAACCTTAACTGTGCCATGTTGATAAAGCCTGCAGCAACTGAACTTGCTAAATCCTTCTGGCAAGCAAGGAAGGCTACCTTTCCCAATGCCTCATGTTTTTTGGGGGAAAAACACTCAGACTCCAAACCCCTTAGTTTGAGGTATTTATATTCAGGTGAAGGATAGGAGAATGCTTTGCAACTTCTTTATCAACTTCATTCTATCTCAGTCCACTATCTGGCTAAAATACCCTTAATAGTGTATAGTTGTTGCTTAGGCCAGGAACCCATGCATTTCATTCATAACCTCTTCATAATGTGAAACCACTCCTGTAAGGCCCAAGCTTATTTCACTCCATCAGGCTTAGAGTGATCTCTGCTTTTCACACACAAGTAAATCCTGAAAGGTCAAGGGGTAAAAAAAAAAAAAAAAAAAAGTACCTTCTTACTCTCAGGTCCTGACCTCTTCCTCCTTCCAAACCCAATACCCAGTGATCACAGAAAACCTTTTGCCTATAACTATGGATGTAGCCTTGCTTTGGGAGGAAGCACGGGGATGCAACACCTACCAATATGCAGCAACTGCACCTTTATGTGGGATATCTTTTGGAATTAATATGACTCAGCCTACCACCCCGATGTGTCTTTCCTCCACTTGGTCTCTGCTGTGCTGCCTACAGTACCCTTGTTGCTGGGCTGGTGGAAACCAAGAGCTCTGCAGCTCCTGGAGGTCCATCCAGCACCTGCTGGGTTCTCACAGGTCTCTATAGGTCTATACGGATGGTATAGGGAGTGTTATGGTGTTTATTTCCTATATTGATACCAGATATCTCTAAACTACAATCAGAGGCAGCACTGAGAGAGCTTTAAATCCTGTTAGGTACCTGACAGCACAGTGATTGGCACTATGGCTACAGTACAGGCTACCGCAGCCCACCCAGGATGCTGGGTCTTTCTTTCAAGGATTCGTTTGGGTTGATCTGTAAGGTCTGTAGGTCATAGTCCTTATTAATGTGGCTAGTGGGTCCAGTTAAGTTGTCTTAATCTTCACATACTTTGCAAAATGCCATTCTAAGTACGTGGACACTTGGCTTCATCCAAGTATGCCTGGTGAATCATAGGGTGTACTATGAAATTTTTTTTTTGGAAGAACTGTCTGTTTGCCAGGAATGAGATGCTTTTCTGTACACAATCTTTTAGGAAAGGAAAAGAGCAAAAAGACAGGCGATACATCCAGAGTAGTATATAAAGTTTGAGTATTTTTGTTGATTACAGTGGAAGCAGGTCAGGCACTTTTTTTGAATCGCAACTTGATTCTGAGTTACCAAACTTTGGAAAACCTTTCCCCAAGTGCTTTGAAGCTGTATTCTGCACTTTGGAAAATACCCAGAGTGATTAGGGAATATCCCAGGAGCAACAGGCAACATTCTCCAAAACATCACATTTTTAATTCTTTCCGTGATTTTTAGCAGCCTCTAAGATTTCATTTTAAAGACCTTAAGACAAAAATCTCTTTTTGAATAATACTGATGGTGATTCCTTTGTGCTATCATGATGTAATCTGACTTGTGATAAATACTTTCCATTTCTGCTATAAATATAGCTTTCCCAGTGTAAATCAATTTACAGTTGCTCTATTAAGTCTGTAGAAAGTTGCTCCCATACAGAGTCCGAGGGCACGAATGCAAGCATCGTGCCTCCAGAGAGTGGCCGAAAAACCCACCTGTTCGGGTGAGCACTGAAACAAGATGACGGATGTCAGCCTGACTGGTTCGTGCCGATGCTCTCGCGTATTTACCCGTTCATAGCCTACGTTCTGTCTTTTCCTGCCACGCAGCTGGGATCGGAGGGAGGTTGAGCCTTTTCTGCCCTATTAACTTTGGCATGTTTGCTTTGCTTTTATCTCCCAGTCTCCTCTCCCCAGTAGCAACTGCCTTGCCCTCAGTCCGGAGGATGGCCCCATGACTCCTTTGTTTAACTGCTGTTATAAGCTGCCGCACAAATTGCTTGGCAGAGGGTGATTTGTAGTGACAAGGCTTGAACCTTATCCCCGGAGATTCACCAGATACCTCTGCAATGCTCTGCATCTCTCAGGATGGGGAATAGGAAGCTCCCACTTTCAAGCCTGATCTTACATCATCCCAGCTATTGCATAACAGTTTAGCTGAGATGCAATGGTATGTCCTCCTTCTCTCTGTTGCATTAACATGGCTCTGCTTGCTCACAGGAGGAGAGCCAATCCCTCTTTCCCATTATTTATGGATCAGTACGCGTGTAGTGGTTTACACATATCCTTTAAGAATTATAGTGAAGGATCAGATGAACGCTCTTTTAAAATCTTTTGAGGAGAAATGGATAACTTGCTTAAGAACATATGGGATGAAAATTAGTCTTGTGTATGCCTTGAAGTGCCACAGTCTAACTCACATAACTTATAAATACTGAGAAAATGGCAGAGAATTAGTTTGGAAGACCATTTGACTTGTATCTTCTTTTCTTTTAAAATCTCTTTGCATTCAAATTTCAGGTTTTGCTTCTCTTTATTTCTCATTTTTCACTGAACCTGTGATATGTGTTAATTTTCTGTTGTTGATTTATTGCTGCTCCCTAACTTTGCCTGATTTCCACCTCACATTTTGACTTCTGATGAAGATTGCATCATCTGTTTTAGTCCTTTAATACTTGAACATTTTCTTTTTTGTGATCTATCTTGCTTCTATGTTTTTAAATCGTATCTGATACCTATTCTCCCTGCTAGGACTATAACAACCCTCTTCTCTTTCCCACCATTTCTTAGGGCCCCATAATCCCATAGCTGATGGCTCCTTATCCTCTCAAGCCTTCAAACAATAACAAAACAAAACTGTAGACCTCCTCTCCTCATTCATCTTTCTGCTGCAGAAATACCTAAACGCCAAGCAGAGGCATGCGAGTGTGTGGACTTGGTGTGGCAGACGTGGTTTTGTTTGATCAACTGGTTGTACAATTACCAAGTGTCATTTCTGCTGCTCTGAGGGTGGTTTTGCAGCACTTAAAGGTGGCTGTGGGAAGAAGCTGATGGAAGTTCTGCAGCTGGATTTGGGATAAGGAGCCGCTATGTGCAATCTCCTGTTATTTTCTGTGACTAAATCCCAGAGATTGGTTCAGCCTGTCCTAGTGGGCATGAGGTTACTTAAGAGTAAATGAATGTAATTTCTCTCCCAACGCTGGAATAACTTCCCTGTACTTTGTTGCTCTGAGTAGGTTGGTGCCAGCATCCAGTGGATGGGCTCAGAAAAGAAAGAGTGAAGGTACTGGAATTTTCCTGTCTTGTGATCTTGAAGTATGGGCAGACCTGCCTTGGTGATGGTGAAGTAGGGGACAAAAAGGGTCTCTCCATAGTTTCTGTCTCCTTCATTCTGCCCTTCAGGAAAAGGGGTTTGGCTTTGATCCAGGGAACAACTGGAGCTTGTGGCAGGCTTATGGCCTCAGGACTAGTAGTCCAAAAGAAATAAAAGGCTAATGGCTTTGAATTAAGAGGCTCATTTAAGACTTGCGTGCACAGTTCCTTATACTTGCAAGACTATATGCAAATGATAAGAATTCTGTGTGGGCTTTGAGACTAATTAAATTTACTTTGAAAAACATAGCTAGGGTTCCTGTACGTTACTATTATCCTTCATTCTGTATCTCTCACATACTTTATTTTCAACACATTCAGCATAGCCTTCAAGTTGGAGCACTGGATCTGTGTTCTCAGTGCAGTTGTCTTTGCTAGGGAAACTGAACATCCAGCCAAGTGACCAAATGAATTGATGTATGTCTGGAGAAAGTCTGGACTTGGATGTGACTGGTATTTTACATGTACTGTATCAGTGCATCGGTTATTTATACTGCAGGAGTGCTTAGAAGACCCAAAAAAGATCATTGCCTTAAAATATTAAACACCACATACAAAACTGAAACAGTTACAGCCTCAAATTAAAAAAAAAAAAAAAATTAAAATCGTGCAACTTCTGATTCTTTGGTAAATTGGGAATACTGAAAAATTGTATGTTCAATAGATATATTGTCTCATTACATGCTGTGCACAGATTTCCTCTTGCACCAGGGACATTTCAGATGTCACATTCACTGTATTTGTATGATGTGTTTAAAACTTCTCTGCTGAAAAAGTTAGAAGAAGTTTTTCTTTGTGTATTAAAAGTGTCACAAAATCACCAGCACAAAAGCGCAGATGTTTTGTGGCTGACACAGGCTTGGGGAGTGCTTGTTTCTGCATCAAGATATTGTCTAAATAGATAAAAAAAGCTAAACATTTTTTTTTCTGTCGGAGATCTAAAGAGATGAATGACAGGTCTTATAATAATGGTAAATATGCTTGGGGCAATGCAGAGGCCAAAGACCATGACCCTGCGTTGGTAGAACACTGTTTTCTGGGAGAATCCTAAGAATTTTGAGTAGACTCAAACATGCATGGGAACATTTGAGATGGTTTCAGCTTTTTTCTTTTTTTATCTCTTTAAAATAACTTATAAATATTTCAGAATGCCCCTGCGACATGTCTGGTCCTGTGTGAAAAAATTTAAGGGAATATATTTTAGAATTGTATCCCAAGTATTTATAAGGACTATTGTAAGGTTAGAAATGCCCCCAAAGAGCACTCATTTATAACTCTGCTGGATACCTTGCATGCGACTAACAAGGAAAATCCTGCTCTAGAGGTATGAACTAACCTGCATGTCACAGAGGATGAAACAGATGGAATAAAGTGACTTCCAGAAAAAATAGTGGGTGTGGCCTTGCAGGGCAGGCAGAACTTAGTGGCAGAGCAGGAAAAAGACACCAAAACACATGTGTGATGAAGAGAGTAAACATAAATGAGATGGTACTGACACTTATTTCTCGCTGAAGGTTTGTTAATATGGCACCTGCAGTTTTCCTAAGGGTTTGGAGCAGAACAGAGTCTACACCAGCAGACTCAAAGCTGAGCTGAGGCTAAAATTGAAGTCCGTTTAACACAAGCAAGCTGTCAGCAACTTGATCACATCATTAAAGCTGATATAAATATACCAAGATGACTGAGTCGTTCAGTGTCTGAAAAGTATCACATCAGGGGATTTATCAGTCACGGGGAGAGAGGAGAGAGCCCACAGCGAAATGATAGTTTGATGTCTTTCTGAATGGTGGTATAAATTTGATAATTGGAAAGGGGAATTGCCAATAAAAAAAATTGTGTTCACACATGAAACAGTGAATTCAGGTGCCTACAATGTAGGGAAAACCACCATGAATGCATCAGAATGTTGATTTTTTTTTTTAATCAGGTGAATTTTTTAGTTTAATTATGAATTTCTAGAGAACCTCTAGAACTTCTCTTTGAAAAATGATCATTCATTTTTTTATGAGTTAATCTTTACTTCCAGCTATTTAATTACAATAACTATAGAATAGCACTGATCACAGCAGATTATTTGTGTCCAAGTAATTCTTTCTAGCAACATGCTAGTTTTTCAAATGTTTATTTTACCAGTATATTCATATATATGGATATCCCCATACTATCTAAAGGGTCACTGAAGTTGGCAGAAGTCCTTCCACTGATATCACTGGACATCAAGTGGAAGCTTAAAATACTATTGAGGGCCAGATCTGGTCATTATAGTGCATTACAAAGTACGTGGGAACCTAACAAAATATAGGCTAAGTTCAGAAGTGTGCTGAGAGGTACCAATGTCCCAAACTTGTGACTGAAATGGATAATTTTTTTGTTACTGTGTTGCATTGTTTCATTTTGATGTTGCTGGAAAAAAAAATATTTGGATGCTTTTGGCATGAAATAAAAAAAAACATATGTTCTTTTATACCTTCAGATGAATCTTTTGTATAAATGTATATATCTTGTCAAATGCTATAGCTTCTGAGGGAATGCACTGTTTCACCTACTTATATTTATTCATATAAAGCTTGAACATTTTGTTAGTCATAATATCATGATGCCAGGTGTCCTATTTTGTTTCTGAGAAAGGCTGTGTTGTAACAGAGAAACACGCAAAGGTAATTTTAGGCCTGTCTTGTTTTAGTCACGTCTATAAGCAAGCCCTACAGCAGAGGTGGTTAGCCAATGTGCCTGGCAATTATTTTCTTCAAAGACTTCAGCACTTGGTTGCTTCCTTATTTGTAAGGAGTAACAAGCCATAAAAAGCAGGGAAAGCAGAGGCAAACTCCTGTTGTTTATGTGGCTTCCTTTACCCAGAGCTTTTATAATCCACCTTGAAAGTCACGAGCCCTCGATTGCTCCATCCTGTACAAAGAGGACCGCAGGGGGCTGCTCTATCTGCTGTGCAATGGAGATGTGGTCCCTTGGTAAGGCAGGGTGATGTCAGTCCCAAGGGGACAGGTGGCTCCGACTGTCCCGTCAAGGAGTAGGGTTTACCATGATGATGATAGTGTGATGGTTTGCAGCACCTGAGGACGAACCAGCTGGGTGTTGGACAGGGGAGCAAGTATTGAGTCAGCTGCCTTTCACAACGATGCTTGCAGACTGGGGGCTAGGATAGTACTTGCCAAAGCCCAAACGCTGGCTCTGTTTCACTTGAATAGATTATAGACATCTTTTGCAGTCTTGCATAAGAATGTTTCTACTTAACTTTTTTCAGGTAGTTTGGTGTGAATTGTGTGTTGGGTAAGTTCAGCAGTTACTCCCACTTAATTTTTATCTCTCAATAGTAGAAAGAAGGAAGGTGGGGACTATTTGCAGGACTTGGCGGTGGTGGCAGTGTTTGTCTTCAGTTGGCACCACAGGTACAATTGCTGAACGAGTTTCTGGACCTTAAGCTGACTGTTTAATCAGCACTGGAACTTTCTGGGTAAACAATGGACTGGAATCGCTTGTCTGACACTAATATTTCCATTATATTTTCTTACTCGGAGTACTGTCAGATTGGACTGGACTCAGCCACGTTTGCTGTTGGAGTCTTCAGTGTTTGTTTAAAAAAGGAATATTCTGAGAGTGCAAGAGTTCTGTTATCATTTTCATCTGCATACATAACTTTCAATGACTGTAATGGGAAATATGGAGACGGAACAGATTGCCTAAGAATGCCTGTCTTTAAAGCAATTAGTTTGATAAATGACCTGACTGAGACTGGTCAAAAAGACAACAGAAGAGAGACTTATCTACGAAGAGGTACCAAATCGCAGTGACCATTCAGGACTCCTTTGCACTGGGAAAGGCGTGCAGCTTTTGGTCTCTACAGTACTTTGTTTTTTCTGGTACTAATTTATGCATTGGAAGCCTTTGGAGCAGTTGCTGTTATTCTCTGCATTTAAGGCAAAGGGAGATGGAGGCGGGAAGCTTTAGGGGTTTTCCAGATAGAGAAGTGCTGGGGTCTTATCTGAGGAATTTCTGGTGGTTCTTCCATTCATTGACTGCTGGAGTATCAGTTACTGGGCTGCATGGGGCGAGCAGCAACCCAAGCTACGTATAGGTTCTCCAGATGCAATAAATCTTGAGAGGATTCAACCCAGACGTCCTTCAGCTATTGTGGCCGTTTCCAAAGCCCGCGGTATGATGCAGATCTCACGTCAGATGTCTCATGTCACTATGAGCTGTCCTTTCCGTACGAAACTATTGAAAATTAGTGAGATTTTGCACAAATAGGTCTGTGTTATCTCCTGCAGCAAACTTAAAGGAATGCTGGGAATGAAGTCCTGTTTTCTGGTTTTCCCCCCATTGGCTTCTCAAGAGGCCTTCAGATGCTCAGGAAAGACAAGTACTGTAAACAGTTCAGCATATAAATGACAACACATACTTTGGTTTCTAACATCAATAAATAGTTAAAAAGATATTTTAGTTTACGTTTTCATATTTGCAAGGTTTCTAGCAACAAAGCTTGTCTTTTAGTATGTGAGGGGTTTTTTTCCCCTGTCTGTGAAAGAACAGCTGGTTGGGGTAGATTGGTGCAATTCTTTGGTGGAATGTTTTTCCATTGATGCATGCTGTTTAATAAAGAGTTGTTTTCCAACAAAAAATATGTGCTCATCCTCTTAGAATTTTTTCTGGGAAAAACCACCAAACAGACAAATCTGTAACCATGGTTATTAAAATGGGAAGCTCAGTTTCTTTTAATTTCAGTATTTTAATGTTATAACCTCAGATTTCAAAATGAAAGTGTAAGAAGAAACTCAGATTTTTATTTTTATTTTTTAAATTTCTAAGTTGCCAGAAACTGATTTTAAATGTGTTTTCCTTTCAATTTGGGGCAAATTCCAAGATGTTCACATTTCCTGTAAAGGATAAATCCCAAGCCTAAGCCAGTAAAGGACTTGGTTTTATCTTGAACACTCAAGTTGTTCAAGAAAATGCTTGCACTACACAAAATTACTGAGGAAATGTAACAAGTCTGTGTGCCAACTCTTGTGAGCCTTTAAGAATCTCTTGACTTCAATTTGTGTCAGTGACAGGAGTTTTGAAGTATGTCATTTGACAGCTACAGAGAAGCTAGAGGGGAAGAGAGGTGTAGTTTCCCATAAAGTGTGGGAGGACCTTTAGCTGGGTGGGAGGCTGAAATGTCACACTTTTTAAAAGCTAGGTTTTCAATTCTTATTCCCATTCTTCTTCTTCCTCTTTGCTGCGGCACTACTTAGAGGAGGCTTTCAAGCAGCTCCAGCAGCAAATGCAAATATAGTAATGCACTGAAAGATAGGATTTTTCAAGAGGGGGTCTTGGTTCCTAACTTCCTCGGTTTTCTCTTGAATACGTCATATTCATGGGTTCTTCTTCCCAGGGTTTGCTTGGTCTAAGTTTAGCTGATGCAGTTCCTTACAGTAAGAAAAAATTTGAGCGGTAAGCAGTGAAGTCCTAGGAGGCTGCAGAAATCTGTTCATCAGGATCCCTTGACATAATGTGCTTTACAGTGTAATGAGTTTAGGTGCAAAATCTTTGTCAGCCAAATCAGGTGTGGTCTTGTAATATATGTTGCGGGTTTTGTGTATTTGTGTCAAAAATGTGTAAATGATCACAAATTTTTTTCTCAAAGAGTTAAGGCTCACCTAAGGCTCAATGTTCTCTCTCAATTTCTTACTGAATCAACACAGTCATGGCATTTCCTTCTTGGATTTGTATTTGCAAGCTGAAACATGATTTAAAACTGAAAACCATGTTAATATGACAAGTGGTTTTGCTTGTGCCCGTGATACCATAGATAAGACCTGGGTGTTTTTCCGTGTGTGGGTGGTGTTTTTTGTTGTGTTTTTGGTTTTTTTGTGGTGTGGGGTTTTTTTTGTGAAAGAGGGGAAGAGTGATTACCACTAGCAATCCAGTACAGCTTTATGCCTAGCAATCCAAGTTTTTTTCTCTTGTCACCTCCGTGGTGCTCGTCCTTCTGTGGACAGTCTAATACTGTGTATTAAAGCAGTTTGGGCCTCTACCTCCTTTTGGCTTGTTGCTTGTTTTTTCTTCACCTTCCCAGCAAGACTGTTCATTAAGTTGCAGCTAGAATTGTGAAATTCACATCTAGATCCAAAATATCTTTACATCTGGAGTATATTGAGCATTTTTTTTTTTTTAAAATAACCTTATCTCCGGTCATTGACATGATGCCTATTTATGGACACAGGCATATAAGGCTGTCTCCCTTCTGAGTCAATATGAGTTTTGCTATTGTCTCCAGTGGAAGCTAGGGTTATGCACTTGGACATAAGTTTTGATGGAGACTTTAATTAAGTTTGTGAAAGTCATTAGAGGATGATAACCTTTCGTTCCTCCTGACCTCAGCTGGATTTTGAACTGGCTACCTAAAGGTTAAAGATTCTGTATCCCCTTTACAATGCTTTGATCCAGGAAGCCCATTTTATTTTCAAATCCTTTAAATTTCCCGTTTTCTGGGTTCACTTTAAATGGTGGTGGGTGGTTCTTTTGCTTTAATTTCCTGCTCGTCATTCTTCCCCATGCATCCCCTCTAAATGAGGTTGCTTGGGGGATCTGGCCTCGTTATTAGGCAGCCTTGCTCTAGCACTCCCTTTGAGACTCTGTCTTCTCTTGAGCAGACGAGACAAGGTCTTCATATAGAGAAGGTCTTGGATAATGCAGTTTTGTATGTTGAGAAACACTTGAAGGACTCCCATACCTTGGGCTTTAGCACTGTTCTGTTTTTTTTTTCTGGAGTTTGAAATCTGGTAAAAATGTACAGTCAGAAATTAGGAAAATGGGGGCTAAAGTGACTTGAGGAGAAGGGTAGGAAACATGAGCTAAGCATTTCTGATGTTTAAAAAATTTCTCTAAATCCTCGTGAATGAAAGTTCTGGTTTTTTTTTAGTTGTTGATACTTTGGCTTTTCTGTCCTGCCATGCAGTCTATAACCTGATACCGAAGAGTTTACCTATGTTTCCCACATCAGAGCTTTGAAGTTTGGTTACTCTGAAATAAGGGGCAAATTTCTCATTGCTTGCCACAGAGCTGAGGGAAAGAGGCTTTCTGATCCACACAGCTGAGCTGCCTGTTCTGGGATAAAACCTTTCTTGTTAGATTGCAAGAGTTTAAAAACAAAACCCAAAACAAACAAACAAACAAAAAAACAAACCCCAACCCAAAACTTTGTGCTTTCAGTCCCAGCTGCAAATATTTTGGGGATCAGACTTTCTTTGTTCACTTTTAATTCCAGATCAAGACCGAATACAGCAGTGAAACGTACTCAGGCTGTCCAGGATTCCTACCTGCCTGTAGTTTGGGTTAAAGGCTGGGTAAATTGTTAATTTTCCTGCATTGGCTTACTTACCCTGTTGTAGAACGAGAGCAACTTACTGTTGTATCTGCATATGACTGTTGTTTAGCCTTACAGTACCCTGAACTCAAACTCCAGATGTTAACATCACCAAAGTCTCAAAAGCTGGAATATACATTCGGATTCAAACCCAAATGTTGTAACTTCTGTTAATTTAATATTTTAAAATATACCAGCTGAGACTATCCTGCCCTCTTCAACACTCTAATTTCATTAGCAAAAAACACCCACTTGCTTTTGTTGACAAAATAACTTAAATGAATTAAACATTACAACTTTTTTTGTCTATTTTCTCTGCTCTAGCTGTAGAAAACCACTCCCTTTTCCAGTTAGTGTGTTGATTTAATGAAAATATAATGCTTTCTAGTATTCTGTCCTCACAACTGCAAAATCCTATCTGATCTCTTGTTAACAAATTGATCACTCTTCTAATGGTTTTAAGCTTTGAGTTTGAATCTTGGTGTCTGAATAAATCCCAGAAGCCAATGGACGTGCTGGTAATTCCCTGAGACCCCATTTATCTGTCATTGATCTTTTTACTTGTGCAATCACCATTACACTGGGAAATACATGGGGATGGGGTAACCATCAATAAGCCACCGGTTTCATGCCTATTCTAGTCATGAAAGATTCCTATACTTTTTTACTTATTGCTAGTAAAATGCTGATCTTTTAAACCTCTTCTCACTAATGATGCTTCTAAAATTTTGGAGGTGGTTGTACACAAATTACTTTTCATCAGTTCCAATTCATCTTTCTTTTGGTGATTACAGCAGCCTGCAAGAGCTATGAATGGTAGCAATTTGGTTGGTTTCTTGGCTATAGATTGAGCAGTTGAATGCTAATGATTCTGCAGCTTGGAAAAGTGAAAATTCTGGTAAACAATTTTACTCTTCATTTTCTTAATAAAAAGATGAACTAAAATATTTTTAACTGTAAATAAATGCTTGTTCTTTGTACAGTAATTTTTTTGCAAACCACCAACCTGAATCAACTATTTGCAATATTAAACTATGAGGTTGAAGAAAAGATATAAATATTCCAGATATTATTTACTCTTCAATAGGAAGCATTGGAGGGGGTTTGGATTTCTGAGTTGGTTTTCTTGTGGGATTTTTTCTTTTTTTCTTTTCCTTGTTTTGCATTTTTTTTTAGTAGCCAACCACATCTAATGTAGTTTTTGTTGTCTGAAGTAACTGAACCTTCACTCATCCAAGTAGATAGCCTCGTTCACTGCAATAGGAAATCCTTTGCAGAAGTACAGCCTAATTTCACTCCTTAATCGTACTTAAGTAGGATACCAAAGGCAGTGACATCATCTTACATCCTAGAAAAGACAGAATGGGGTAGGGTGGGATTTCTTTGAAGTATCACAGTGTCTACCTCAGTTAGTCGCATTCCCATTAAGCATTTTACTTGAACAAAACTGAGACCAGGTGATTTATATAGTACTTCTTACTGTTAATAAAGATGAGAGAACTGACATGGGAAAACCCTCCTTAAATTATTCACCTAAACTGCACTGTGGTTTAATTGCCTTCTGATTGTTGTTACTCAAACTAAAGTCTGTTTTGATGGCAGTACCTCCAAAAGCATTACATGTCAAAAGATGGTTTTGAGGATTTGATATTTGCCTTTATTGTTTTTCTGTAGGTCTAATCTATGAAGGATAAATTGCCAAAAGAGGCAAAGGAGCTATCTTCAGCTTATACCTTAGAAATGGAGACAAGATCTTAAAAATTCTGGCTGCAAGCATGATAATTTCAGAAGTTGCATAAGGAAGAAAAAACGATTAGCAGAAATAAGAAACATTTGCCTCTTTTTGCTTAACAGCTTAATTCCTTCATGTTTGCACCCCATCTCATTTCTGAAGGTTTGCAGGGTGCGACTGGATATTTTCATCAATCCGGTTCAGAGTTGCTAATGTTTTCTTAACTGGATTTTTAAACTCTTCTAGTCAGTCAACGGCTCTGCCTCAGACAAACCCTCTTGAGTTTGGATTTCTTGCTATTTAAAGGTGTGATACAGATAACTTCAAAAACCTAGAGATTTCTTTTGTTTGACAGATTCTGCAATATTGGAGAACAGTCCACAGAAAATCCCCTTTATATAATATCAGACATAATTCATGGAAGAATCAAGCCAATAAACCTGCCATAGCAAGAGAGGCAGCTTCCCGGCTGCGCTCCATCCCCTTCTGCATTGAGCTGGGAGAATGCAGGTGATTAGTTTTGTGAACGTAAACTTACACAGTTGATACCATTTTGGGACATAAGTCATTGCTGGTACACAAGGCCTTTGTTTTGAGGCAAATAAAAATGAAACCAAAAAACCACAAGTTGGAGGATTTACACAACTCCTACGCCTTTGAACCTAATGCTTTACAGGAAAGGATAGGGCTCAACCCAAATTGTGCTTCAGTCTCTCCCGTGTATATATCAAATATCCACCGATGTCTGCTGAGGGCTGATTCATTCCTCTGTTTTCATATGTACCTCTCCTACCCCAAAAATGTAGGACTTCTCAAGCATGTTGCTAACTGGGGTTTACTGTGGCCTCTCCCTATGGACCTGAGATTTTAAGGTCTTATAACTTCAAGCGGAAGAAAAAAAAATGTGCACCTTTTTTGTCATATTACGTGAAATAGAACTATTTTTAAGCTAACGAATTAAAGATAGGTATAGCAAGATTGTCCCTTGTAGAATTAAGGAGAATGGGTCTGGCTCCTGTCCAGCCAAACTCTTCAAAGTTTCTCACTGTTTTGACATATCTAACAAAATCCTACATACTGCATAAAGCTTGAAAAGTATAACAGGAAATAGCAATGTTAACAAAATAAGCCAATAATAACTGAAGTGCAAATTTAACCAGGTGACGAAGCTAATATTTTCCCTCTATAAAGTACTTACGCACACAGCGTACTGCTTCTCTTCTGATTAATTTAGGGGGAGAAGAATGCTAGCCATCTATGCCTTTAAAAATCAGGTAAATGGGGTCTCTCGCCATGATAACTGAGTGGCCAGAGAAGATCATCATAATGGTAGTGCACTTTGAGTTCAAGTCCTACCTAATGGCACTTGGGTTAAACTTTGGGTATACTGCCCAGTGTTTAAATATGAACTACTCAAAAGAAAGATACAGAAGTTTAAAATAACAGCATGCAGATTTCTTTATAGAATTTAAAGAATGAAAAACACTTGAAAAAATATCAGCAGGCAGGGGCAGGAAGAACAAACGGTAACCAAATTGGTTCCTGTGACAAACCATAACATTTACTTTAAAGCATCAGCGTGCTAGTCAGTAAAAGTCAAGCTACTACTCTTTTAATAGATCCCAGGCCTTCTTAAACTCACTGGTCTGCAAGTATTACCCAGGTCAAGAGCAGGTCAAAAAGTGAAAACCCATGTGAAAGTAAACTTTAAATATCTGCTTTTGAAGAGCTATAGCAGACTGTCTCCTCTATAGTAAATACACTTCCTCTGTTTGTATGGCATTGTACAGTATACTGTACTTAAAACATTGATACTTTCTGTACCATTTGTTCAGCTAAGAATTAAAGAGCTCCCTCATTACATTTTTATATAAGCCTAATTTATTTTACTTTTAAGGTTTGGGGGGATTTTGTTTTAATTTTCATGGGATTTGACTAGATTTTTTTTATGAAGCACATCACAATTTTATTTATTGTTAATTCTCATTGAATATACCAGACCACCTGTCTCAAAGACCTCTTTTTTAACTATGTGTGTATAAGTGCACATATTCAAGTTGATTTCTTGCTGCCTAAAGACAGTACGAGACCAAGATCCAGACAGCTGAAAATAAAATTCTGGACTTGATTCCAAAATTTCAGATAATACTGCAGTGATACAAGATACATTTTGAAAATCTCTCTTCCCGTTTTGGTATCACCAGAATACCTTTTTTTGTGCTTTTTGTGTGTGGGTTTGTGTTTTGTGGTTTTGTTGGTTTTGGGGTTTTTTTTTAAGATTTAAAAATATCAATGTTGTATGTTGGCATTTTGAATTCTTGGTGTGATTCCTGTTCAGAATTGATGTCGTCTTTGAGCTGAAACTCTTGTTTCCCCACACACTGAGGAGAGTCTGACTGACTCCCTGTTTTGAATTTATTTGCCTAGTAGAATGGGTATTAATTTGTCCTGCAATACACTTGCTCCAGCTCTTGCTGGAGTGAAAGGTCATACTCTGGAGCTGTTTTTCATTTTGTTTTATATGCATTAATGTAATACCTTATGAATTACCCTGGTGTTTTGTTCTGACAGCTAAAAAGCATAATCATTTTTCCTTCCAGGAGGACTGAAAGAAAAGCAATCATTCCTATTTGGGAGATGATTTATTTAAGATCTTTTCCCTCATCTTTTGCTCCTACATATATATGTAGTGAGAGAGATTCTGGCTCTGTTTAAGTCAGTGGCAAGGCTCCCATTGATTTCCATTGGGCCAGGCTATTACTAAGTGTTATTTTAGTTTTCAGGGCTACCCTTGCATGTGAAATCTTCGCCAGCTCAATAAAACATCACAGATCTGAAACGAGCAGAGCTGCTGTTTTGCTGTTCCACAAGGGCCCATTTCTGCTGTTGTTATGGAGGCAGAAGTCCCATTACAGCCAGGCTTTCAAGGATGATGAGGCTTAAGAGGAGGAAAAATAACGTCAACTTTGTCTTTTGTATAGTTGTCTTCAAGTTTGGTACAAATTCATGCTAAACATGTGCCTGAGATGGGACAACAAAATGTGCAATTATAAGTGATGGATGGGGTTGCTGCAGCCTGTCTTCTGTCTGCCTTCTGCTCTCTTGGTATTTGATGAATGCTGTGTCTTTTGCCTATTGGTTGGGGAGGAGAAGATTGGATAGGTACTTGCTGAAGTGGGTATTGTGCCAGAAAACGTATAATTTTGACTTCTGCTTGTTGCCATTTTTGAAAACTCTGATGCCTCAGATGTTTAAGCATGTGTGGAGTTGCAAATTAAATTTCCAGAAATCAGGGAGGGAGCTGAAGCTCGGACAGAAGTTTGGGTCAGTGTAAAAGAGCTTTCCTCCGTGCTCAGAAGCAGAGAACAAAAAACCAGAACCAGCCACAAGTGGATGAATCAGGACTGCTGCACAGGATGCTTCTAATAGAGGTTACACTTGCGTGCCTTCAGTGTGTTTTGGGAAAGAAACCCACTATTAATTTTGTTTCTCCAAATGCATGAGTGCAGAACAGAAGTTCCCATGTAAGTGATGGGAATCTGATGAGGAAGAATTTCTTTTCTGGGAGACAAGTATAATTTGTATAATGAGGTCAATTAGTTCAGTTAGTTTTACATCTTTTCATTCTTCACCCTAACCCCCCCTTTAGAGACTTGTTTTTATTTTTTTCCCAGTGAAGCTAAATCTTCTTTTAATGTCTGTATCACATTAGATTTTTCATTATAGAGAATGAATTTGAAAAATAGGAGTAAGATCCATATCAATGTGTAGGTGCTGCACATGGGCTTTTGTGACGGGAAGGGCTGGTAAAGTGCCAGCTGGGACTCGGGAAATTCTTTCACCTCTTTGCTCAATGATAGATATTTAAGTGCATTTAGATACTCCTCAGGTCAGCATTGCAGAACCTAAGTTATGTAGGAACCACAATATCGCAGGAGAAAAGGACTGCAATATCTAAAGTGGGACTTAGAATTGGAGCGCTTGAGTCAAGTCTTGCACCTCTGCAATCCCCGCACAGCGGCTGCCGAGCCCTGCACATTCATGGACCCTCCTGGCAACATGGTGGGCAACCTTAAATTGCCCAAAAATGTGCACCAATCCAGAAATACAGTCTCATGGTCAAGCTTAGTAGTACAGGTTATGCTTGGGTGGGATTAGAAAAGCCCCGGTGCTTCAGCTGAGCAGGAATGCTCGCTGTGCTCTGGCATGAGCAGGCTCTACCCAAACTGCAACGGCAACACCGTCTTTCCTCGAATCTCAGGTGGGAGGAGGCAGAGCTGCTGGCAGCAGCGTGCAGAGGGGCTCCTCACGCCGTGGCTGGCTGGTCAGAGTCCTTTCCTCCCTCTGCGGAAAGGTAGCAATGATTCTTCTCAAACTCAGAAAAGTTGTGAAGATAAATAAAGTGATTACAGCTTTGAGGGTCATATCAGTCCTACAGCGTTTCAGTAGTGCCCACCACCTAGGTGCCTTTGGAGATCTGATCAGAGTAACCTTTATATATTACCTGATTTTGGAGAACACATCGATCAGGCTTGGAAGGCAACACAAAAATGAGGACAGAAGGAATTGTTAGTTGCCTCTGAAAGCTGATGATTGTCAAGTCTCAGTATACACGTAGGTGTGCGTGTGCCGAACCACCTGTGTGACCCATGTAACGCTGAGTAAGAGTGTCCCAAAACAGGTACCCGAGTCCAGCACAAGTCCTTATAAGAAGACCTCACACTAGTTGTGTTTTAAAGTTGGTCTTTTTCTTTTCTTTATTCTAAGGCTGGGCTTGCTTATACTTCATTGGGACAGCAACATGGGTTATATCACATTAATTAAGCAATGGGGGTGGGGGGTGGGGGCACTTCTGGCAAAATGGTGCTCTCTATTGCTCTGCATCCCAACCAGTGACTGCAGCAGATAGACCAGTCAAATTGCACTTGGCCAGTAGCGCTGTGTCTGCAAGAAGGATTCCTGCTGCTGTGGAGCAGCTAGCCACAGGTCAGACTTCTTCAAATGCCTTATGCCAGCCTCCCCTTCTATCTGTTTATGTGCATAGCATGATGTATGTATCAGCACTGATTTGGAAACAATGTGCTCACAGGAATCCATGCAGGTACTTACAATTTTTTTTTTTCTGTAAAAACTACACTTAAGGTGAACTTTATGTTATCTTTTCAAAATTTTTGTCAGTGACTGAATATAGAAATGTTGAAGTAAAGGTACATATTTTAAGACTGGTTTTGTCCAGATTTCCCAGAGTGGGTCTTTGAAATTAGAGTTAGTTTCTCTGAAATTTCTCTGCCCATGAAGTTCAAAATTCAAATGCTCTCTTTATTTTTCTTTTCCCTTGTTACTTTCACCTCTCTCTTTTTTTCCTACCTGTTTTTCATTCTTACTGGACTAACACCAGTGTAAAATCGGGCACTGAAGAGTGAATTGTATATCCTTTTACCTATCACCCTGCTTCTGTGATCATCCAGTTCATAAATGTTTTCAATTACTCCGCTGTTTGTTTTGCCTTATGATCTTGCCCAGTCAGTGTTTAGACAGTGATGCAATGTATGTACAATCCCTTCAGGTATTTAACAGTACCTCTTTACACTTTGCCAAGCCTCTTCCCCCAAATGTGCCTTGAACACCCTTGTAGCACAGAAGGCAGATTAACTTTGAGAAACTACAATAATAAATTATTTAAAAAGTCTGTACTTTCAGGTTCATAGTTAAAAAAAACCCCCACCAACCAAAACAAACAGATAAAAAAAAAAAACAACCCAAAAAACCAAAACACCAAGCCAACAGTTCTACTTTATAGCTTATTAGTGTGTTTCACCTAGCCTGGCTAACAGTTTTTGTGCTGAAAATTGGAGTGTGGGCTGTTTATTTACAGGGATCTAAACATGTGTATTTTTATAACTCCTCTGCTGTCATAATGAATTACCAGCCATAAGCTGTCCTTTGTTGGTTTTGGTGAAAATCAAATGAAACCCAGCAGGAGCTCCCAGAGTGCATTGTCCAAGAGTGTAAAAATGCTGTGTTGATGACAGATCATACTGTTTTTATTAAAGCTAAGAACACTGACTTTACTTTGCTTTTTGACCCTAGTGCTTTACTGTCAAGGTGATTTTATTTCTACAAATTTTCCTTCTGCAGGCCTCATCAACGATTCACCATAAAACATTAGACAAATTCCCATCATCTGTATATGATTAGAGCAGGTTCTGTTGTGCTGCTCGCCACAACTAAAGCGATGTTTTTCAGCTTTCTCTGAAAAGGAGTCAGTTTACCAGCCTTCATTCATAACACAATGTCTCCTTGTTTTCATACCAGTTTTCTTTGGTTCTTTTAAAGCTGATAAGGACATAATTGAAGGAATTTTAATGCGTTATTTTCTAACGACTGCAACTAATTTTTCAATTCCACTGTCTAAAAAATGTTGCCTTTAAAAAAAAAAAAAGTTTTCAAGCAAATGCCCTGACAGATGAACAGGATGCACACGTCACAGTCTGCTGTGAGAAAAGCATAGGTTTATCAAAATACTATTGGGACAAATCTGCCTGAAATTTCCCAAATTAAACATGTAATGAAAGTGCAAACTTTTCTGTAGCCACTTTCAAGTTCTTTTCCTGTAAGAATTTTGTAAGCTACTAATAATCAAATCACATACTCAAACCAACCCCGTGCTGAAATCAGAATATTTAATTATCCTGCTGTAAATTTTTCACATCTCCATTTACCAAACCAACTAATTGAATACATGTGTATTAAAATAATATTTTTATTCTTTTCAAATAGAGATATTTTAAGAATAGAAATTTTTTTCCACAAAGCCCCTTTTATTGACTAGTTTTCAGCAACAAGTTATTAGAAAAACTTCTCTGAAGTGTAGCTATGAGATAGAAAAGGAAAAGCAGAAAGTCTTGATTTTATTTTTTTTTAAATCAATGTGCACAATTTAACCTTGTATGTTAAAGAAATGAACTCGACACAGATTTATATATGATTCTCACTGATGTCTATCTGCGGTTTAGAATTAAACCATCCTTTTCTTAGAAGAGAGAGAACGACCAGCACAGTGAAGCTTTCATGGTGACCTGCACTGCCCTGAAATACAGGGTTCTTGGGTTAGGAATTTATTTTCTTATCTGCAAAGAACCCCAAAAATTCAGACTCACAATTCCAGACCAGGTATTTCTCTTGTCTCTCTTGGTGCCTTCAGATTTAAGCACCTCATGGCCAAAGCAGCACACGGGTACTTGTTTGCATCTCCTCACACCTACACATGCACCTCAATTTGGCATCTAATACAAGCTTTGAGTTAATATAATTTTTCTGTTATTGAATATTTTATACTGAGTGTTTTAAGTTATTGAATATTACTATGGTCACATGCTGCTCCAGAGTGGTATATATTTGCTTACTGATTTCTTTACAAAATCCCATATTTTCTTGGAAGAATACTTTATATGGTACTGTACACTTCAGATTTTTTGTGAAAGTTTTTCTCTCTGTATTGCTAATTATGGTACAAGAGAAGATACTAGTAATTCATTTTAGAGGACTTTAAGCTTCCCTAGGGCACCTGTGATTTATGCATAACTTTTTTCAGATGTGACATTACTGATGATGGCTTTTGTCTGGCAGCCTCCTCTGACATATTTCTCCTTGTTGCACAACCTTTTTTCACCGTGATGGAGGAGGACAATTCTTAAAACCCAGGGATGAACCAGCTTTAGGAAAAACCTCTTCTTAGAGTTATTTTATTTGTAAAATTGACCAAATATATGTGAAAGCAGACTTGATAAACACAGCAATACAATTTTACAGGGATGATTTGGCACTGAAATCCCCAAAAATGCTTCATGGCAAACTTTACATAGCAGCCGTATGCAGTAAATTAATGTGTGGTATGATCTCATTTTTACAGTCCTAACTTGAGATCTGTTGGCTTCCCCCATCCTGGAAGACTGTCACTGGTAAACATAGCTAAACGGTCACTAATATGGTGAAGATCTTTAGCTAATTTGCATTTTGGCAACCAAAATCAAAATGCCAACGTACTGAGGTAAATGTATAATAAGAGTTTGATTGCACAACGGCAGGCTGAATCCTTGCCTGCGTTAGGAAAAACTGCGCGTGTCAAAAATCAATGCAAGCTTCAGATGCCAAATAACTTGTGGACTTAGGCCCTTTTCCTCTGCGTTAGTCAGCCTGTGAGTTATGTCAACAGGAAAGCCAAGCATTTTACACGTTTTAAATTGCTGGCAAAATCACAGGTTCTTCAGCAGGAAATACATTGAGACAAACCATGTACTCAAAAAAATATGCAGAAGCACTTTTTAGTCTGGAAAAACATTTTTCTAGATTGTTTCAAGAGGTGCTAGATCTTTTGTTTGGCTTGTTGTTCTCAAGGTGGCAGGCTGGTGCCTCGGACCCCGTGGATGCAAACAGCAGCGCTTGTGCTGCAAAGGGCATTTAGAGGTACGGGAACGGGAAAAGGCTGAAAACATTTTCCTTGCTCACCAGCGACAAACGCCTTTTGGGTCAGCACAGGCAGGAAGTGTTTTGCCACATGCAGCCTCTGTTGCTCAACCTCATGAAGTTCATCTATGGTTCTGAGGATCTGCATATGCGAAAGAGATTGACCAAAAGTGGAATCAGAAATAAACTATGCCCAGGAGAGCTGGGGGTAGGAGGTTTTTTAAGCCTTTCCATTAAGACACTCTTTATGCTGTGGGGTCAGCTGGGAAGGTGCTACAGTGCTGGGGTCTGGAGGCAAGGGTGAACGTGGGAAAGAGGGGCCAGATTTCGGGCGGTTGGGCTGGGCAGTCTGTGGTTGTCATTGTATTTTTCTTCTAGCACCGGGGGGGGCCTTTGGATGTGGAGTTTCTTTGTCTGAGGTCCTCCGTATAGAGGAGCATCCAGTGCCCACTTCCTTCTGCTCTCAGTCTGAGTTGTCTATGGTTTAAAGCAAGGGGTGGGGAAAGAGTTGCATTACGTGCTTCCAGCTCTGGGGGAGCAGCTGAGCCAAAGGCTCAGGGCCTCCCCTCTTTTCTAAAAACCCGCCCGCTAGAGACCCATAGTAATTCTGTAATTAACCTTTTAATTTGGCCTTCTCCCGGAGAGGCAAGGATCTGCCTTGGAACAGATGTACTGTCTCATTTTTCCCTCTGGTTTCATTTATTTTACAGTTTTTTATTAACTAGAAAATCTGTGATATAATAATTCATTTTGCAAATGAGGGTGCTGCCACGCTGCATTTCTTCTTTCCCAAGTCAGATGCTGAAGCCCATCCACTGAAACCCAGTGGTGGCCTGGAGTCACTGCTTCCCAACATTATCGACAGCATCTTGCCTCTTGAATCAGTGCTGTCTTGTCTCAGGTATGATGTAAGAGCTCCCGGCTCTTGCCACATCTTTGTCTTGGGGGGACATCAGAGTTTTTTTCCCCACCAGTGTTTCCCACAAGGTGTTCAAGGCCGCCAAGCTGCTTGGCTGCTCCAAGGCTGGCTGTGCCCTGGCTTGGCCCCTGTGCTACCCACTGCTCTGCCCTCTTGCCCAAGATGCGTTTTAAAGGCATTGCTGTGGAAATCTGCTCTATACATCCCTTAGGTTAGTTTTTTTTTTTTCTGAGGTGATAGAATCATCGATATTCTTGGTTTAGTAATATAACAAATGAAAGTCCTATGTCTTTCTTATGAAATGTAAATTAAAATTCATATTTATTATTTTAAAATATTTTATGTTGTACCTTAGCAGAAAAGAGTGGAACTTCTGAAGAATGCTACATTGTAATTAAATCAACTACTTAAAAAAGCTTAAAATGCAACTGTATTTAATTTGTCTGCCAGCAAGAGGTTGTTAACAAAAATTCAGTGACCACTTATATTTTCACTGGGAGATTTTCAAGATTCTTTAAAGACTGACAGCAATAATCTTAGCACGGTGTGCTTGTAAACATATAAATACAGAAATACAGAACCTGACCTGCGAATTTGCACATGCAGAACATTAAATACGAAAGTCATGTAAATTTGAGTTGAACTGTGTGTTGAGTGGTCACACGAGCTCACCATGCTGCATTTAAGCAATCCGCCAGCCACTCCAGCAGTACCTGAGATTTGGGCTGCAGAGTGCAGGAGAACAGCTTGCCATCTATTTCTGCTCTGGCTCTCTCGGATGGATGGATAAAATTAGCAAGCGATGCAGAGGGTTATAACTGTAAGTGGATGTTTTCTAGGATGTTTTTCACTGCTCACTACATCCGTGAGGCTGAGCTGGGCACTGGGATCAACAGACATGGAGAACTTGTATGAGTGAGTCCATGGTAATGCAACTCACTCAAAATACATATTTGGAAAATACCAAATTCTTTGATTTAGTACCCCTATTTCTACAATTAAGGCTGCAAATTGATCTTCTGCAAAAGCACTTAATCTCATAATCTCATACATCTGTGTGTTAACATAGATGCATTACAGGAGAACTAGATTGGACGTGTCTATGTATGTTACGTGGCAGCAGTTTCACCTTTAAGTATAGCATAGTACAACATCGGCCATATTTGTGCGCCTCTGTGAAATGAACAGCTTCTAAAATTAGCTTAAAAATAATCTTTGTGGGGAAGAAAGTCTGAGTTTAACACAGAACTAGTAATTTTGCTGGTTTTTCGGTTTTTGTGTGTGTGTGCGTAGTTTTTTTTGGTTTTTTAGTTCATGTGTTTTTAGTTCCCGGTTTTGTCTTTGAGGTTCTTTGGTAATCTGTATTTTGTAAATAAAAGAAATAATTTGTAAAATGAGGGAGCATTTTCTTTCATAAAAAAAAGTCTTATATTCCTGAAAGACGTAACAATAAATAGAAGACATTTTGTTGTGCTCTTTGACATTAATGCAATATGTACCTTGTATGGGCTATGTATATATATGCGTTTATGTATGTATGAATTACTCCTTTCATCTCACTTAAGGAGAAAAGAGATAATCCTGACCAAAGTGGACCAGCTTGAAACTTTGGGATCTCAGGCTCTGTGGTAGGTTGACCTTGGCTGGCTGTCAGATACCCACCCCGCCGCTCTGTCAGTCCCCTTTCTTAACAGGACAGGGGAGAAAATAAGATGGAAAAGCTTACTGGTCAAGATAAAGACAGGGAGGTCACTTAGCAAGTACCATCATATGCAAAACAGACTTCATGTGGGGAAAATTAACTTAATTTATTGCCAGTTAAAATAGAGTTGGATACAGAGTTGGACAGTGAGATGCGAAGACACCTCCGCTCTGCACTGGAACCAGCGGTGTCCAGCATGGGGCAGCCCCTGGTGTCTTCCCACAGAGGCCTGGTCCGGGGCAGCCTGGTTTCCCCCGGGACTTCCTGGTCCCCTGTGGGCTCCTTCCTGGTGAGGGCAGGGTCCAGGTAGAGGTGGGCAGGGCAGGGAATAGCAGAAAGGGGGAGTTGCGGGCAGGGTCCAGCTTCCGTGACGAGTCAGCCTCTCCCCGGCCCGACTTTGAGGAGCAGCAGGCGACGTGCCAGCTGAAGCTGAGCACCAGCAGCGAGTTTCCCACTGCTGCTTTCCCTGCGCGCTCATCAGCGTTGGCTAGAGACGGCTGCAGAGGCACCTATTTGCCTTGACTAATCTGTGTTTTTGTGTAGCCTCACTGTATGGCATCTGTATGTGTCTCTGTTGCAGTGGAAAAAGCAGAAGGTATAATCTCCTCCTGCCATGGGTCTATCCCCCCCAAAGGGCTCAGATCCTTTCATTTTACTTGTCTCACCCTGTGAACCATACGCAACATATATAGGGTCTAATAAGCAATCTGTCTTAGAGATTTTACCACTCACACAATTGTGATGTCTCCTGGCCAGGTTCAGCAAAGTATGTAAGTACGTGTTTAATTTTAAGCACATGTTTAAGTCCTATTAGCATTAATGGGAGTAAAATGAGGGCTTATATTTAGGTACATGCTTAAAAATGATTTATTGAGGAGAGATAAAATTAAGCCTATGCTTAAGAGCTTTGCTCATTCAGAGAGTGGAATATTTACATTTGCTCCAAACACATGTTCAAGTCATTAGGACTTGTGATATATACTTGACTCGCTACTTTTTTGTTGTCTTGCAGTTGGCTAAGGAGAGACCAAGGTATACAAATGCGATACTTTATTGGTGGATTCTATTTAAAGATAGTCCATTTAAAAAAAAAAAAAAAGTGGTTTGTTGTACAACAACCTGGATAAAATTTGGTGGGTTTTAGTTTCATTCCTCTGTCTCTTTAAATCTGGTTGTTGGGGCCAGGTCCACAGCTGGGCCACGGAGAGCAGGGTGCTGGGCTGCAGGGCTCTCTGCCTCAGGGAAGCCTCCACTGCGAGTGCTGCCTTGGAGCTTACAGGTACTGTAACCGGTTTTAGGGTTTCACGGCTTGATTTTTATTTTTATTTTTTTCCTCTGCTGTTGCTGCTGAAATTGTGTGTGCAGAAATGCTAGTGATAAGTTATGGCTGTGAACGTGCGTGCGAGAAAGCTGTGGCACACAGTTGCCTAATGGGAAACAGTCGGGGTTCACTCTGCTGCGTTGCAGAGCACTTACCGGAGGAGGTAAATACTTAGGAAATTAAGGATAGCGTTTGCTTGCTTCTTGAGAGAACTGGAGTTTCTTAACATGTTTTGACTAGCTGGAGAGAGGGTTTTATTGCAGGCTTCAGAAGAGTGTGCTGTGGATGGTTGCTCGTGTAACTTCTCTGCTGCTAGTTCACGATCTTATCGAAAATTTAAGCCGTTTCGTCTGTTTTTTCAGTAAAAGCCCAGCTCTTGGAGGCAAGTGGCAAGGGTTGAGTCACAGCTTTCATTGTGTAAAAAGGCATGTGCTAGAGCTTAGTGTTTCAGAAAAAAGGGTTAAAATGTGAGTTAATGAATCTTTCCAAAACTGCGCTTTTGAAAGTTACTGTAAAAGAGACCAAGTTTTGCTCCTACCTTGTGATTTCTTTAAAGGTCTCTTTCATGATCTGAGGTTCCCACTTATGATTTATCCTGAATGCTTGGGGTTTGGCAGTACCCTTGCTGCATAGGACTGAAGGCATTTGATATACTGTTTGCTTCTGTTGATTCTGAGGAGTTTAAAATATATGTTTAGTTTAATGGTGCAAAGCAACGATTGGCTTTCTGGAAGGCTTCCATAGCAAACTGCGTCTCTGAATGTGCACATGTGCCCCCGAAGCCTGCTCGCACAGCCCTGATCTGTGAGCGTAATGCATGCGGGAGCACTGAGCTGCCAGAAGAGCAGACATTCACAAGCATTACCATAAACCATATTTGCATATCAATCATTCATACTTGAAAGCAGAGGTTAGTAACTCTTTCTTTTTGAGCTGGCGTGCTTCGCTGTGCATTCTGCTGTTATGGCTTTGATCTGTAGAAAAGCGTGTTTACTTTTTCAGCCACAAAACAGTAGTTCTCTTTTAATCAGGATGTGTAACTCTGCTACAGTAAAACAAAAGAAGTGAAAAACATTTGAAATGAAGACCTAATTTTTTCAGATGGGGGCTGTCTTTTATTACCAACAAAACTTTGCTCTTCGAAGATGCAGGCTAGTTAATATCTAGATAGGTCCACTTCATCTCAGCTGTGTTTTCTTCCACTTAGTCTAGCAGGTGCTGAAAATCTGAGCTCGTTGCTTGGAGGCCTTAGAACCATACAGAGTGGAGCTGATAAATGTGCACACATCTGCCTCATTTTGTCTAAGGAAGCACCTTTGGCAAAGACGGCATTGCTTCCTGAAAAACAACTCTTCCACCAGGTTTATTTTGCTTGTGGTCTCTGTTTATAAGAGCTTTACAAGGCTTTGCAGACCTATTGAAGTAACCTACCTTTGCTGAGGAAACTTGTAGCTGCTGAAACCGAGGACACCGTAAGCATGTAGTGTTGTTCACAGCGTGAGGGCTTGCGATCCAGGGGGATGCCAGGTACTCCAAACCCTGCTCAGCTGTTAGCTCTGCATGACCTTAGGCAACTGTCCTGACCTCTGCTTGCCTCACTCACTCACCCAGCTGTAAAATTGGGTAAAGCAGGACCTCTTTGAAAACCAGATTATGTATCTGAGCTGAGCTCTCCTCCGCTGAATCCTGAACTTGTTGTTCTTAGCCTGTGTTTGGTGTGCAAGCGTATTTTGGCAGTTTCCCTTGTTCATTTAAAGCTGAGGGTAGAGTAGAAGAATGGGGGGCCCTTGCATGAAAATCAGCCAGCAGCACCTCTCCACAGGTGCACAAGAAAAAAGCTGGAGAAGGCCTGAGTTAGCATGGTGGGTCAAATCCTCCTCAGGGGTAAAGAATGGGTATTTCTTTTTAGTAAAGAAGACTCTGTGAGAATCAAAGAGAAGAATCCAGCACAAGCCCATAGTGAATAGGTCTGAATTTTTAGTGAATGTGCCTGGGTTATGCTTGCATCCCTCTTTTTTTTTCTTTTTTTTTCTTTTTTAAATGTAGCTTGTGGGCATGAATGGTTGCATAAACAGGAAGCCCTGTGTGTCTCTTGGAGACAGGCCTCAGGAAGGGAATTTTCGAGTTTCTTGCAAGGGGCCACATCACATCAGCTTAGAGTTTCCTTTAAGACTCGGATCTGAAATTGTTCGCGTGTATGTTTCTAAAATAAAGAATGGGATTAAAGAAAAGTTTAATCAAGTTTCACAAATGTCACCACTATCACAGCTTGAATGCAGTTAGCTAGGCATAGGCACAGATGTTACCATCTCTCAGTATGCTGTTGCCACTGGAAGCAATGAATTTTGTTGTAAGTCCAGGACCTGGTAACTAAAAAAATTGCTTAGCAAACAGCTCTGCAAATAGCCCTCACTGCTGGGCACACCCCATCAAGAATGTTTATCACGGCTCTGAAATGCGCAGAGCAACTAGATTTAAATTTCTCCACTCATTTGGTTTGACATCAGCAGCTTCTGTGTTGTTGGGAAGAGTATGGGATGTCTTTCCTTATAAAACCCTGCACCGTTCTTTTTCCTTTGGCTTCAGTGTGTTTTAATGTATTGCAGTAGATGCTCAGACAAGCCATTTCTGGTTTTGCATTAGTATAGAAATAAAGGTGAAAAGAGCAGTCATTAGTAACCAAGATCAGCAATGAGCTTTGGCATTAGTACTGATTGTACTAATTCACTAAAGTAATACAACGCTGTAAGCGAAAACAGGTATGTCTGGACAGGGGTGAAAAGGCTCAGTCCAAAAATAATAAATAAATAAACAAACCACAAAAAGACCCCAAACACCCACAGTCACCTCCCACTGCAAAAGCTCAAGGCTATTGTAATCCAACTCATAGAGCAGGGCTTCTGTTCTACACAATGGGCTTGTTCAACTTTTACCTATGTAATTTCAAATATTACAGGTTAGTTAAATCTCTTAATTCGGCACCTGCATTCTCCTTTAAGGGCAATTAATGCCCTGCAGCTGGACATGCTGGCTCCATGACTGTAGGTCCATCATGTCCAATGATGGTTGCCTCCAAATGCAGTCTGCCTCCTTTTGTGCATTGCCTTTAAGGCCAGTGTCGTGGTTTAACCTGGCGAGTAGCTAACACAACCACGCAGCCGTTCGCTTACTCCCCCCGACACAGTGGGATGGGAGGAGAGAATCACAAAAAGTAAAACTTCTGGGTTGAGATAAAAGCAGTTTAATAGGACAGAAGAGGAAGAGAATAATAATGATGACAAACGAATATACAAAACAAGTGATGCACAGCACAATTGCTTACCACCCGCTGACTGATGCCCAGCTAGTTCCTGAGCTGCAGACCTCAGCGGCAAACTCCCCTCCCCCCCCAGCTTATATACTGAGCATGATGTCATACGGTATGGAATATCCCTTTGCCCTGTTTGGGTCAGCTGTCCTGGCTGTGCCCTCTCCCAGCTTCTTGTGCACCTCCTGCAGAAGGCTCACGCCTCCTCACTGCCAGGGCCTGGGAAGCTGAAAGGCCCTTGACTTAATTGTAAACGCTGCCTGGCAACAGCTAAAACATCAGTGTGTTATCAACATTATTCTCATCCTAAATCCGAAACGCAGCATTATAGGAACTACTAGGAAGAAAATTAACTCTATCCCAGCTGAAACCAGGACAGCCCCGATAGCGTATCTCATTTTCTTCTGGATGGCCCTGAAGTCATGGCAGTCCCCTGTGCTGGAGCCATGGGCTCCCTTCCTGACCTCCCCAGCCCTCCTTTCCTGAGGTGGAGCAGGGCACGGGCCTGGGGCGGGTCAGGCCTGTGCCACGATGCCCCGGGAGCCTGAGCTGGGTTACGCTCAGCGTGCTGCAGCACGGCTCCTCTTTTGAAGACCACACAGTTGTTGCTGGTTTTGGAGGGAGCTAGAAATCATTGTTTAAACTGGCTTTGAGGTAGAGAGGACCCCTACCCCCAGCTCTCTTAAACGATGTTCTTACATATAGTTTAAAATCATCTTCTAGTATCTTCATACACTATAGATACACTTTCTGTAGTTGTAGAACAGATATAGTTGTATTTTTCTACAACTATATGTGCCTGTGCCTATATATATGAATATATCTGGACATCTATGTGTACTTTTACTATCTTTTTTTTTTGTTATACAGCATGAATATTTTCTGCCAGAAAATCCCTGTTATTTTTATTAATCCTTGATGATGAACGAAAGTACGTATTTTAAGCACCTTTTCTTTGTAAGACAGGAAATTGTATTTGCTTTTGCTCATTGCTAGCACCAATCTATTCTGACGGATCTGTGACACAGATAGAAAGCAGAAGCGTCTCGAGTACTGACTTCTACATTTATTTTCTCAAAGCAGAGGGCAAAGAAGTTAAACATTTAAAATGCATGGATTCCTCTGAAAGCTTTAAACCTATTAGGGCAGACGCATGGCAACTTTGCACACAGATTGCCCCCAAAGTAAGTCTTGATTTTAGGACTAAGCCAAGCTGGCATGCAAGAGCAGTTGCTGTTGATCTTTTATACTAATTTTGGATTAATTGTGATCTGCAGCACTGCGTAAACATGCTAACCTAGTACTTCAGCTTCACCACAGCTAAACATTAATCCTTCTTAATGCTCTAAGTCAACTTTTAGTCCTTAGCAGAATTTACCTTAATCTCTGGCTAGGAAGCTAACTGATTTACAAAACATAATCCAAAAGCTCCAGAATCTTAAGGAAAATGTGCAGAGAAGCAATTCACCTATGCAGAACAATATGCTTCTCCGGTATCCTTCCTAAGGCAGTACTGGGAGTAATTAATTAAAAATATTGAGACTATGGTGTAAAGATTTCCTTTCCTTTTTAAATGTCAAAATACGTAGATAAATTCAATTCACCACACTGCTTTTCTTAGCTTTCTCATTTCTTTTTATCTGCAGTATTAATTGCTACAGAAAATGGACAAATGTAGTCTTGTTAATTTGGTGAGACATTTTAATTTATTTTTATTATTGTGAATATCTTGCCTCGATATGGATAAACAAGTCTATGGTGCTGAAGTATACAAATGTTATCATCAGTAAACAGTTTTGTTGTTCCCTCTGTTTCTTGTCAAAACGAACACAATTTCCGACAGCCCTAGCTGATATCCTTTAGAATTGAGGTAACGAGCCCAAGTGGCCTGGAAAGGGAACTGTAGAAGACAGAGGAGAGATGATGCATCTTCACCTCAATTTTGTGTAATGTTTTAGTGAAACTCTAAAAGTTAGTTCACCCCAGAGTGAACCTCTTGATGGTATTTTGGAAGGTGGTGGGTTTTTTGTGTTGTTTTATTTTTGTGGAGGGGTGTTTGATAGCTGGAAAAACCAACTCATGGCAGGGAGTATCTGAGGAAACCATGTGTTATGGGAGTGAATGTTTTGCAATAAAACTGGGAGAACTCCTGGGTGAGGATGAGTTAATACTCCAGACTGCTGTCACCCAACATGTAAAGATTTGGAAAAGTAAAGGATGTAGAGCTGCATGCAGTGAATGTGGAAAAGCTCAGCTTGGTCTTCATCAGACTCTTAAATAGTCTTATTCTGGAGCACTTCAAAAGCTGGGCTGTCCCCGGAGTCTGTCTACTTACTCAAGATCAGAGTTGCCTTCAGTCCTTGCTATGAGCCCCTGCTCATGGCACATCAGCGTCTGGAAGCTGCTTGATTCCCTTCCACTGTGCTCCTGCCCTTATGTTTCTTCCCTCTCCTTTATTGTCTTGTATACTTATTTTCCGTAGTCATCTGTGCTTTTTCCAGGATAATTTCCTAATTTTTAGTCCTAGCTTGACTATTTTATCTGCATTACAAATAATGTGCTTTCGCTATAAAACAAGAGCAGGGTCTGTGCCGAGGAGGGAGGGGAGGCAGCACGTAGTGACGGCCAACACCTCACCCCCACCTAGCAAAGCATTCCCAAAATAAGTGAGGCATGTTCATGCTTTGGGAATCTCTCCTTGAAACTCAAGGAGAAACCTTTGCTGTGCACTGTCTTGTTTGTCCTTGACAACTTTAATTCTTCCCCAGATTTCTTCCCCTACCTCACAGCAAGGATTCAGTTTTCACTGAGAAGACTCATGTAAAATTTGGGTTGTCTGTAGCAAATTTCAGAGCGATTTCTGAGGTGTGGAGATTTGAATAGGAGACTGCTGTGTCCAGGGTGACATGAATCAGGGACTTGTGACTCTGTCTCCTCCCTGGCAGAGGAACAGGTTGAGGTTCCAGCAGCCTGAAGACTGCTCTGCAATGTACCAGCTGAGCGAGACGTGTCCCTGGCAGGGTAAGGCAACTTGTGCTCCATCTGGCCACCAGCGTGGCGGCTACAGGGAAGGTGTTGTGAGAGCGTCACCAGCCGTCAGCAGGGTGCTGGGTTGGGAGTCCCCAGCAACAGGGCCGGTATAAGTAGCTGTTGTGCACATGCCAGCGAGCAGCAGGAAGGGTGCCGGCCATAGGAGCCGCTCTTTGGGGTTCAGGTTACTGAACTAAGCTGGCAACGGCCTGGACCTATATTTAGGTCTGGAATCTGTACCAGTGTGGTAGAAAGCTCATGTATGCTCCATCCTCAGCTAACCCCGCTGGCCATCAACTCCAAGAAAGCCTCCTGACTGCTTTTCAGGGTCCAGCAGCAAGCAGCTTTCCCCCTACGTGGTGGGAAGCAGTACGGGTTATTTTCACCTCTTTGTAAGGTGCGTGCGCCCAAGGGAGGCTCCCGAAAAGCCCCTTGTAGTTTCTGCACAAAGGCTTCTGAAATGGGAGTCATGGGGAAGAAAACTGCCTGTGCGTGGGCTCGGCACTCCTTGTCCCTTACGGCTCTGCATGTGAAGCGGAGGGGCTTATGGGGACCCTCCGTGTCCCACCATCACCCCCAGCCTCATGCAGGGCAGCCACTGGCTGCCACCTTCCCACAGGCGTGACGGGGTGGAAAGAAATGGCAAAGAGCTGTAATTCTCTGCCCTTACATCCAAAGAGGAAATTGGGGTGTCTCAGGGATTTTGATTTAACCAGATGCAAAACTTTTGACCACTTTATTTGGGCCAGTTTGCGATGGATTTTAGTGCTTTGATGTTTTATGGGTGTACCACTCTCTGGTCTCCATATTGATTGAGTTTCCAGGAAGGCTAGGGAGCAGGATTTTCTGTAATGGGCTCATCTAAGTATTTAAAATATATGTATGTTTTCTTCACTGCAGCATTCTTCCTTCCATCACCTTTTTACACTTTGCTTTACCCCGTTCTCTGGCTTGCTAGCGCACCTGACAGGAAAGGAAAATGATGTAATTTTATGGAAATCCCTTCAAAGCTGAGCACAAATGGACTCAGATTCTTTTAACTATATCTGGTTGTCTTAAAAATGGTGTAAAATCCATGCTGATCATTCACAATCCTGTTTTTACCAAAGTTCTAAGTTTTCAAACAAAGGAAACCAGATGGTTAAAGTCCTAGCTTTGATAAGTCGTTTTCCTAATGTTTTGGGCTCTTACCCAAAAAGTTATGACCTTGACATAAAATTGGCAGTAGAGTGATCCATTTCCAAAATGATGTCTTGAATGAATTCATTTTTCAAAATGGATTTCTGCCCTACATTTGTCTGTTCACGCTCATAATGATTTTAAAATAGCAATAATCTGATTTTGCTGCTTTGGTATTTTTTTTCACCCTTTGTAAGCTGGGCCGAGCACTCTACTGCTAAGCAGAGCAAATTTTTATCTGCATGGCAGATATACACATTGGAGAGAGAACAGGTCTTAAAATGCATTTTTTTAGATTATGAAGCTGAAAATAGTATTTATCAAAATCATATGATTACAGATTAGCTATGGGCATTTTTTTCTTTATGCGTTAGAAAATGTGGAACTTTTTGCACTCCTGATGGAATCACCCGGCATGGGTTGTATGGCACAGACCACTTCATTCACTCATCCCACATTATTGCGATAAATTTCGGAAGAGACCTCATTCAATCTTCAGAAGGGAGATGAGATGCCTGAAATTGCAGATGCTCAGGGTCAGGTGTTTAGGTAGGCAAATCCTTCCCTCGCTTGAGCAGAATCTAGACTTGGGAGACGTTGCGTGAAGCTGGACAGGGAGAAAATTATTTCCTGTGGTCCTGGAAATAGGAGATCTCTGGGGAGAGGTGCAAGGTAGGCCTGGGAAACAGGTGTGTTGAAGAAAAAGGAATCTGAGAGGAAATTTCATCCCTGTATGTTTAGAGTTTCTGTCTGGAAAGTGATTTCATTTTGTGAGTGGATTCAAGGAGAGCCTGGGAATGCAGGGTAGCCCAAAGCAACAGGGTTTCTTTGTTAATGACTGCCTGATTTATTCCTGGATACGTTACTTGAGTTTATATCTGACTGTTGAAATTCATTAATTGTATCAGTTATTGCACTAATTTATGTTCTCCAAGGCCCAAGGAACCCACAGCATGTTAAATGCCCACATGGCTCCAATGATTGGGATGACTGAAGGGTTGTTTATTTTCCCCTCTTGGGTTTGTGTTGCAGTTGTCACGCTCTTTGCCAACGCTAACCAATTTCTGTGTGCTGCTGCTCGCACAGATTCAGAACCCTTTGAAGCAAGGAGGGCAGAGATGGCATTTAGGAGGTTATGGTCTCGTTTGAGAATTGCAGGCATCTTGTGACTCCACAAACACTTTAATCTGAGGGAAAAGAAAGTCTCACTGCTACAAAATGGGCTTTACAAGATGAGCCTTGTTCAGATTTCCTACCAGGGATGCTGCTTATTAATGAACTCGGTTTTCATGTAATTCGGTTGGAGCTCCTCAGCCTGAGAAGTGCCAAACGAGGCCCCACAAGCTTTACTTCCTCCACATTAAATGACCCTTGAGAAGAGGTGCAGAAATGGATCTGACTCCCGCCACCTCATAATCTCGGTAGCTGTAAATCCTTTCGTCATGTACTAGAAGCTTTATCAGAAGCAGCATGGAGGCTCAGCTGCTTTTAATAGATACTTGTTATTGAGACAGCATAATTAGCCATAATGATTTTTTTTTTTTTTTAAACTTTCCTTAGGACCACTGACCACCCTGTCGTAAACCATGTCGTCTTTGGGATTTGCTGGGAACTAAGCCTGACCTTTTTTGGGTATTTGATTTTTGGATGTGAGTGCAGCAACTTGCATACAGTACAATGTAAAAAGTGTCTATTTCTACACCTTTGTTAAAATTTCTATGCCATGTTTCTGCAGGCCACTTAAAGAGTTAAAAAAAAAAGAGTAAAAGTGAATGCAGCATGGTGTACCTCCACATTCAGGTTAGGCTTATGAATGGTTATTAATTGCATTAAATTTTCTTCCTGAGTTTATGCAGAGGACAGATCTTGTCTCTTAAACTAAATACACTTAATAATCATAGCGTGAAGTGTGCTTGTAACATATAAATCTTGATCATAGTGACACTTCAGAACTGGAAGTTGCTAGAAAATAAACCCCTTGTATCTAAATGCTGTGGGATATGTAACCCACATGGAATGGTTGCTTAAGGAGAAGAAAGAAGAGTATCTGTACCTTTTTGACCGGTAAACTTATTTTATGACGTATAACCCAGCTTAGCATAATCACACTGATGTGCATATCGTATGGTGGATGGAAAAGGGTGACATGTGAGTTAAGAAGGCAGATGTGCGTGCCTGATCTGTTGTGCATCTGCGAGCCTTTATGTCATCTTCCCAAAGTCCTCCTGCATCGATAGGTATTGCTAAATGTCACTTCTTAAAGGGATCTTGTCATATTTGCATTTCTGACAGCTGTACATGATTTAAAACAGAGTTTTAAACTCTTATTTTTACCATTTAAGAATAAATTTAATGCGATCACAAATATGAGAATGTCACATCTGCAAATAGTGATCTTCCCCTCTTTAAGGAAATGAAAACACGTATGAGGAGAATATGTAATGTCAAAACTTGTTTTGATAATGTCTGTGTTTTAGGGCTATGTTGCGTTAGCAAAGTTAGCTTAAAGTTTTTGCTTTTTTTGTGGTAGCAGTAGTCCTGTGGGGGCTGGGAGGAAGACATGTCAAGATATAATGTAAAGCATTCAGTATTTTCTAAGTTAAAAGGTAATAGTGAGGTCAGCCAACCTCTGAATTATTTAATTTGAAGGAGATTTCATTATGAGACTCTTCTAACTGCAGATATTTGTGAAAATATCTTGTCCTCCTATTCCCGGTGTCCACAGCAAGGCTTATTTGTAGGGATGGTGATATTGCAAACTTCCAGGAAGGCCAGATAAAAAAGGATTAAAAAATGACAAACATATGTGATAAATAGGCTCCGGTGCGTGGTGCTAGATCACAGCATCGCTTGATTAGACAGAGATTGTAAGGATAGTAAGCAGTTTTGTTTGAAAAGGCATTTTGTTTGTACAGAATCCAAAGGTACATCCACTGGTATGTAATCGGCATATTTTAGTTGTAAGTTAGCTGAAGTGAAAATAAGTTGAATAACCTATGTAGTGTATAGTTTATAATATTTATTTTTATGTGTACATGCAGATGAATAAAAATATGTGTATACGCAAGCGATTCGCTATGAGTAGCTGACAAGCTGAGGCACGATACAACACTTAATAATGGCTAGTAAACCTCTAAATGATGTCAGGGTATCACAGAGCTCTTTTCATGATATTATCAGCACTCATTAAAGTTATTTATTGCTGTCATCATGCATTTTTGTTACCCGTGGCAACTTGGCAGAAAACATATTGTTAGCACAGCTGATGATAGATTCAGTTTCAGATTTTTGATATGACAATCTGAGCATCTTAATGGTATTTTTATGCTTACTGGCAAACTGTGCCTCTCAAGGCATTGTGTATTTCAAATACAAAATATAAAAACATGTAAGGCATTTATACATCTTCCAAACTGCATACTAGCAGCATCTCCCCTTTAATAAAGAATAATTAATCTGCAGATTTCGGGGTGGTCTGTTAAGATGGGAAAGCAGCACTGTCTCTATTCTACAGATCCAGGAAAGAGAGAGACAGAGGCGTTTGCATATCAAGTTGGTCGAGGGGAGACAGCATCCTCACGGAGGAATGCTCAGCTCTGCTGGGGTACGGCCGATGGTGCTGCCGCTCTACGCGCCTGCCCGCTGCTTTGAGGGCGACTCTCCCATTTGCCAAAAATAGAGCGTAAGGCAGCTAAGTAGCTACAAACCTATTCTGGCATTAAACTCTGATTATGTTGCTTTTTAGGTAATGCGTGGTATTTATTCAGAAAATCTGTTGCATGAAGGGAGGAAATGGAGACGCGTAGATCTGCTTTTTCCACAAGTGCTTCATTTGGACTAGCTGGCTCAACAGGACGAATCCCACTTTGTGTGCGGGGCACACGCTGTAGCTCTTCTTCCACAACAGCACTTCGTCTCGAGGATTTTTTTAAAATTTTGGTATTTAACAATAAGTCCCCAATTACACAGGTTTAAAAAAAAAAAGAAAAGAGGAGGAGGGAAACACACATTCACAATTTCATTTAGAGATTTAAAACTATTATTTTTTTAATTTTATTTCTCTCTCTGGTGAAATTAGTGTACAGCTTTTATAGTTTGTTATTTTTGGACATACTGCTGAGAGACACTGGTGGCTAAATTTATCCTCCCCAATAAACTTCTTTTTCTTCAACCTTGAATACGAGGTAGGGGCAGGTTTCTCCTTAGCAGTGCAGCAGCCAAAGCATACACATATGATACAGCAAAGCTGTGGCAATGATGTATTTGCAGAATTTGGTTCCTGTGTGAGACAGGAGCTACGAAATGCCAAAGGAGAGCCCAAGTTCAAATGGAGTTTGGTATTTTCACCTGTCATTATGTGCTGCAGGGCATTAAATTTCTTTCAATTTCTTCCTCTGTCAGGCTGTGGGTCCGGTTGGCACTGCAGGAGCAGGGACAGGCGGGGGCAAGCCAGGGAGATGGGCGCACGCTGCGCTTTGGAAACGGCGAGGGTCTCCACACAGTAAAGCAAAGGGTAGGTTGCATCTGAAATGCAGTTCCACGACCCTACCAACTCATTTGTCTTGATTCATGCTAAACAGAAGTGTAATTTATGCTCAAGCAACATGCTCATCTACTTAGAATAAATACTAATTATTCTGGCTTCTGAGTTTTGACATAGTTTTTGAAGTTTCCTTAAAGTTATTATGATCAGATGAACTTAATTACAGAGTACTTTACATATACTCATCTGGTAAATGTCATACAACAGACAGTCAAAGGGAAGGTATGCAGGATTTTTGGTCTCCCTCTTCTTCTTGTTATGCTCCTTTATGTTGCCACTGAGTTTTAAGCTTGCCTGCCTGAGCTGTTCCTCCTGTTAGAAAAAAAAAACCAAACCATCGTGCCTTTGTCTCCTCCTTAACCCCCTCCTGCCACCCCCCCCCCAAGAAAAAAAAAATAAATCCCCCAAAGCAAAACTTGGACTGTTTGTTCAGAAATGAAATGTCTCCCAGCTCTCTCCATGCCTGGAGAAATCCCTGGAGCGGGCAGACTGTCGCCTCTCCACTGCTTACTCCAGCGGCATCAGGAAGCCGCTCCCTCGGGTGGGAAGGATGCGGCATGCATCTCCCCGCCGGCAGTGGCAGCTTCTCTGTCCCTCTCGATACCGGGGGAAGAGGAAAGGGCCGTGATGGGAGGTGTCTGAGAAATCAAACCTCATTGCAGTGAGCTTGGCTTGACCCCCAGCCTGAGCGCACAGCTGAGCTCCCCACCTGGGACATGCTGGCCGCGGAGGTGAAGCAGCCTCTCCTGGGGCACACTCGGCTTCTCCCAGGGATGCCATTTGCCTCCTTTTTCGATGCCGTTCCGCTGTTTCCTTAATCTTCTCCCTATGTTGGAGCTCCTCAGCACTTACTAGTTAAGCAGATTTATTTTTTTCTTTGCACAAAATGCAGTTCAGCGTGCGTGCGTGTCTTGCTGCTTCAGACCAGTGGAGAAGCGCTCTTGCCAAGCGGTTTATTTAGGACCAAGCTAGAGCAATTTCCAGTTGTACTGTATACATTAGCAGTGATAAGGGTATCCTCTAATCTACGGGGTCATCTCTTCCTACTGTAGTAAAATAGTTTCAGCGTGTGTAAAGTAAGTTTCAGTTGTTTCACACAAAAAGGATCTGATAGTTGTGTAGGGGTGTGTAAATATATAAATACGTTTAAAGACACAAGGTTAAGCTTCTTGAGGCACATACCTCCGAATACTAACGTGTTCCTATTTCTCTTCCAAGCGCTGTTACACGAGGTATAGCAGTACAGTTTTTTTTTCTCTTGGAAATAGCTGATATGCATATTCTTATTAGTGCAAAGTTTCACTTTGCATTTATGCTCTACGATATGCTACATATTTTAATTGGCACTGTATTTTTAGGTTAAAAAAAAAAACCTGAGCAAGTCTATTCCAAAGGAATATTCCAGAAAACAACTGCTAAATCGCAGCAGTTTCTAGAAGTGTCAGCACTTGCAGAAAGAGTCTTTTTTTTTTTTCTTTGAAAAGTTCTACAACTGGGACAACGCCAAATGTTTTCTCTTTTGCAGGCTTTCATAGAAAAGCATTTTCAGGTAGCAAGTATGTGATGGTCTGTCTTATGGAATGTTTTATCAGACTCCTCATGAAAAGTGTTGCGCTTTTTTTTTTTTAATTTAAAAAGCATCCCAAGTAAATGTTGCAATCTAGTTAATAAGTAACAAGTGACTCTAATAAGCCTGCTGTCATGCTTTTTATTTACAGTGTATGCGGAAATTGAGAGAGAGGAGGGAGAGACAAATCTGGAGTGAATTTCCATCACTCGTAGTGGTTTTTGCTAAGAAAACAGTCTTTCAATGTAAACAACATCTGTATTTTTCATGTTGTCTGTCTAAATAATGGTTCTGTAAATAACTTGCCCCCACTGTAGGGCAACAGTTAGATTCCTTAATCTCTCAGTCTTCCAGGACTCTGTGCAGAATGCAGACTTCCAGCATATTTAAACATCCATCTCTCAAACTTTTGATATCTTTTCCTCACGGCAGGATTTCAAAAGGTAGATGACTGCGAAATGCACTTTCATTCTCTGTGTTAGTGCTTTAACATTAGTCTGACTTTAATAGGCTGGGATGATTTCAGCTTATAAATCTTCAACTGGAGGATAAAGTTCAAGTAGATAAAATCAAACAGATGTTGGTGGGAGGATTTCTTCATGACCCATAAAAGTGCTATCATCAAAGCCTAGAATCATTTGTTTTGAATTATTACATTGTTATCAAAAGGACTGTAGCAGTCTGTTTGTTGAGAAATTGGATCTGTTTATCTGAAAACAGAACAAAGATGCCATGCTAAGACGTCCCTGGGAAAGTGTGGGTTAGCTGATGGCTGACACGGTAGGGTAGCTGTGAGACATTTTGATTGACAGCTGTCCAAATAACTGCCAGGCTTGGGAGCTTCTGCATACGATTATATTATTGAAAATGGCATCCGATTAAATATTTAAGTGTTCCTTGCTTAAAAACAAATATATTTTTCCTTTGTTTTGAGGAAATGAAGGTTTTAAAAAGTTTTTGTCTTTTTTTTTTAAATATATATAAAAAAACCTTAGTGGTAAAGCTAAGTTACCTTTCAGTAGTTATTTTAAGTCATGACTGATAAGTGTTGAAGGCTTTGCTGAAGTGACATTTCATGCTTTTATTTCAATTCAAGCAGTGTCCTGTTAAACAGAAACAAGTTGCACCTGCATAAATGAAAAAAATGTGTTCTTTTTATTACTCACTGAAAAGCCTTTACTCTTTCACTCATAATTTATTTAAAAAAAAGGGCATGCAAGTGACACATGTACAAGTATTTAGAGTGAATCTAAGACGAGCACTCAGATTTAAGTGGACATCATGTAAAAGCAAGAGAAAATCACTTTTAAAATCCTGCAGCTACCACATACGTTCCCTTGTGTGTGTGCACGCACACGCAGCACAGACCAAGCCTACAGCCAATGCAGACTTTATCAGCCTTCCTTTTCCTTCAGAAAACCACTGACTAGAAACTGAAATTGGCCAGGAAGATGTTTTGCCTTGTGTATGAATACTCCATAGGAGGGCTTGAACCTTGCCCTGGAGCCCTCGATGGGGAATGGGGTGCAGCATCTGCACGGGGCTGCAAAGATGTGCTTCTCTGTTCCAGGGACACAGCCTCGGTGTGGAAACACTGAACATGGAGGTTTTTGCCTTAGGTGGGTGTTAGAGGTGAGCCTGACAGTAAATGCTGTGAACTGGACCAAGGAACCGCCCCTGCCTGAGGCCATGAGCGAGGGGTTCAGCTCCATCTCCCTTGGGTGCCATAGAGCTGTTACGGGTGCTTTTTTTGGCTGATGAGAAGCCAAAGGATTTTCTTGGGGGTTTCTTCCAGCCACACTGTTTGCAAGGTTTTTCAATTATCCAAGTAAAAGTCACAATAATGCGTGTAAGAGAGGCATGGATGTGGGTCGTTGCTAAACATCGCTGTTTTCAGATTTTCCTGAATGCTTCCCCTAGCTGGGTACCTTCACCTCAGCCTCTTGCCGGCGCTTTCAGGGTCTTTTCTGCGTCGTGCACAGAGGTTGCAGTGCACCTGGCCGAGTGCAACATGAGGTGTGACCTGGGCAGAGGTTAGCCATGAATAGGGAAAACGTATACAAAAATCGGGCTTTCCTAGGGGACTGCCTTCTCTGTTTCCACGAAGGGTCAAGGGAATGCACAAAACCTTTTTTGAACCTAATGCTTTTCTGAAGTCAGTTCACAACCAAGAGAAGGCAAGCCTTTGGGAATTTCATGTTAGACTCCACTTGGTGGTATTGCAGTAAAATGCCTTGGCTTAGTTTCCTTTTACGTGGCATTTCTCTCCTTATCCATTTCAGTTGTAAGAGTGACTGTGGCTGTGTTAATGCTGCATCTGATAAAAACAATGACAATGACTTTGCTGAGATTCTTGTGACCGTGTCATGTGTAGCAAAATGCTTTCCTGAATTCAAACCCTATGTTTGAATCTCCAGATAATATTGAACTCAAGTTTGCAAACATTATCAGGATACTTGCCTGAGCTTATTGGAGATTAACTTAGTGTTAATAAATAATAGTATTTATATTTTGGGTTTCTTTAAAATTTTATTTTGGAAAATCTGTTCAACCTTGGTCCAGAAGGCTTAATTCTTGAACTGCAGTCTTGTTCTGAAGGAAACAGGCAGGCAGGCCTTGGCCCAATCCTGCAGCGGTTTTGCAGGCTGCTACAAACTATAAAGTTTGTATAAAGACTTCAGAAACAGCCTAAAGTAGTCCAATGGGACAATCATGTGTGACATATTGTTGATTTTACTCTAAGTGCAGAGAGAAGTAGTTTTCTCCTTAGTTTAATATTTTAAAATTTTGCCATTTTCTCTGCTTTAGAAAGACTAAAAAGCTTGCTGTGACCAGATGGGTAGAATACTCGGTCCTCATGGCCCATTTCATTTTCACTATGGGTGCAAGCTCTTTCTCTCTAACAGCCAGTGAGTCCAAAGAAAGCACAGTCTGTGCTTGGAGGTGCCCCCTTCAAAAATGAGTGGGTGAAGAGATGAGACTGGGAGCAATTGCTGCTGAGTGGGGTGGGGAGACGATGTAGGTGATGGGTAGAGAAGCTTGCTGGGATCCAGGATGGACACAGGATCCTGTAGCAGCCCTTCTTGGGAATTGGTTTGGTGGAGCTAGGAAGGGAGTTCAGAGAAGAATCTTTTGAGATTCCTGGGTTTTGGAGCATGACAAACAACTCTTCCTAGTGTGGAAGAACTAGCAAGATGGCTGAGACATGAGGGCATTTTGAGTGGGGAGTGAGGAAACTGAGGCATGCCTTTGAGGGACTTCGTCTTTCAGTTTTGAGAACTTTGTAAGTGCTACTCTGAGAGAGAAAGTGGTGTTAAATCCGCTCTCCACAGGATAACTAGGAAACCAAGACTGCTGTGCCCTGCTATGGGGTGAGGGCTCCTTCATAGAAATGAGTCAAGCAATGAGCCTGATTCCTGAAGTTTATGTGGAAGCTTATGTGACCAAAGGCAAACTTGCTCTAACTTTTTAAAGATCTTCCGCATTCTGAAAATGCATTATAGTGGAATAGAAAATCTGTTATTCTGAACTGAATTTTAAGGGCTTGTTTTCTCTGAGGTACTGAACTTGCTGATGGTGCACGTGCTTTTATGTTGAGTGAAGAGCTTTTTAGAGAAAAGCTAATGTATGAGGTAGAGACGAGCAGAAAATATTTATAACACCTAACCTCCTTGTGGTTCAAGATGCTTTCCTACTTGCATTGCCAAGTCTAGTAAATTACTACAGTTTAGAAAGCCACTTCTTTATAGTATGTGAAAAACCATAATTTTACAGCTTTTGTTGAAAAGAAATCTTGAAAAAATATTTTCAACCAAGGCAGAAACAATTGTGCAAGTGAACCAGGACCGTTGTTATGTTTACTCTGCTCAGAGAGAGCAGAGCTTAGTCTCCAAGACCGTGCTTAGTTGAAATGAAGACCAATTTTGAGCAAAGTCATGTGAGACAAATCAAACCAGAAAAAGTGTAAAATCTCCTGAATTTTTGGTTAACTGCGAACGTAGAGACTGAATTTTGCCTTTGCTTAGGAAATCAGTTCCTTCTGGAGACCCATGATTAGTGAAGAATGGTTGGTTTCTTCACTTGCAATGTCTTAGTGGTATAAGAGGGCTGGAAGGCAGTCATGCTGTTTGACTTTTCTCTCTCTGTTCCTAAATTGTGTGTTCCAATTGTCTTCTGGTGCCAAGGCAAGATTAGAAAGGTTATTCTGTAGAGAATTCTCCCCGAGAAAGCAGATGTACTCATAATACTTCCAGCAGGGTTTGGGTTTTGGGTAAGACATGCAGGGGATCTTTTTGTTTTGAAGTCTAAGATAAAAAATTAGTTATCTGGGGACAAGGTGAAGACGAGGGAAGGAATGTTGTGGCCTGAAGGAGAAAATATTGGAGGAATAAATGGTTGTAAACCAATGAATTTCCTTTACCTAATCACCTACCTTTAGTCCTTAAGAATCTCTCTCCTCCAGCTAAGAGGTGTTATGCCTCAAAGGCAAGTAAAAAGACCAGAAGAAACCAAGTGGCACTGTCTTCCTAAACCCAGCACTAATAGCATATTTTATAGACAGTCACCTTGTGTGACTATCAATATAGTCTTAGAGCTTTGCTAAGGACTAAAGAGCTTTCTTTTATAAGGCATCATTCTGTTACACATGTACTATGTGTACCACCTATTGCACGATCATCCTTCTGTGCTGTGGTGTTTTGCCACTTTCACTAGTTTCATTGCTGTGAAGGAGATGACGACAGCTGGAGAGACCACAAAAATTATATATGGTGACTGTTTTGGCCATTCAAATTTTCCCACACGTTGGGTTTGTTCAAAAGATCAGAGAGCAAAATCAAGGAAGCATATGCAGAAATGCAGAGCTCATAAACCACTCTCCAACCCTTTAAGGCAACACACTGTTCTTGCTTTCTATTGAAAAGTGATTAACAATAGGTGTTTTCTTTGTGGCACGTACATGGGTTTGGTTGCTAATGGACAGCTGTGAGTAGCTCTGAGTTAAATAATGAAAATAAAAGGTCCCTTCAGTTGGAAGGGACAGAAGGAAGTTCAGTCATCATTTAGTCTAAAGAGATACACCCACCCTCAGTGAACATCATAATTAAACAACTCGCCTATTATGAGCTGCCCTGCATGCTTCTGTATATTAAGACACAGATTTTTTGGATTGTTGCGTTGGTACCATACACTAAGAATTGTGAAGGCAAAAAGTAGTTTAAAAGTAAAGACAAACTTTGGGTGGTGGAGGTGGCCATGGATCAGCTGCCAATTGTGACAAGTGTGATGAAACTTGAGAAAACTTGTAGTTAATTTCATACTAAGAAACAAAGTCTGTAAGTGACCTTACACAGGACAGAGTGTTCTCAGGAATTTTTAGTTCCTCTGTGGATCAGTCACTCCTCTGCCCCCAACCTCCTATGCTGGTCTTGAGAGGAAACTGATGTCTCTTTGCCTCCAAGTTTTCCATAAGTCCGAGGGCTGGGGCTGGAAGAGGTGCTACGAGCTGTGCGATACATGGTACTGCGTGGAATTCTTTTCCTGAAGAGTGCTTGCTGGCGTGAGGATGTACTGAAGGTCAATTTTTACCCTGTTTGGGTGATTCCTTCTTCCCCTGAATATGAGGTCAAAAGGAGTCAACTTTTGAGGATGTGTAAAGTCAGTGATTTAGGAGACTGGTTGTGGAAAGACATTCTTTATTCAACTGTAATCAAGAAATTGCAGAAAAAGTTCAGAAGATTACTTTGTGCAGTTTGGCAGACCTGCGTGGTAATCTTTAAACGAGGAATTAATTTGTGGTTCTTTAGGGGGAAAAAAAGGATAAAAAATGCAAGATCTCAAAGGAGAAGGGTAAAAAAAGTGTATGTTAACTTTACTAAGTGCTGTTAAGATGTGTAAAGTTAATGAGCCTACTCGTGTATATGAAGACTGGAACCAGAGCAGCCTCTGTGAAAATTTTTCAAATGATTCCTGAAAAGCTTGGAGAGAAAATCATTATAATGAAACTAGTGGGGGAAAAAATGTAATGGGATAAAAGAAATGAAGTTGCTCAGAGAGAATGATTTTGCACGATAAAGCATTAAGGCAATGGGGAACAGCAAAAATAAGTTGTTCTTTGTTACTTGGGCTACAATAGCGAACCAACAATTCACAGTGAAAAAGTAAATCGGGTAGCAGGGCATCCCCAAACAAGACTTTGTTAGCTTTGTTGCAAGAGAAAAAAACCACAGCAGGAAACCAACTCAGTTGACATGATAGTGGCATGAACAAAATAATGCCTCAGAGATAAGCAAATGCCATCTAGAATACCCAAGAAAATTTTACATAGCTGGAGATTTCAGGTAATAGCACAGAGAAGTCATTAAATCTGCAGCAAGTGATTTGCACAGTAGCCTCCTAAATTAAATGAAACCATATTCAAAGTACACAATGCACTATAGCTTTGCTTCTGAAACTTCTGAAAGAAAACAGAGATGTTTTTGAAAGCCTGGGATGCTTCCAGATATCCTAGGCTTGGAAATAGAGAAAAATGATTCAGTCTATAAAGCATCTGTCTTGGAGAGTAAGTAAAAAATTACTGCGTCTGTGGAAGCTAAGAAAAGAGAGTGGCATTGCTAAAGCAGCGGTGCTAGAAAGCTCAGTACATGCCCTCATATCCACGGAGAAGACATTTTAGGTTCAGATAGGTCTGAGCAATTAAAATGAAGTGCTAGACAGAGCCACAACCAAATACCTATGCTTGAATAAATATTATCCAGCTTAGTTGAAAGGAAAAAAAAAATTATCTGTACTCGGTGTCAAATATTACTGGGTAAAGAAAGGAGTTACCACATCATACTCTGGACACTGGCAGGGAGATGAATATTCTATGTGGGATGAAATCTCCAGCAAAAAGATCCTATTGCCACCCACGAGTCTTACAAACAGGAGGCGTATGTAGCAGCACCAAGGGCGATGACATTCTGATGTATAGGTGCCGAGATGGTAGGATGGAAGCTGTGGCACATCATGCTCACAGCCTCATCTGTCTGCTAGTAAAAGCCAGGGGAGTAAATCTAGAGTTGAAATAAAATGATGAAATTGTGAGTGACTGTAGCTTCATGTGTGGAACAGTTCTGACCTCCTAAGAACTAAAACCTGACCTCCAAAAGGTAAAAGCAATACAGGAAAGCTCACTAGTAAAGATATTAAATCAGTTCAGAGATTATTAGGGTTTATAAACTCAGACTGAATTTTTTTCTGATCGGTCTCAGATGTGTGCGAATTCCTGTGGCAACTGCTAGGCAGAGATGCATGCTGGAAGCAAGTCCCTTCGTATGACATGCTTTACCCCGCGTGCCAGGACCACATATACCAGAGTTTCAGGTTTATCTTTTAGTCAACTCTCTTTGCAAATAGGAGGGTAACAGATATTTCTAAGGTGGTTTTTTGAAATTAAGCCCATGTTGTCCCAATTGGATTATAAGAAATTACACTAGCAATTGTAGTGGTTGCTCTGAGAGCTGCCTGCCCCTTGCACTGTACAGAGGAGCCCTGCATTCAGTGTAGCAGTGGCGTATTTCACTTGTGGAAGGTGCGGCAGTGACAGCCCTTGTGAAGGAGCCTGGCTCCTGGTAGCCAGGGGCTCAGAATAAGGGCAGGGCAGAGGCGTGTTGCTTCCCACCATATTTCCTTGCTGGCTGTACTGTCCTGCCTGTTACGAGCTCCCTGCCTCTGAGGAGGTGACACGTGTGCTGGCAGGGTAACAGACAGATGGAGAGGTGAGGAAAAAAAATATTTTCTGAAAAAAATAATTGCGCTTGTATTTTGAGTGAGGAAGAATGGTGATTTCTGCAAGAAACGGAGAAATTTTATATGATGGCGTGGCAGATGTTGGATTTCTTCCCTCCCTCCCTCCTCCCTGCTGTCAGGGGAAGCAGAGCAGGGCGAGAGGATGGCGTGAGAGTTGGATCTGCCTTGTCCTGCTAGCGTGAGTGTTCACGTCCAGGTGAGTTATCAGGCCAGTGGTAAGCACAGGTAAAACTGCTTGTAGAAATGACAGCATTGCAGCGGTTTCCTTCAGCGCTGCCTGGCTTGAGGGCAGCTCAGTGGTAGTCAAAAACTGAAGATATGGGACAAATGGTCTGAGCAGATCAAAAAAGTTATTTTTTGTTTGCAAAAAAATAATGCTGTAAGTGGTGGCCTGTGGGCTGGAGGGATTGGTTAAAAGGGTTAATTTGATCCTTTTTTGTAATAGTTCTCCAGTGGGACCCCATCACTTTAGAAGGTATTGAATATTGAAGTACTTCCTCCGCCATGTTGGAAAGTTTTGCTGTCCAGAGAGCTTCACCCAAGAGGAATGACTTGGGGGTGTCTTGATTTTTGGGAGAGGACAAGCAGCTGCTCGGCTCCTGTCCCCCAGCGCCGTGGTGGGGCTGAGGTAATGTGATCCAAGGGGAACCAGGGGACACCATTCCGGGGGGAGCTGAGGGGTGGTCCGCCTCCTTGGTCTGCGACAGGAAGGCTCTGTCAGGCTGAAACAACATGGCTGCTAGAGGCCTGCCCATGAGCAGCAGCCCAGGCTTTAGGAAGAGGTTAAATGCTCCTAGCAACCCACCCCGGCCCGCTGGCTGCCCGTGGAGGGAGCCATGGGCTGAACATGCTCCTTGTTGGGGCTTGACACCTGGGGCTGAAGGGGTGGTGGTGGCATCGCAGCTGCCCAGCCAGGCCACATAGACCCTTTCCTCAGGCAGCTCCTCTTCAATTCCACCACCACAGCTGCCAAAATCGAGTCTCCCTGCCACACTTCAAACCACAGCAGGAAATCACTTCTGTGGAAAATATACCTGCCAACACAGAGCAGCCATCGTGCGGCAGGCATGGGGGAACAGCCACAGGAGTGACAGGTTTGAGCTGCTTTTCCCAAGAGCAGCCTACTTAACCAAGTGAATATATATTTATTTTTATTCATTCTTGGTGTCGTACTCAACGGCTGAATTTCGGATGGTGTTTTTGTGAAGTGAGGTTTCTGAAGGGCTCGCCAGCTCCTGAGTCTCCTGTCTCCCCTCACTAGTGACCCGGCCCTTTTCCTCTTGTTTTTTGGGGTTTTTGTTGGGGTTTTTTTGGGGTTTGTTTTTTTTTTTTTTCCTCCACATGTCACAAAATCTGTTCTAACTGCTTCATTATGCCACCATGTGTCATGGTAGCGGCTCCACAAATTTAAATTGGCTATTTTTGTCTGCAAGACCGTGAAACTGGGGGACCAGGAGAAAGTAGCTCCACAGCTATATTTTCCATGTGCTGAATGGGGGCTGATATAAACAAAATGCTTTTCCTTTGGGCAGCTCTCACCCAACCTGTCAGAGAAATGGTTATGACTATTTCTCCATTCTCAAATGAGGCTGCTGAAAACTTACAGCCTCTCTGGGAATTTCAACTTCTTTCCACGGGGCAGTAACAAAATCCGGCTTTATGTTATGTTTAATTGCAGACAATTTAAGAGTGTTAAGAAGTTTCTCCTGGCAGATCTAAAAAGAGGGGAAAAAACCCAAAACAAAACAAACCCACCCCACCTACCCCTTTTTCCTGTCAAACCTAAATACTTGCTCCTTTTGGAAATATCCACAATTTTTACATAACCTGACTGGCTGTTCTGAGAAGCTGCTCACGGCAGATATTTGCTACAACTTATGTCCTTTTTTTTTTTTCCTGTTGCTTTCTTTGCTTAGTTTACTAAACAAATAATTTTTCTTAAATGATGTTAATTTAGCTTAAATTATTCATTAAAGAAGTTTGATTTCTGCTATAAACTTTTTTATTGGCTAATAACCTGTCTTTTTGCAATGCCTTTTCGTTGAATTTCAGTTGCAAAAAAAGTAACACATAAACAAGTTGAAGAAAGCCCTTAAGTGAAGGAGAATAATACATTACAAAGTCATACCAGGAGAGGAATTTATGCAACAACAGTGTATCGGTAATGATTAGGTGCATCAAAATGATCAAAGTTGCTTTTTTTCTTATTCCCCTCCCCCCCTTTAAAAAAAACACAAACCAACAACTTTTAAAGTGTTTTTAAAAGAGATTTTGTTTCAGAAGGTGTTTACAGAAAGCAAATATCATAAACCCCACAGATATTCATGAGGATATTCATGCATGGCAATGGTTGTCATGTGGTTCTTTTGTAAAATGTTTACTTTTCCCATGATAAGTTGATACCTCTGGATATTCATAGTTTGGTGGGTTTTTTTCTGGCTAGAAGCAGCTTTCACAACCATAGACCTGGTCATCCACATAGGAAGCAGAAACAGTACCTCATGCAGCAAGTAAACAGCAAATGTTTTTGAACAGGTGAGAGACTAAAATGAGAGTGAAAACAGAGAATAAATAGGTGATAATTACAGCTGGTTCCAAATAAATTCTTGTGTGTTGTCACATTGAGGAAAATAATGTCAAACTGACATTCTTTACTAAATAAATTGCTCATTGGGAATGTTTCTCCTGCCTGTTCAACAAAACATACTTTTAACTAGTGCTTTGGCAGGAAATTTGCTTTGTGCTCCTGTCAAAGGTATTAGCTTTCATTGAGCTTGATGAGAGTTTTGATGCCAAAGTATCAGTGGAAGCGGTAGCCTGTGCTTTGAATAACAGAACTTTCCAGGAAAAATGGATCCATCCTGAAATTGATATTATTTGGCAACTGGCTGAGTAATACAGCTTTGAGTCTTATATCCTCATGGCAGATAATTTTTTTTTTATTCTAGGTGAGACTAGAATGTCAGGATGCCTATTTTGGGAAGTGCTCAAGATAAAAGAGGAGTTGGATAGACTAATGGTAAATTTGGAGCAAGGAGCTATGCTTTACTTTTAGACTTTGGTGCTACTTATTTCTCACGGACATAATTCTCCATCCTGGCTTTCATCTGGGTTTTGCTTAGACAAGCAATTATATAGAATTGTAAATGGCAACCAGTCTATCCACGAGGTACAGAAAAAGGCTAGCAAGGCTAAATTAATGACATCAGTGCTTCGTCTTTAGACATGTGTTTTCAACTAAGGAAGTGATGGCATCACACAGTGGTCCATCAAATGAATGCAGTTGTAATTAGTGCTTATGCTTAGGATGCTCTTCTTCCTACTGTGAAATTTGCAAATACACAGTCCCACCTCCAGTGCAGCAGTGCCCAACTGGTGACTGGGGCGATGTGCACAACAAGGGTGCAAGTTGAAAGCAGCCTTGAGGAGAAGGACTTGGGGGTATTGATTGATGAAAAGCTCAAAATGAGCCAGCAGTGTGCTCTTGCAGCCCAGAAATCCAACTGTATCCTGGGCTGCGTCAAAAGAGGCATGACCAGCAGGTCGAGGGAGGTGATCCTGCCCCTCTACTCCGCTCTTGTGAGACCCCACCTGGAGTACTGCATCCAGCTCCGGGGGCCCCAGTACAAAAGAGACATGGAGCTGTTGGAGAGAGTCCAGAGGAGGGCCATGAAGCTGATCAGAGGGCTGGAGCACCTCTCCTGTGAGGACAGGCTGAGAGAGTTGGGATTGTTCAGCCTGGAGAAAAGAAGGCTCCAGGGAGATCTAACTGCGGCTTACCAGTACCTGAAGGGGCCTACAGGAAAGCTGGTGAGGGACTGTTTATCAGGGAGTGTAGTGACAGGACAAGGGGTAATGGGTTTAAGCTGAAGGAGGGTCGATTTAGATTAGATATTAGAAAGAAATTCTTTACTGTGAGGGTGGTGAGGCACTGGAACAAGTTGCCTAGAGAAGTTGTAGATGCCCCCTCCCTGGAAACGTTTAAGACAGGTTGGATGGGGCTTTGGGCAACGTGGTCTAGTGGAGGGTGTCCCTGCCAGCAGCAGGGGGGTTGGAACTAAATGATCTTTGAGGTCCTTTCCAACCTAAACTATTCTATGATTCTAAGTTCTGGGCATTGAATGATGTGTCCTGTATTTTAATGTTAATGAGCTTAATTGCTTATTATTTTGTGCTCAGTTCTTATCATGGAGCCTCACTGAGGCGTTTCTTTCAGAGTTAAGTACGACACATGTTTGAACAAAAGCTTAAAGATTTGAAGCAAAGTAGCTTCAAATTTCAAACTTCCCAGTAAATATTTTAACAAAGTGTGCTTGATATGTGCTGATGTGGACTTCGAACAAAATATTTTTTACCTTTATGATTTCATTGCTTTAATTTGAATTAAAAAAAGTACACCCTGAGCCCTGGTACTTGCTGTAGCTATTGCATTTCACTGTTGGTGCCTGTGTTTGTA